>NC_054605.1:1260000-1575000 GCF_004785595.1 Juglans microcarpa x Juglans regia | reverse complement strand
TCTACCCTCTTTAATTGCCAATTTAATTTAATTTAATTTTCCATTTCTTTTTCTATTAAATTGTCTGCTCCTTTGGCCGTACAGTCCCTTTCCTCTGACAACAGTTCGTATTTAATTTGCATAAATAAATGGTTTTTGAATGTAATGACTTTCTGATGTTCTGCTTTGCTTTGTGACAGAAACAATATCTCCGTTTTCTTTTTCCAGAATCGATAGTTAATTATACGATTCTGTTAATATTCTTGAAGTTGGCTTGCATGGTCCTGATGTGTGTGGGAAATATGTGCTGAATGCAAGTGGTCTTAAGTTTTTGTTTTGCTGTTAACTTGCAGAACAAAAAGGACACTTCAACGTCTAAAGGGCCAAAACTTGGATTGCGTCACCAGCTACCGAAAGTCAAAACTGAGGTATGCATAGAGCAGTCTGTTTTGTGTTGGTCTTTGAACATTTATAAGTGTATGTGAGTCCTTTTCACCCATGCAGTAAGTTTTCTATTTATGCAGTTAAAGACTAAAGTTGAAAAACTCAAGGATACAAGAGATTATTCATTTCTTTTATCCGACGATGCAGAGCTTCCTGCTTCTTCTAAAGAACCTCCACCTAGAAATGTCTCCTTTCCAAATCATGGTCATGGTGGTTAGTGCTTTACTTCCTCTTGCTCTATTGTACTTATATCAAACTCTTTCATTGAGAAAACTTATGGAGGGTTTTTGCTGATATTGAAGAGGCGCGAGCAGCTCATGTGCCAATGAAGAAGAGTAAAGAACCTTCAGGCAGCAGTGGCAGACATGAAGAAAGGAAAACTGTTTCTATGAATGGTCAGTTCTATTCTAAAGCAGGGTCCAAGTTGAATTCTGCTACTAAGACAGCAGATTCTAGAAAACAACTTGGTAGCAACTTTGGGAATGGGCCAGGCCGGCCTGTGGGGCCAAAAGGTTTGCCTTTGAAGAACCCTGTTGCTACCACGGACAAGAAGCTTGCCATGGAGAAGAAGGTTTCTGCACCAGCTGCAAAAAATTCTTTGCCTGGTGTGCAGAGATCATCTTCACAAGTGCACTCATCTGCTCCAAAGCAGCCCCTAGAACAAAAAAGGAGACAACAAGAGTCTAATAAATCTAAAATGGTGCCAAAACAGCCATTGACATCGTCAAAACCAAAGGTTTGCGCCCACCCTTTGCACACGCACACTTGTACAACTCCATGTTGCCCTTTCAGTTCTTTTTGCAAAATTTTACATGGCAGTAATTTGCGAAGATTCACAATGTCTACTCCCTTTCATGAAATTTCAACAGATAAACAAGCCACAAAAGCAAATTTCATCATATCAGACTTCCAGGGACCATCGACCCTTGAAAAAGCCAAGGCCTGTGAGTCGGCATTATGATGATGACGATGATGGTGTAAAAGCCATCAGTATGATCAGACAAATGTTCAGGTATAGAGTTTTCTTTCACTATCTATTTAATACTCTGTGTCATTGGGCAGGATGTTGGAAGAAGTCTGTTTGATTTCAAAAATTCTGGAGTAGGAAACTCAATCTTCTGTCTATTTTTTTCCTTTGATCTCCTACATTATATGTCAAGGTTCTTATGGAAAAGACAATTGTTTTGTTTAAGCGGTATTGAAAGTTTAAATGGCATTCATTTTTCTCTTATCAGTGTTGTAAAACGTTAAACAGAACTGCCAATTTATGTGTGGAAAAAAATGGGGCGTTGATTATTATTTTGTGGACATTGGGTTAGACCTAAAGTCAACCTTGGCTTAACTTAACAGAATAGCCGGTTGTGGCAGCGAATTTAGAACTGTTATGTTGAATTAAATAGGAAAAAAATGAAGACAAATAGCTGCATGCCTGACATCTGACGAGTGAACTGGTGAAATCTTTATTAGGTACAATCCCAACAGATACGATGATGATGGTGATGATAGTGATATGGAGGCAAACTATGCCGATATAATGAGGGAGGAGAATAGAAGGTTTGCATTGTTTCACTTTTGCTTGATTAAGACACTGTTCAGATCTTTTCTCCTATTTGATGAAATCATGTTCACTTTCATTCCTCCCATTCCTTTCTTTTCCTTTCTTTATTTTTTAAATTTATTCCCTTTTTTCTCTATTACAGTGCAAAAATTGCAAGGAAGGAGGATGAAGAGCAACTTAGATTGATAGAGGAAGAAGAAGAAAGAGAGCGGCTGGCACGGTTGAGAAAGTTAAAAAAGCGTAAGCTGGGCCAGGATTGACCAAAGGAACGTCTTTGAGGACATTTGTCTGCTTAATTAAGTTCATATTCAATTTGTATCACCATTTTGTTATAATACATATATTTAATTTTGTGCCAAAGTTGCTTAATAATAGTTACCGATAATTTTGGCAACATGTTTTACTATAGTTGTCATGACAAGGGTTGTCTAATGAAATGATTGTTAATGTCGTAGTTACCATGGTGTATGTACAATAATAGAATGGAACTTCCTCGTGGTAGGACGGATTATTCACAATTAATTTGATGGTCAGAGGTAAATTGAAAGATCTCTGTTATTTCCGTTCTCCTCGTACCCTTATTCCCATGCCCAAACATCTCTCCTTGTCGGTTTTTCAGTAGGTGAGCAGGGAGTTCATCCTCTTTCCTTGTCTATTTACTCTGTCCAAGTTGTTTTCAATTTTTAGTTATTTTTGTTGTTACTTTTCCTTCAAGGCTGAAAAAGACTAATCTGTTGGATTTTGTCCAATCTTGTACAAGACGACTCTTGAGTCGTCAAAAACGATGGGCACACGCGTCTCATGTGCCGTCGAAAGCGATGTGTGGGACCCACCCGCCTCCCTTTGCCATAATAGCCTAATCTACCACGTGCCAGACCAAAAAAATTTAAACCCTCAAGATCTTCTAGATTTGGTTGCATCACAGATTCCCAGTTGTGACTGCGTCTTAATAGAAATCTTATGATATTCAAACTAACCATTATCATGAGCCTTATAGACACCCACTAGCATTAGGTGTTTGACGACTTTGCTTCGGGAATCATTAAAAAGATTTTATTCAAAATCCGTTGACCATTTTTCATCAACCTAAAAGATTTCACTCTATTCTTAATCACTCTAAAGTGGACATAGAAGTTTCATTAAGATAATCTCCCATCCTCCCTCATATTGGATTGTGATAAAAATATTTTCATACTATGCTCATGACAAAAACATACTTCATGATATGTGTTTAATTTCGTAACATGTAACAAGTTTCATGCAAAAATGACATATTTTCATGTATCATGCCAAATATCACTTTTCTACGCGTTAAGAAAAAGTTACACATATCATGTCATGATTGTGATCATGGAAGTGACAAAATGCTTATGACATTATATTACATTTCATGATAAAATATAACATTTATAATATGAATGTGACGTTTATACAAAACCATATGATCATTATCCAAGAATAAGTTAGAGGTCAATTTACAAATTCATTGAGTTCTAAAATCGTCGTGACTGAAATTAATATTCTAAGATTAGGAATCATGAAAATTTGAATTCGGTCTCAAGTCTTACAAAACTTCAAAAACCTCATGTATTTCTTGTTCTAAATCCATTTATGACCTTAGAATCACGTGAATCAAATATCAACCATAAGAAACTCATCAAACCCGAGACATGTAATACACCAAATTTCACTATGTGTGATTTAAGCCTATGATCTTAATGAGTTCTTTTGATCCGAAAGTTAGCACTTATCAAAACTTATTAACATGCTAGCATCTTATATTCATGTCATATATAATCATATCATCATATAACGTGACCAACACCATCATAGAACCACAAATCACAAACCAAGACTTAGCATGATTTTTCTAGCTTTTCCTCTGCATGTGAATACTAAGAACTCCAACAAATCACTTATCCTACTTTCTAACATACTAAGTTCTTATGTCTAGATAGTAAATAGGCATGACTAAGTGAATAACTCAAGATATGATGGGATGAACCTTAATCATGTTGAAACCCTATATCTGATAATCATGCTTAATGCTCAAACTAAGATATTAAACTTGATCCTTAATATGACATGCTGTTTTTTCTGAAATATACACTCTTGATCATCATAATCAGACTTTAACAAAGTGGCTAATACCATATTAACACATTTCATTACCATATATCAAGATTAACATGAGTTTATAACTAGAATCCTCAAGATTGTACCGAAATCATGCTTACAAGAATATATCACATAAGACTTGACTCAAATCTCAGCTTTCATGATTTAAATCGTAGCTTCACATGATAATCTAACTTCAAATAGCATGAGTATGAAAGATATAGTCACCCAACTGAAGCTTTGATGATCACATAAACCAACTCTCCAAGGGTACTTAGACTATCTCTCGGGTTCACTCTCTTCTCAAGGATATATGGATGTTTAGCTCACAAGAACATGTGTTACACTTGGTGATGGTGTGGGGTGGAGAGAGGAAGGGAGGGTGAAGTCATATGGCTCGGTTTGTGAAGTAGAAGAAAGACAAGCTTGGAGATGGCCTCGGTGAAATGGGGTGATTGCATTTTTACAAGTTGGTGTGCAGCTGTGTGTGTATGCTTCATTCTTACCTTATGGACAATGACCAAGTGAGTGGAAAATAGTGTAGGAATTACAGATTCACATGTGAAAAGGGTTTCATTTTCCCAAACAAAACCAGTTGCAAGCTGGCTGGTTTTCGCTTCAAACCAGTCCAACCTTCCTTGGTTTTGCCTCTTGTTTGTGCTATGTTCTAAGTGCTCTTGTAGGTGTTGACATGATGACTTCCCAATATGAAAATTGATGACTGAATGGAGGACACATGCTGATGGTTGGCAGGGAAAAGAAGAGAGAGTTTGAGTGGGATACTTCAGCCGAGAAGAGCACATGATCACCATCACCTTCTTCAATCAAACTAGACAAGTGCAAGGTGTGATCTTGGGCTGACATGAGAGTGGCTTGTGAAGTTTTTCAAAACCTAAAGGATAGCTCAAGAGGTGTGGGATAGGGGCTGAGTTGATGTAGAAAAATATGGGAAAGTATTGGCATACTTGGCTGCTCATGTTCCCTTTCCTAGATGCACGAGTTTGAAACTTGAATAACCATGGATGAGCTGAACCTAATCCTAACGTTAGGTCTGAATTCTGCTGATCTGAATTGATGATAGTGTCTTGTTTTTGCAGAAAAAGGTGGGAAAAGGATAGCTTGAAGTGGCCGGCAGCCCAAGTCCTAATCTTGTTGTGTTGTCTTAGAGACAAAAGTGATGCATATGACAAAAGTGATGCTTAATGTTATAACATAATGAGATGCTTATGAAAATGTGATCTAATCTCATGATGAGGCTGAAACTTTGCAAAAAATAAAACTCTAGGGGCACATTGTATGAAGAACTCGACAACTCCATGTTCTAGTGTGATGTGTTGGTTAGACTAGCCAATATTGGATAAGAATCTAAAGAAAGCTTGGTCTCCAAGTTTGGAAAATCTTGGGCCCTAAGTTTCCTTCATGTTATTAATGTGGGCCTCAGATTTGGACTTCCCTTCGGGCTTCATGTGCCAATATGTTGGGCCTCTCTTTGGGCCTCATATGCTTTCTAAGTTGGGCCTTACCTTGGGACTTTCCTTAACAAGCTTGGACCTTCAAGTTCTACTTAGCTTTGGCCTTCCCTTGTCTATCTAGCTTCCAAGAATTGGTAAGAACTTGTTACCATGTCCATTGAGGTGGCAAGTCCTCATGCCACATGCCATCCTTCCATTGGCCACTTCGCATCACATTTCCACAAAAAAATTTAGTGCTCTATGAATCTCCAAAATTTCCTATTAGAGCAATGGTGAAAGTTTTTTTTATCAAATTATGATCAAAATGCCTCAATTAAATCAAACAAGGTTGGTGCTCTTTAAGGATCTTAATCCTCATGACCATTGTCATATAATCCAAGATTTTGTCGCAAGAATCCCTTAGCTCTTGTATTTCTAGTGGGGTATCACATCTTGCTAATTTCGCCAAAACGGCAATCCATCTATTCTCGCATATATCTTACTATTTTTCCTTAATCTAGTATTTGGGATACATTCATATCCAAAAAGTAAAGTAAAAAACTCGAAATGTTAACGATAATCACCAACACTTCTTAAGTTCATCGGCGATCTCTTTCTATTTCAATTCATGAGCTCCACCTTTTTAATTTCTGCCCCTAGTGCGAGAACAACATGTATTCCTTTGGAGTAGAGAGAAGGTTGCAAGGACGGATAATGTGATGGAGTTTGTATTTTTTATCTGGCTTTATAATTGAACAGTTGGAAAAGTGTATTAGTCAAACAAATAACCACTTTACCTTTTGAGGAAATTATATCCTATACTCTAATTTTGGACTTTTTACTTGTTTATTTAGAATTGTGTGTTGACGTGGTGGATGTGATTGATGAATGGAGTTAGAGGATGAGATTGTGAACTGTGTGTTGTGAAGATTTGTGTGAATTGTATGGTCTGTTACTGAGTATTTAGGGGTTAAATCCAAACCCCTAAATTAACTTAGAATTTAGATTGAACCACTAAATTACTTTGGAGTTTTGATATGAAACCCTAAATTAAATTCGGGGCTTCAAAATTGAAACCCCAAAACATGGTTTCATCTAGGGGTTTAATATATTGAAATCCTAACATAATTTAGGGTTTCAGATTAGAACCCTAAATTAGTTTAGGGTTTCAAAATTAAAACTTTTTACAGTTTAGGGTTTCAATTTCACAACCCCTAAATTAATTTTACAATATGTTTTGGGGAGTTTCAATATTGAATCAGGTTTTTGTTAGTCAACAGGTATGGATAGTGAGATGCACCCAACCACTAGCCTTAGTGCTAGCTATCTTGACCCTACCGATCTCCTACTACTACTCATATCCCTGATCCTCTAGCCATGAGCCAACCAAGTAAGAAACCAGTTTCAATTGTGTGGTCTCACTTCACCAAAATACAGGATGGTGGCCCCGATAACCTCTAAACTAAGTGTAACCATTCTGGTAAAGTGTATAGATGTCACAATAGGAGACATGATATATCTCAATTGGAGGTCCACTTAGAAAAGCAATGCTAAAAGAATCCAATTACAAGTTTTTTATAAGAAAATAGTCAATCTAGACTTGAGATTGGACTTTAAGAAAAAATGACGGATGGGAGTAGTTGGGGGGGGGGGGGGACATTGAAGGGATATATTAATTATGATCCGGAGGAGTGTAGGAGATACTTGACTCGTATGGTGATAGAAGACAAGCTACCCTTTCAGTTTGTGGAAGATAAAAGGTTTCAAACATCCTCTAACTACTTGGAACCTAGTTTTGACATTCCTTCTCGCCATATGGTGGCGAAGGATATTATGAAATTTTATGGTGTACATAGAGAACTGTTGAGAAAACCAATTGAGGGGGTCAAAGAGTTTGCCTCACGACTGATACATAGACATCAACCCAAAATTTTAATTTTATGTCTTTGACAACACATTTTGTAGATTCTAATTGCTAATTAAATAAAAAAATTCTCAAGTTCTTTCAAATTTCTAACATTGGGAAGACCTTGGAAAGTTGCGATAGATGGGTGGGGGTTGGAGTGGCTTGTCACAGTAACAGTTGACAATGTCTCTTTTAACGATACTGCTTTAGGGTATCTTAAGAATAAGCTTAGAGAGAGACAATCATGGGCAGTGATTGCTTACATGTGATATGTGTTGTACATATTCTAAATCTTATTGTAACTGAAGGTTTAAAAGATGTGTATGATTCGGTTGCAAGGGTTAGAATTGCAGTGAGGTTTGTGAGATCCTCATCGATACGACTTGATAAATTCAGATGTAAGAGCAACAGGTATTGAATGCAAGAAGGGGTTGTGTATTGAAGATGAAACTCAACCTTCTTAATGTTGAGACGACCTAGGAGTTTAAAAAGGCCTTTAAGTTATTGGGTAAGAAGGACATACAATTTGTCAACCATTTTAGTGATTTTGGGGGGGGGGGGGGGGATTGGGCAAGCCTAATGATGATGATTGGGTGGTTGTTGGGATTTTTGTAGGATTTTTTTAGGTTTTTCTATGAGGTCACAACCACCATTTCCAATTCTTTGTATATTACATCTAATGAGTCTTGTTAGCAAGTATGTCAGGTGAAAGAATAATTGAATCAAATGTGCGAGAGTGACTAGTTGTGAGAAATGACAATGAGCATGTGGACTACGTATGACAAGTATTGGGGGATTTGAGTAGGTTAAATATTTTCCTATATGTGGCTATTGTTCTTAACCTCCAATACAAAATTGATGGCATCGTGTATGGATTGAAATTGGTGAACGGAAAGGCATGGGCAGATCATATTGCGGTAAGGACTGGGGAAACTCTTAAAAGATTGTTTGATGAGTTCACCACACTCAGAGATGGTAATATTCCAGCACCTACACCTACCACGATGTCAAGTTTCATCAACTTTCAAACACACAATTAGAGTTGGATAGATACTTGACAGTAGAGATGCACCCATTTACATAGGGGTTTGATAACTTTTCTTGGTGGAAGGTCAATGTTGTCAAGCATCCCATCCTTGGAGACATAACCTGCAATATTTTGGCTATCCCTATTACTATTGCAGCCTCAGAGTCGAGCTTTAGCACCGAGAGACGCATATTGTATCCATTCCGGAGTTTATTGTCTCCTACCATTGTGGATGCATTGATTTATACTCAAAATTGAATCAAAGGTAAGCAAATTTATATTTCAAATGTGGAAGATTATGTGGAGACTAAGCAGTAGACGGGTGGTAATCAGCTTGCATTCAGTAATCTCTCTTACCATTGATATTGCTATAATATTGTTGTACAAACAATTTCGACAAATGCCTCTACATCTACATCAGCCGCAATATGACTTCGTAGTTAGATCCACTATTACCATTAGTTTGTGTAATGATTCTCTTATTTATTCGTAGTATGTATATAATGTTTATTGTTTGTAATTCTAAATAGTTTTCTTGTGTTTTCTTTAAGCTTTTATAGTCTCATTGCAAATGTCCAATCTCAATGATCTTATCTTGATCTCAATCTCATCTTCGTTTGTAATTTTAATTTTTTAACTTTTTCACATATCTATATAATGTTTGTATTTACGATATTTTTTTCTTATTTTTTTTAGGTCTTATAGTCTCACACCCTCACTTGCCCAAATTCCAACCCTAATCTCAAATTCTCAATGATCTAATTTGAAATTCTTGATAGTCTCAATTGGTATGTACTTGTAGTTTTATATTTTTAACATTTTTTTTTACATATGTATGTATCATTATATTGTTTGTAATTCTAATTTATTTTCCTATTAATGTTTCAAGATTTATAATCTCGGTTTCACTTGCCCACCACTCCAGAATTCCATTCTCATGACTCAAAGTCATTTTGCTAGTCTACTAGATACAATTTGTAATATTCTAATATTATTCATTTCAATTATTTGACAATTTGTTATATTTTTAGATTAATTTATATTATTGTAATAGTTTAGAATGCTTAGATTTTTATTTTTTATGCTTTAACATCCTTTATTTAGGTTAGGTTTGGATTGAGAAACACTTTCAATTCATCTCATTTTATCTCATCTCATCATTACAACTTTCTCAAATTTTCACATAAAATACAATAAATAATTCCATTTTTTCAGATCCCAAAACAATAATAAATAATATTATAATAATGTTGTATTTAACTTTTAACTTTCATTCCATCTCAACTCATCTCATTTCAACTTACTATCCAAACCTCACTTTAATTTGATATTATATATAAATTTTAAAATATAAATTTAAAATCTTTTTAGACTTTTTTATTAAAAGAAAAAATTGGGCCAAAATGTTTCATGTTTTGGGCCATTTTTGGGCCTAAAAATAGGTTGTGGGCCATTTGGGCTACATGGGAGGCGGACAAACCAGGGTTCTAAATCCATCCCTTGTCACCCGGATGGAGCTTTACCCGGGGTGCGGGGTCCGATCTTGAGGGGAAACCCCACCCCCTGACAGGGAGGGGGTTGTAACACCCAAAGATTAAAAAAAAAAAAAAAAAAAGGCTAGCAACGGTAACTCCCTCACTTTACTTCCCGCTCCCCACTTTTCTCTCCCTCTCTCCCCATTTTTCTTTCTTTCTCTCGTAACTCCTCCCGCACCCGTCTCCACACACACACACACCTCTCTCTCTCATTCGCTTTCTTCTCCACCCATATTTCACGGACACATGGATTCTCTCTCAGTTTTCTCTTCTCCAACCTCTTATCAAAATCTCTCAAATTGAAACCTTGTACTAGGAAAAGCTCTCTCTCTCTCTTCATTTTTTAAAATCAGTTAAAACTAATCGGTGGCAAAAAGCTCCGTACATGATTTCTGTCACCCAATATTGTTATGTCCAAAAGGTTGAAGTGATTGGTCAGCAGATTCACCATGTGTTGGGCAGGGGAGGAAATCGAGGTAAATGATTATCTCACTCATTTTTTAGAAATATTCTTTATGTAGATAGTATTAGAAAGAAATATTCTAGACTGAAAAATATTAGATTAGTTATTTTAAGAAAAAGCTATAAATGAGACTTCAGTAGTTGTAGTAATTGTTAAATGGAGTAGTCAGCATTGTGCAAGGAAACCTATAATAGTAAAAGGCTTGTCCAGAATTATTAAGTAGTGAACTCTTGAATTCTTAATTATTGTAGGTTACATTAAAATATGTGTATGGTTTGCAGGATTTCATAGTAATTAAGTTATGGAAATACTATTAAATTTAGAAGGGTTGTAATTTCTTTTTGGGCTTTGATATAGGCTTTGAGTGATTATTTTGTACATCAAAAGTGTCAATTTTTGGTGAGCAAACGAGGTAAGTAACTTCTTAATAGGTTTTTACAAAATCTAAAAACTCTTGTTAATTTAAGTTTGTGTAAGTTAGATTCAAAATATCTATTTATGTACATTTGTTTGTGTTATTTTGGATATGCCTATGGGAAATTGTACAAATTTTGTGAATCATACTTTTTTTTTTTTATAAGTAAAAATATTATATATATCAATAGGAGTAGTCAAGTACACTGGATGTATATAAGAAAATGCCTAACCAATACTAGAGAGCTCCTAATGACCCCAAAAAGCCTGTAAAAAAAAACTACCCAAAATATATCAAGCCCCAATTGGAATAAAACACACCTTCCCAACCCCAACCCATTAATTCCCGTAGACTAATACTCTACCCGAAACACCCTCTTTGAAAATGTCTTCATAATGCCCTTCCTTTATCTTCTCTCGACTTGAGCTATCATCCTTAGTGTCGTAGTTGATTCCCCAAAAAAGACGCTTCAATTCTCTGCTTTTCTTAAAACTTGATTTGGTATCACGCGAGTGGCTCGCCTCAATCGCAGTGAGTAGTGCTCTAAATTGATCTTCACATCCTCCATGTGAGAGTCCCACGATATGCTGGATCTCATTAACCTTATGCAAAACCCAAACTGATGATGATCCAGTTATATTGTTTAGTGGAGGAAGAGATACCAAGGGGACAACACCTTCCACTGACATAGTTCCCAACTGAACACCAGGTCCCAATCACCCTCGCAAGGCACCAATGACAAACCCTTATACAAATCTTGTGCCTCATCAACAACTCCATTGAAACTCTCCATTAGAGATTCTGGGTAGGCATCAAGTCCCTTCACCTCTAGCTGCCCTGTACGTGCAACTTCGATGGACCCTACATCTCCTTCAAACATTGACATTACACCATTATCTTTCAACTTTGACGTGGGAGTTTTTTCGAGGCTGACCAAGGGTGTAACACAGACTATCAGTCTTTCCTGTAACACCTATGGCGAAGGGCATTCCATTAAGGATGTCTCAACCCTAATACTTGACGTAGAACCCACTTCAAATAACCTGATTTTCCTTTTGACCTGCCACACTCTCCTGTATCTAGTTATAGGGACAGAGCCAAATCCAATTTTCCATTTTCCTTTATCTGAGCTTAAAGGATTCGGGCCTATCTTAGGCTTGTTTCTTATGACCATGTTGCCTCCAGTTGAAGCCAAGAAAGCAATCGCTGCCTTCAACTTGACAAGCTGGGTTTCCATCTCCTTTAATGTTTTGTGCATCTCAACAAGTTGGTTCTGGGCTTACATGATCTGTAGACCACTTACACAGTTCCCCTCACTCTGAGTCACTGAAGCTTGACCCGTCTTCAAAGTTGCCACATACGATTGCCTCACCAAGTTGATGTTCTCATGATAATATGTCCTTTTCTGGCTTTCCTTCCTTGACCTATCAGCATAAAAGGAAAAAAACATATACGCAGCTCTGTGTAATTCAACAGCAAACTTCTCCAGGCCTTACCTTCATACTCTTCAGGAATGATTACAACAATGTTGGTCTCCTCCACCATATTCGGTGACAATTACATACCTACCATGTACATTGGAGCATCGTTGAACCACGAATGCTTTGTTCCCTTCGCGCAAATGTTTTGAGAACTCCAAATTTCTCCTTGCCTATAATATTGCTTGCACCATGGCCACTAGCCATCCTATATGACTACGTCCCATAGCTAGAGACCTCCAAACTCTTCTGCTCCTCTCCACAATTTTCAATGAGGACCTCCATGCTTTTGGTAAAAACTCAAAAGCCTTTGATTCCACCCAAAAATGCACTACCTGACCCATACCAATTTCAAAGCTTCGGTACCAAATGCAGGGTCTTCCCCAGCTTCATTCCTAACAAATGTTCATGTAGAGATAAAAGCACAACGCAAGATAGATCTAGTGCACCGAAGAACACAGCTAAAGAAATACGGGAATAGATCTTGGCGTTGGAGTACTCCCAGCAGTGACTCTTTCTGTGTAGATGGCACGACCAAAGGAGCCAACGGTGAGTGGGTGATACCAGGTTTGTACCGGTAAAACTAAAGAGGGCCCTTAATGGGTTCACCGGAGCCTGTTGGACTTGCTTGTGGTTGTGGAGATGGCGGGAGCATAGGATTGATGGTCGATATTGCTTCTGTAAAAATGTCAGAACAGATTTTGTGAAAAAAACCTAGTCACCACAAAGACTACCCACGCCGGACGGCACTTGGCAAAGTCGCCGGGGCCCTCCGACTTTGTTTGTGCCAGCGATGAGGTGTCACTCACCGATCTATGATGGGTGAGGGTGGCGGTGTTTTCTCTCTCCTAGATTTTTCTTTCGCCTTTTTTTTCAACTCTATGACCTACTTACTGCAGTGGATACATTGTGTGAATTGTACTTGTTAGTTATATCTCAAATATCTCGATATAATTCTTTTGGGTGCCAAGTAATATATTTTATCTATCTACCCATGACATTGATTTCTGTGTGTGGTATCGATGATGTTTGTGTGGCACATTGATATCTGTGAGATATAAAATATTATGATATCTGTATGGTATTTTAGATGTCCTCGTACCTTTATTGGTGATTTTTCCATTGTCATGTGGTATGGGTAATATATTTTGGCTCACTTATATTTTTGTGGTTGATGTTATGGGTATAATAAAACTGTCATTTCCCTGACCCCCATTAACTACGTTACTTACTGAGCGCATGGTGGTTCACCCCTTACATTTCTTACTCTTTCAGAGAATCCATCTACTCGAGATTTGTGAATATAGAGTTATCTAATGTTGGGCAAGAGGATTTGCTATGTGAAGATTGATAGTATAGTTATGGACCTTATTTTTAGCTTACCTAAATATTGTTATGTTATTTAATAACTTGTACGTTGAATTTACGTTATCTATTTGGGTTCTAGTTGCTCTGACAATTATTTGGGAAGGATCATAATTGGAGTATTTTATTATAGTTGGCATTGATGTCGTGTTTCGCGGAGCCTGGGCAACTTCACGCTGTCAGTATTTGAGTGATCACCTACATAGTAACTAAAGGGGGGGACCTCGAGGTTCATTGATCCTCCGATGCTTAAGTCAGTAATGGTGAAGGAGATGATAAACAGAAATGAAGATGAGAGTGTAAGGTGATAGTGATTGATTGACTGATTACCTTGTTCGCTGCTGGTAGTGTCCTATTTATAGTTACTGACCAGGTCCCCACCATAGTGGGATGTTGCATAGTAGGGGATAATATGCTTGTGTTGTTAGCTGCTCCTAGGTCGTCACCTTGCTGAATTGTGAAGGGCTCAGGCTTGTTGTGCATTGCTCGGGTCTTGGGTCGCATTGAATGCGGCGTGTCTTCTGTATTGGGCCGCATTGAATGCAGCATGCTTTCTGCTCTGGTCTGCATTGAATGCAGCATGCTTTATGTCCCTTCCATCTTACTGACACTCCCGCCTGGTGGTCGTATGCTATGTTCCTTCCTTCTCAAGTCTTGCCTACGTCTTCTGTCCCATTGGCATGATCTGACCCGAATCTCCTGCTCAAGCCTTGATCTAGGTATTACTTGTTTGACCCAAACCATGTGATATGGTTGGGCCTTGCCTCCAACCCAATCCAACCCAGACCATATATCTGGGTTGTGACCTGGGCCCATTCTTCGGCCCAATATAAGGGATTTTCTCCCTTCACAGTACCTCGCAAATTTTTAGCACACTTGTGGGCTGAAAATTCATAGAGATATTTATTTATTTTTATTTTATTTTACGACAGCAATGGAAATGGCGCTTTTTTAACTTTGCATACATCTCTTGTTTGTTACTGTATTGCTTATTGTATTTGCTAGCCTTTCTTCTTTACTTGAACTATTTAACTCCATTCATTGCTAGTGGAGATTCAACACTAACAGAGTGGCAAGTGAGACCCTTTTGATGGTTATCGAGCAGGTACCCTTGTAAGGGTGATTGCCAAGTGGCGGTTCTTAAAACCGATCTTGATCCTTGTCGAGTCTTCATATTTGTATGGAGTTATGTTAACAGTTTATGCACTACCTTCGCTGTTTTCAGGCCTGCATTAGGTTTTTGATATAATTTTGATAACTTCACACAAAATAATTTACCCCTGGTTTGTTTGGGTTCGACTAATTCAAAACTTTTGATTTTTCCTCATTTTTTGCCCGTTGTATTCTGTAGTCCCTTACTTGTTGAGCCTATGTTTAGGTGTTTGCCGCACAACAATCTTGTTGGTTAATGATAAGGTACTCCTGTAGGGGTGCTCGTTGAGTGGCAACTCTTCGCACCGATCATGATCCTTGTCGAGTCTTCATATTTGTATGGAGGTATGCTAACAGTTTGTGCACTACCTTTGGTGTTTTTAGGCCTACATTGGGTTTTTGATATAATTTTGATAACTTCACACAAAATAATATACCTCTGGTTTGTCTGGGTTCTGCTGATTCGAAACTTTTAATTTTTCCTCCTTTTTTGCCCGATGTATTATGTAGTCCTTTACTTGCTGAGCCTATCTTCAGGCGTTTACCGCACAACAATCTTTGTTTTTATTTTGCTTTTGTATGTTGAGCTTTTTGAATCCAAGCTGTGAAAGATCCACAAGCGTGAAGTTTTTTCGAGCCTCCGTTTTTTTGTTAATTGTTGCTTCGTACAATTGGGCGACCGAGCTTGTATCCTGCGAAGGCCTGGTTTGTACAAAAACTAATTTTGTATACCTGTCCGTTTGTTTCTGCATCCTTGCACGAAGCTCGGCATGTCATTTAGCAGGTTAGAGCTCATGGCTCGGTTCCTATACTTTATACTTCGTGGATTAGGACTTATAGGTTGGCAGAGCCCGAGGGCCCTACTCCCTCACCAACGCATCTCATATTGCACGAAGGTTGGCAAGTCATTTTTATTGCGTTGAGAATATCTGTTATCAGATCAGAGCTCACGGCTCAATTTCTGTGCTTTATACTTTATGGATTGATACTTATAGGTTGGCAGAGCCCGTGGGCCCTGCTCCCTCACCAAAGCATTTCATATTGCGTGAAGGTCGGCAAGTCATTTAGACTGCGTTGAGAACAGCTGTTAGCAAGTCAGAGCTCATGGCTCGGTTCCTGTGCTTTATACTTTGTGGATTGACACTTATAGGTTGGCAGAGCCCCGAACGCCCTTCACCCTCACCAATGCATCTCATATTGCACGAAGCTCGGCAAATCATTTAGAGAGAATAGTTGTTAGTAGGTCAGAGCTCACGGCTCGATTCCTGTGCTTTATATTTCGTGGATTGACACTTATAGGTTGGCAGAGCCCGACCCTTACCAACGCATCTCATATTGCACAAAGCTCGACAAGTCATTTAGACTGCATTGAGAATATCTGTTAGTAGGTCAGAACTCATGGCTCGGTTTTTGTACTTTAGACTTCATGGATTGGCACTTATTGGTTGGCAGAGTCTGAGGGCCCTGCTCCCTCACCAACGCATCTCATATTGCATCAAGTTCGGGAAGTCATTTAGACTACATTGAGAATATCTGTTAGTAGGTAAGAGCTCATGGCTCGGTTCCTGTGCTTTATACTTCATGGATTGGCACTTATAAGTTAGCAGAGCCCGAGGACCCTACTCCCTCACCAACGCATCTCATATTGCATGAAGCTTGTCACGTCATTTAGTTAAGAATAACTGTTAGCAGGTTAGAGCTCATGACTTGGTTCCTGTACTTTATACTTCCTGGATTGGCACTTATAGGTTGGCAGAGCCCGAAGGCCCTGCTCCCTCGCCAACACGTCTCATATTGCACAAAGCTCAACAAGTCATTTAGACAGTGTTGAGAATAGCTGTTAACAGGTCACAGCTCATGACTCGATTCTTGTACTTTATATTTCGTGGATTGGCACTTATAGGTTGGCAGAGCCTGAGGGCCCTACTCCGTTACCAATGTATCTCATATTGCACGAAGCTCGGCAAGTCATTTAGACTGTGTTGAGAATAGGTGTTAGCAAGTCAGAGCTCATGGCTCGGTTCCTATGCTTTATACTTCGTGGCCAATCCAGAGACTGAGCTTATTTGATTTAGGTTGTTTACAAGAGACACAATAATGCACATTTGAAATTAGTTCATAAAATTTCAACTAATCACAATCTTACATTGTTCGAGCTTGGCTTGGATTGGATTTTTCATACAAAATACCTCATTAGGTGCTCGGCATTCCATGGGTGTGGTAACTTGTGTCCTTCGTGGTTCTTAAGTGGATATGAACTAGGTCTTCCATTTGCTGTTACTAGATACGGTACTTCCAACTTGGGACCTAGTTTGCCTTAATCTTGAGTTGTAACTCCTGTTTGTTTCAAAACCATGTCCCCCACTTTGAAATTGCAGGGCCGGACTCATTTGTTAAAATACTATTTCGGCATTGCTCTGTAGCAATAAAGTCGTCGATCGGAGATGAATGCCATTTTTTCCTCATCATTGGGGCTCATCCTAATCTGATTGTAGCCAGAGTATGCGTCCATGAAGCTGAGCAAGGTGTGCCCAGCCATCGAGTCCACTATCAAGTCTATCCTTGGAAGGGAAAAACTATCTTTAGGACATGATTTGTTCAAGTCAGTGAAGTCGACACACATTCTCCATTCCCCACTTGTTTTTTTTACTAGCACAACGTTGGAGAGCTATTCGGGATAGTGAACTTCCCGAATGAACCTCGTAGTTAGAAGGCATTCCACCTCTTCAACAATGGCAGCATATTTCTCCGCATTGAAACTACGGCGCTTTTGCTTGACTCTTTTTGCCTCAGGATTTACACCAAGCCGGTGTTCTATTATCGATCCATTGATACTCGGCATTTCCTCATGGCACCAAGCGAAGACATCACTATGTTCGACAAGTAGTCGCTTCATAGACTGGCTTAGCTTGGTGGACATTTTGGATCCCATTTGCACAGTCCGCTCTGGTTTTTCAGGATCCATCGATATCAAAAGTAACAGCTCGTTAGGTTCCACTTGCCTTAGTGCCTCTTCGTCCCTTACTTCTCTATCTAGTTCTATTACAACTGGAGGTGGAGGTATGGCCGCCTCGTTAAGTTCCGCCTGCCTTAGTACCTCTTCGTCCCCTACCTCTTGGTCTGGTTTCGTTCGAGCCCGAGGTGGCGACATGGCTACTTCCTTGTGGCCTTGCTCAAGACTTTGTTTAACTATTGCTTTTGACTTCATCTCCCGGGTGTAGTAATCTCTTGCGGTCTGTTGCTCGCCACGTATTTTTCCTATGAGGTCGGGAATTTTTCCTTCTGATGATATGTGAAAGTTACAGCCTTCATTTGATTCAAGGATGGACGTCCGAGGGTCACTTTGTAAGAAGAATGGGCCTTCACCACCAAGAAGTCTATCATGAGAGATGTTGTTTTGGGAGCCGTTCCCACCAATACAGATAGAGCGATTGCTCCGATTGGTTGGATGGTGTCCCCTGTGAAGCCTTTGAGGGGCGTTGGTGCTGGCCGCAATCTATCGGGAGTGATTCTCATTTTAATGAATGCTTCCCAGAAGAAGATGTCGGCAGAACTGCCATTGTCGATCAATATTCTTTTAGTCCGATAGTTAGTAATTTGTGCTTTTACTACCAGTGCATCGTCATGAGGGCGCAACAAACCTTCTCCATCTTCTTCACTAAACGTTACAAGATATTCTCTGGATGGGTCTCTGTTGTTACGGGATGGTCGTTGGGCAGAGAATACTTCTTCGTACCTAGCCCTTCTTGCATGGGCCTTCTGTGCAGAGGAAGTCATTCCCCCAGCATATCCTCCAGCTATGGTCCTGATTTCGACTATGGGAGGTTCTTCTCTTCTCAAGTTTCCTTGACGAGAGTTCTCTTCACATGGGTTTGTGCTTCTTCTTCTGTCAGGGCTTCTATTATTCCTCTGAGCAAGGTTCTAGTCCTTACCGGTCGAGCTGTAAATCTTGCGACTTGGGCCCTAATTCCTCCAAATGGGGCTTCGATCCTGATTTCTTCGAACGTGGCTTTGGTCCTAGTTTCTCCAAGAGTAGGGAAGGTAGTCTCGTTGCGACTCATCCCTCTCGTCTTTATATCGGTCAGCATGAATTTCTGGGCCGTCAAATCTTCTCCACTTTGTATAGCAATCTTGCGTGCTATGTCCACTGCTCCTATGGAAGCAACAATATTTGGGGCGTGACACACTTTGTCTTTGCTCTTCTCGTTGACTCGAGTCCTCCTCAACTTCTACCGTCAGATTAGTGTGTATACGGGGGCTAGGTTTTCCTTTGCCCTTGGCTTCATAAGTCCTCTTCTTGTAGACCACTTGGTTTGACCCTTGATGTTGGTTTGCTGTTTTCTTGTCCGCCCTCTCTAAGTCACTCTTTCTGTGTGCCGTTAACACTTGGAGTGTATCCTCTCCGTTTATGTAACCGTTTGCTCGGTCCATAAATTCCCTCAAGGTTGATGGGGTTTTTCGGGCGATCTTTGTCATTAAGGGGTTACGAGGCCAAATCCCTCCTGACAGTGCTGCCAGAGTGATTTTTTCTTCTTGGCCGTCCATTGTCATCCGTTCTTTGTTAAACTGCGAGAGGTATGACTTATGGCTCTCGTCATCCCTTTGCTTAACAGTCAACAGATAGGCAATTGGTCTTCTCCTCGTTTGGCTGGCCATGAACTGTGTCAAGAACTAACGTGCTAGTTCGTTGAAACTATCCACGGTTCTCGGTCGTATGGAACCAAACCACACTCGTGCTACCCCTTTAGAGTGAGGGGGAAAGCCCTACATGCTATCTCACTGGGGAAGCCTTGGAGAGTCATATAGGTTTTGAAGGTTTCCAAGTGTTCTAATGAGTCATTTGACCCATCGTATGCCTCTATCTGAGGAACTTTAAACTTTGGAGGTATAGGTACCGCCAAAATCCCAGTACTGTACAGTAGTTTAGTGATGGTGAGTAGCTGGTCCACTGTAGAGGATTGACCTATCTGCTTTGCTACTTCTATCTGGATTTGCAAATTGACTCTGTGTTGTTCTTAATCTATAGTGGTTGCATTAGGTTGAGGATGGTCCCCAGAGTGGTGGCTCTGTTGGTCCGGCTCATGTTCTTCGTCATTCCTTCGTAAGGCAGTCTTTTCTTGTCGAAGGGTCTCCATGTCTGCCATGAGTTTCTATATTGCTTCATTTTGCTGATTGAATCTTGCTTCCATTGCTTCGGACTGCATCATTTCACAGGCCGACCTGTGAAAAGACCCAACCTGGATCTCCTGCTCGAGCCTTGATCCATGTATTACTTATTTAACCCAGACCATGTGATATGGCTCTAGGCCTTGCCTCCGGCCCAATCCAACCCAAACCATATATCTGGGTTGTGATCTGGGCCCATTCTTCAGCCCAATATAAGGGATTTTTTCCCTTCACAGTTGGGTTTTATTGAGAATGTTGCATTAAAATTGTCTTGAAAATTGTAGACAAGGGGTATGTCCATATTTCTGTTGGCATCCAACTCGTTATAAATTTGGGGTGTTTACAATTTTGGTATAAGAGCTAGGTAATGATTATGTAGACAAATATGAGGGATTTTGATTAATGTTAGAGCATAGGTTATAAAATTGCAAAATCCTAGTACATGATTTTGAAATATAAGGCTTCAATATTTAGTTATAAGAATGGCTTAAAGAAAAACTCCACCTTGTAATATGTTATGAAAGAAATAAATGTTTTATGTAATATATGTAGAGGAATGAAGAATTATGAATGAAAGCTTATGTATATTTTTTTACATAATGAATTAATGTCTACCGAGTATTAGACTTACTAATTTTTTCACAATGGACCCCACTCTTATAGTACTTAAAAGTGTATATCCATTGTCATTTGCAGATCACCACTAGCTATAATAACCCTCCAAGAAACTCTAATCACCACACTACCAACCACAACAATTTTTTTACCTTCTCCCTCTTTTGACAAGAATCATACATGCCAACCTTACAAGCAATGTGTATTTCACAAGGTATCCTTTTCCATTTCCTTTGAGTCTCCTCTATTGGGAGCCATGCCCAACATATGCTCCAAACCAAATAGTATTGAAAGGAACTCTCAATCAATTATTATAGTCCACCTATAACATGTTATCCAAACCATTCATTGGCCCCACTTTCATTTCTTATATTCATATTCATATTATCTTAGTTATTTACAACTTAGGACCTGGTTGGATACAGAAGTTAGATAAAATCATCACATCTAATTTCACTAATAATCTTACTACCATTCACAAACCATCTCAATTCATCTTCTCTCACTATCTAAATGGAAAACTTTAGCATTTTGGAATGATAGATAAGATCACTGTCGTCTTTTGTTGGTTTGCACGAGCATACAATATTTCGCCGAAAGCACCTCGAACTTTGGCAACATCTTAACCCTAAAATTGAAGAATTTATCGGCACCATCATTAGGCAACTTTTGCATAAAATTAAATATATGTATATATATAAACAAAATGGTGATACAAAAAGAATAGGAAATTAATTAAGCAGACAATGTCCTAAAAGATGTTACTTTGGTCAATCCTGGCCCAGCTAACGCTTTTTTAATTTTCTCAACCGTGCCAGCCGCTCTCTTTCTTCTTCTTCCTCTATCAATCTAAGTTGCTCTTCATCCTCCTCCCTTGCAATTTTTGCACTGTAATAGAGAAAAAAGAGAAATAGCTCGGGCAACAGAAAAATATAGATTTTATTTTTTATTTTTATTTTTTTCCAATCCAGAGAAAGGAAGGGTAGGAATGAAAGTGAACATGATTTCATCAAATAGGAGAAAAGATATGAACAGTGTCTCAATCAAGCAAAAGTGAAACAATACAAACCTTCTTTTCTCCTCCCTCATTATATCCGCAAAGTTTGCCTCCATATCACTATCATCACCATCATCCTTGTATCTGTTGGGATTGTACCTAATTAAGATTTCACCAGTTCACTCGTCAGATGTCAGGCATGCAGCTATTTGTCTTCATTTTTTCCTCATTTAATTCAACACAAAAGCATTAAAGTAGCTGCCACAATTGGCTATTCTGTTTTAGCCTGGGTTGACTTTAGGTCTACCCCAATGTCCATAAAATAACAATCAACGCCCCATTTTTTTCCAGATAAATTGGCAGTTCTGTTTAACGTTTTACAACTCTGACAAGAGACAAAATGAATGCCACTTTCAATACCACACTTATACAAAACAATTTTATTTTCCATAACAACCTCCAGATATAATGTAGGAGAGCAAAGGAAAAAAAATAGTCAGAAGATTGAGTTTCCTGCTGCAGAATTTTTGAAATCAAACTGACTTCTTCCAACATCCTGCCCAATGACACAGTATTAAATAGATAGTGAAGGAAAACTCTATACCTGAACATTTGTCTGATCATACTGATGGCTTTTACACCATCATCGTCATCATCAGAATACCGACTCACAGGCCTTGGCTTTTTCAAGGGTCGATGGTCCCTGGAAGTCGGATGTGATGAAATTTGCTTTTGCGGCTTGTTCATCTATTGACATTACATGAAAGGGAGTAGACATTGTGAATCTTTGCAAATTACTGCCATATAAAATTTCACAAAAAGAACTGAAAGGGCAACATGGAGTTGTACAAGTGTGTGCGCGTGCAAAGAGTGGGCACAAACCTTTGGTTTTGACGATGTCAATGGCTGTTTTGGCACCACCATTTTAGATTTATTAGACTCTTGTTGTCCCTTTTTTTGTTCTAGGGGCTGCTTCGGAGCAGATGAGTGCACTTGTGAAGATGATCTCTGCATTCCAGGCAAGGAATTTTTAGCAGCTGGTGCAGAAACTTTCTTCTCCATGGCAGCCTTCTTGTCCATGGTAGCAACAGGGTTCTTTATAGGCAAGGCTTTTGGCCCCACAGGCCGTCCTGGCCCATTTCCAATGTTGCTACCGAGTTGTTTTCTAGAATCTGCTGTCTTACTAGCAGAAGTCAACTTGGACCCTGGTTTAGAATAGAACTGACCATTCATAGAAACAGTTTTCCTTTCTTCATGTCTGCCACTGTTGCCCGAAGCTTCTATACTCTTCTTCGTCGGCACGTGAGATGCTCGCGCCTCTTCAACATCAGCAAAAACCCTTCATAAGTTTTCTCAATGAAATAGTTTGATATAAGTACATTAGAGCAAGAGGTAGTGAAGCAGTAACACACCATGACCATGATTTGGAAAGGAGACATTTCTACGCGGAGGCTCTTTATAAGAAGCAGGAAGCTCTGCATCGTCGGATAAAAGAAATGAATAATCTCTTGTATCCTTGAGTTTTTCGACTTTAGTCTTTAACTGCATAAATAGAAAACTTATTGCATGGGTGAAAAGGACTCGCATACACTTGTAAATGTTCAAAGACCAACACAAAACAGACTGCTCTATGCATACCTCATTTTTTACTTTCGGTAGCTGGTAACGCGATCCAAGTTTTGGCCCTTTAGACGTTGAAGTGTCCTTTTTGTGCTGTAAGGACAGGGAAGGTAATCAAGATAAAAACCACATATAATATGAACTTAACAACAATATACAAACTTCAGACTGCTTGCATTCAGCACACACACATCTGGACCATGCAAGCCAAATTCCAGAATATTTTTTTTTATAAGTGAGCCAAATTCTAGAATATTAGAATACAGAATCATAGAATTAATAATTTTTTCTAGGACAAAGAACATGGAAAAATTGTCCCTCTCACCAGGCAAAGAAGAACATCAAGAAGTAATTACATTTGAAAACCATTTATTTCTGCAAACTAAATACGAACTGTTGTCGGAGGAAAGAGACTAAAGGCCAAAGGAGACAGTTTAATAGAAAAAGAAATGGAAATTAACTTAAATTGGCAATAAAAGAGGGTAGAAATAATAAGAACCAGAAAGAATGCGTTTCTATCCAAAACCAAATATTTACAAGCACAAAATTTGTGAATATAGAAGTAATGGGACTAGAATTCAATGCATATTACAATCCTCCAGGGAAAGTTCTTTCATAATCATCTTTCAAAATGCTAGATGTCATTGACAAAAGTCATTTCAATCAAATATAATAGTACAAAGAAAGTTTGATACCATTTCTGGCATAACAACCAACAAACATCCCAAATAAAAGGGTCTCAAACTTCTGAGTTATGCCACTAAACACCTAACTTCTCAAATGTCCAAAGGTATTTTCCCTGAACCTCATCTACAAGTCAACCACACAGAATCAGTTTATACCAAGATTTATTTTATGTAAAAGCACTTCATTCTCTTGAATGCACCAAACTTTCTAGTAAATCAACACATTATTAAAAATATTGCAAATAAATGACCAAAGGTACACTGCATAATCACATTGGATGCATGCCCAAATGTGGTACCCTCAACGTTGATTCAAAACCCTCCATCAATATGTATACAACAGCCTGAGACAGATCAGATTTGCTGCATACATTCCAATAACATATCTCACATCTGAGGTTTACAGTACATACGCCATGGAGGGAGTTCGAAAGCCTAGATGCCAAATGGTCCGTTTCTAACAATGACTTGCTTTCTTGTATTACTCTTTGGGCAATTACTGGTTGAGAAGGGCCAAAGAAGGATCCAAAACTGCATAAATAAGCAAAATTAGATATTACATGGAATATCATACAAAACTGTAAACATAATAAAACATTAGACATTAAAAGCATATCATTTTATGGGCCCATGTCATGCTGACGTCAAGTCGTTTGTCCATGTTCATGCAACAAAGCTCACCAAACTACCATAGATATTTGCATTTCAACATTCCATTCAAGGATATATACACAAATACTGTATCCATTACAGTAGAAGACGTTACTAACAAACATGAGCACATGTAAATGCACTTTGAGAATCAAATAAGCACTTCACTCAAGCACCTATTAAATTACAACATATTCCATGTCAATCCATACTTGAAACAATTTGCATGCTGTGAGTGGTTGCAATGCATGTAAGTGTGTCACTTAACTCTAGACACGTCGAACACCAAATCCATGATTTTACTGGCTGTATGGCATTGCGATGCTGTCAGGCTCCTGACAGCATGTGTTGTGTGTAGCCTATGATGTCAAAGTAGCATGTATAGGAATCTGTTATGCATGTTTCTAAGCCCTTTTACAAGCAATATTAGGTACAAGTAGGGTTCTAGGTGCTGTCTAGGTTGCTGCCAGCAACCTTGATTCTTAGTATTTCTAGAAGTTGGGTGGTTTCTCACATTTTCCCAACCAAGGTTGAGTTGATACCGGGCCACCTCACTTATACCGCTCGTTTTGCCCCATTGACGTAGCCATGCCACATGGTTTATATAAAAATAAAAAATAAAAAAAAAAAAGAACCAAAACACGAAACCGAGCAACAGCCATTTGAAACTCTAGACGACAGAGACTCCCCCTCATCCCTCACGCCTCCCTCACGTCCCCGAACCCCATTTCCGAAAATCAAAAGCAGGTCCCTCATCTCGTCCCCGAGCATTTGAAACTGATCATATGATATAGTAAATAAATATCATGATTAATAAGATGGCCCTAGGGGTTGGCTCAAGAGGTAAAGGCCTTGGTCTTGGTGGTATGCTCCCTCCAAGGTCTAAGGTTCAAATCCTCTTGGGTGCAAACAATCTCTAAGGGCCATCGAACTAGGGGATTTTCTCCTTGAATTATCCGAGGTGCACTTGAGGGAAAATCCTTGCCGAGGGCCACGTGTGCACCCCTAGAATTAGTTAGGACACTGTTCTCAAACACTTGATGCCAATAATAAAAAAAAAAAAAGACGGCCATAGAGATGCATAGTACCAATGCAGTTATGGGTGGATGTGCAAGCCACGGACCTAAGCATGGTCCACCACAGTATGTTATGATCAGATTAGCAATTCCCCTTATGGCCACAGGATGTGGAACCGATACACAACCTAGCACACGGGTTAAGGTGTATTGGCCCATCAAAATAAGTTGAAACAAGATAATGAAGATAATATTTCTAAGTCATGCATACCATAAGCATTAGTGTAAATAGTCAAGATTTTAATTCTCTCAAGCATGAAATATTTTATGAAAAACCTTATGTTTACTATGTTTACTTATGGTGGGTTCTTTTTCTTTTTTTTTTTATAAGTAAACAAATTATATTGATCAAAGAATAGGCAAAGCCATATACAAAGTTCTAGAAGAGAATACAAAAAGCAGCCACTAGGCTAGGTATGCGCATTATAGAGAAGAAAATCATGTAGGTCCATGCCATTGAAATCATATGGTGGGTTTCTTATTGAGTATTTGAGTTGTTTTAGTTTTGTTTTATGTTTTTAACGACCCAGGTGAGGAAGACAATGAAGCGAGCAAATGGGCCAAGCTTATATGAAGTAGTCTGATGATATTGGTTCCAGGCGTCTTAGTTTAACTTTACATTATCACAACTTTCTTAATTTAGTTTGTTTGAAAACTTTATGTTTTTTTTTTTTTTTGATCGGTAAACAACTTTGATTATGTTTATTCAAGGCATGGTTTGTTTAATAATTCTTTTTGTGTTTTATTAATTGTGCAATCTCTTGCGAATCAACCCAATTTTCTAGAAGAAGAAGAGAAGGTGCTTGTGGGACTGCATCTTACCTAGGGTGGCAGTGACTGGTCTGCCGCAGGAATCCTTGTGTAGACAGAGAAGAGAGTGGCGAGATATGGAGGAGAGGGGCTGTAGTTTCTTCTCTTGGTGACTTATGAGAATAAAGGTGCATGGGGTGCTTCTTGGCTGCTGGGTGATAAAGTAAGGGCCAGGAGGTGGTTTCTCTATTGCTGCCTTGTTGGTTAATAGGCTTGAAATGCTGCTAGGGTTAGTATAAATGGATGATAGCTAGGGTTTTGGATAGGTATAATAAAATATTATTGAAACATAATAATAGATGTAGCCCAAGTACACGGTAAATATACCAAAGAAAAAACCTAATGTTTTTTTTTATTGGCCAAAAGTTTCCCACAAGTGCACATCGAGTAATTCAAGGGGAAAATCCTCCAGCCCGATGGCCCCTAGAGATTGTTTGCACCCAAGGGGATTTGAACCTTAGACCTAGGGAGAGCATAACTCCAAGCCCAAGGCTTTTACCACTTGAGCCAACCCCTAGGGGTTAAAAAGAAAACACCTAATTACTTGGGTAGAAAAGAGATTTAGACCTGGTTTGCTTTCAAGACTAAAACCCAAAACTTTAAAAACTTTGAAAACCTATCATCTCATCATTACAAATTTTTCAAATTCTCACACAAAATAAAATAAACAATTCAACTTTTTCAAATCCCAAAACAAAAATAATATTAAAAAATATATTCTAACAATATTTTATTCAACTTTTTAACTTTAATCTCACTCATCTCATCTAATCTCTGAAAACAAACGAGGCCTTAGTGTTTCTAGACCTAAGGGTGATAAATGGGCACAAGGGCTGCTCATATAATCATGGCAGCTGCTTATTTCGAAATTTATTTAAAATATACTAAGGTTTATTGGCAGCCTTGATGTCATGAGGGAAATCTGGGAAATTTCAATGGGAGTCAAAGCTGGAGGGGCTGGCAGTTATGGATTGAGAGAAGAATATGGGATTTTCAGCATGATTCTAGGAAGATTTTCCTTGAATATTGGTTCCTCCCAAATATGGTCCCTATGAGTCGGCAGCCATTAATGGCCTTAATATACTTGCTGTCAGCTGTTGTGACAGCTTCAAAACTCAGGTCAACCTCTAGTATAAAAGGAAGATCTTCCTAATTGAATCCAAATATATCGGAAGCCTCTTCATGGTGAATTTCCTAATTATTACAGCTTGAATAGGTGATTTACATGCGATTTCCATAACTCTACATCATAAAACTTTACTTATTCAGTCCTAATGGTCGGCAGCTGCAAGACTTACTGGTTTCTGGGGTTTTTGACATAATAAGCCAGCTGTGACAGATTAGGAAGTTTCGAACTGCCTAGGGATCATGTTAGGCAGGGTTTCTTGTTAAAAACTTACCTCAAATGACACATTTCTACCAAAAACAAATCTGGAATCCAATCAACAATTAAAATTCACCCATATGAAAACAATAACAAAATAAGCAGAAAATTAATTAGGCACATGGGCCTACAATTCAATAAATCACCCAGATTTCTGGGCTGGGTGTGACCATGTAAGATACTCTGTAAGCCTCATCCGAGAAGCATATATAGTCAATCTAAAAAAAAAACAGCAAAATCTTTTTTTTTTTTTTTTTTTTTCCTTAAGTGTAAAATATTGAAAGCTTATAGGCCAACTAATTTAGGCTAGTTTGTATGTAATTAAATCAAGTAATATATAAATCTTTATTTCTTTATCCAAATTGCTTTTGAGGAGCAACTAAATGTCACATTACAAGTTCAGGTGCCATTAATATTGCCACCAGTTAATTTGGAATGCATAAAAAGCAGCCAATCAACACACTCACAACTATACCTGAAAAACACAGATTGATTCCATGGTTTTTCAAATGACAATTCCTGATGAGCTTGAAAACCGCTTCAAAGTTTATTAGTTCATTGGTAAAGAATAAAGAATGCAAAAGCAAATGCTCTGCAGAGATCCACATGATCCATGCCAACTACCAAGAGGAATGAACAAAACAGGAGAAATTCATCAAAGTCATTGTGGCATGATATTAATTGAAAGTACTCGGTTTTTATTGAAAAGCCCAAAACAACAAGTGAAAATGCAAGCCCCCAAAAGCCAAGAAACATCAGAAAGAAGGGAAATTCCATGTTAAACTAGTAGAAAATGAAGTTATGTCATATTAAGAGAAATGGGCACATACTTACTTATCATATGGAAGTTTCTTATTCTTCTTCTCATTTGAACCATTTACATTTATAGAAGTATCATTATCCTTTTTCATCTGCTTTCTGATTTGCTCTTTCAATCTTCGCCTCAACTCTAGATACTCTAATTCCTCCCTGGTAGGCTTCGGATCTTCCTCTTCATATCCCTCCCCCCCCTCTCCAGGATCTTCCTCTAGCTCTGACCCTTCCTCCTCATACTCATCATAATCTTCAACTTCTCCATGCAATTCCTATATCATCATAACCAGTGTGAAAATGTCACCACAACAGACGAGTTTGAACATAATAATGAATTCAACGAAAATCCATGTCTGCTTACATCTCTATCATATCCCCGCATTTTTGTCAGACCTTGTTTAGACAATCAATATAATTAATACCTGAAAACAAAAATAGTAAAATCAATACAAGTTTGTAATTTATTTCTTTTATTGAAAAAAAATCTAGACAGTGACCATTAGAATTTTTCTTTATTATTTCAACATTATTTGGCATCTGAACTGAAATGATGAATTAGTACTGTGCAAGTTTCGATTTCCATTCCAGGGGTCATTCCGGTTTAGGCAATAGAATGGAATATTTGGGTACCCGTGGTTTAAGAGCAAGCACATGCCCATCTTTTTTTTCCTTGGTCCAAATGAGTGAAAAATAATAATCAGATATGTGCAACACAAACTGGCACCACCAATGTTTTATTTTTATTTTTTATTTTTTCTGTTTTTCACCAGTGGAAAAGGATTCCAAGCAAGAGTGAACACCAAGTTTTAATCAGAGGTGAGGTTTGTATATAATAATCTTCCTAGTTACTAGATGCTGTATACTTCTTTGCTGTACAAGACACATGCTCCAGGGTAATGAAGCTAGGTATATAGGCATTAAGTGCTGAGGTTTTAGTACAATAGGAATAGTTTCAGAAATATCCTGGCTAAAATGAAAGTCCATGGAATGATATCTGAAACCACGCTACACTTCCTTTACTCACCATATATAAGTTTTAAATTGTTTAAATTCAGTTTCTGACTTTCATTTCACTATAACATACTGGGAAAGAATTTGAAATGATATGTAATCTATATCTAAGTGAGTGAACAAAATTTTTTACTTTTCCATTGGCACTGGGTGTCCGAGAACAGTGTCTCGTCTTAAGTGAGTGAACTAAATTTTCATATCTAGAAACATGATATTTGAAGTCTTAAAAGATAAAAAAGTACATAAATGCCAGAAACAGTCGAGTTCATCAAAATTGAAAGAGAGGAAGTTGCTTACCAGAGTTGGTTGAACTTTACTGAAACAGAGCCTATAGCATTATCAGCCCAAAGACCAGAGAGGTTAAGAAGGACATGCTAATTCTTGGCTTTTATGTGGGTCTTGCATGCACTATGGAGCAGATCTTTGTTTAAGTTTATTAAAATGTTTGAGTTCATCGTTAATAAAAACTGAACTAAAGGATGCATTTGCAGAAGGAAGAAATTACCAAAAGGTTCTGCCACCAATGAGGTAAAATCCACACATACAAACACAACGAAGAGACATAATGGGTAGAACCAGCCATCACAACCGATATTAACAAACAAGAGAAAAATTCAGCTCAGGGACACAAAAAATGGGCATCCGGGAATCAATCACACAGCCTCCTCGGTGGGCATATCAACCACAGAGACATAAAGAGGCCCGATATTACCTATATTGCGGCACGTGTTCTTGCGGCGTCACAGGTCGAGTGGCGGTGGAAGGCGTCGCAGGTGGGTGGGGCGGATCAATCTAGGGATTTTTCAACAAGTTGGGTTAGGGCACTTCATGAATACGAGGTAAAAGGAGAATGGCTGTGGGACTTACCTGGAGTCTGGAGACGCGGGAGGGGCGTCTCGGGCGGCTGTACGTAGCGGCGCTGGAGTCCAGACGACGGTGGAGGCAGCTGTAACAGTAAACATTTATATTTTTTGCCCAAAACCAGTAGAGGGAGAGAGACAGAGACAGAGTCGGGGGGTAGAGGCGGAGGAGAGAGGGCAGGAAGGTGACCCACCTGAGCTGACGCCGCAGAACAGTGCTGCTGGGCGGAGATGCGGGGAGACGACGCGGGGGAGGACGCGGGGGAGAGAACGGGGTTTCGGAATTTTTATTTTTTTGAACTAGATGACTATCTCAGTGGTTTTATATTTTATATTTTAAACCTTGCTTTTAGACGGAAAAAAAGTGAGCACCCAAATTGTTTTCTCGTGTACGAGAATATTTAAGTTAGCTTAGTACATATTGTATAAGTATTGTACACTTATTATTTTAAAATATAAAATTTAACTTTTTTATGTAAATTTTGTATTTATTTATTTTTTTAAAAGAGTATGTATTACTTGCACACTTTATAACTATAAATATCATTTATTAATCTTTTAATTAAAATATAATTATATAAAAATTTATAAAAAAATATTATATTTTATTATCGGCACCGTGTATGAGCAAGGTTTAAATTAATTTTAGGGCTGCACAATACTTCTACACATATGAGTGTAATTGAATTGGTATACACTGGTTTTAAGATTTGAAAAATCGATACTGCACCAATTACACACAGGGTGCTAGCTGGTTGGCAGTACCTGAAACTTAATCGAGAATAAGTGTGCAGTTTTCACAAAGAAATGCATGCGTAAATAAAGGAAAAATCTAATTGTAAGCGATTCTGCGCACTAATATGCGCACTCATTCAATATGATTAGTTAAAAAGTAGATTTTTTTGAAAATAGTACTAATTTAAATTTAGAATATAAAGGTAATAACATTAGTACGCAGATTGGTACGCAAATTTGTTTGTACATAGCAAAACTCGTAAATAAATAAACAAATATATCGCAACAGAATAAGTAGAGGTTTAGTTGGAGACTAATTGTTATTTGTACCATAGGTCTAAACCGAAATTAGATTCATTCATTAAAAAAATATTCATATATATGTCAATGTCACTTTTCAAATAATATTACGCAATATCATACATTCATTTCCTACATGCAGGTGCAACAAACCAAATATGAAATAATACAAACAACTATTACCAAAGATAGACCTTTGTTACTATCACTTGGGCGGGATCAGTCGCTCTTCCTTGAGAACCTATCCTGGGGCTACCTCTGCATAAAAGGCTACGATTCCGATAAATGAAACCATAGATAAGTTAAACAAATATGACAAGACTGCTAATGAGAGATTATGCATGAGAAAATATAATGCATAGTTTTATGTAAAAGATATGGGAACGTATATGTTTGTGCATGATGAGGAATCGCCTCCTAAGCAAAACACATGCATTCAAGTTATTTGGAGAAACCACTTTTTGAAGAGTTACCTTCTATGCAAATTTCAAGTATATATATCTATTATCAAGGTGAAGAATCACCCTCTTTTCAAGTATATAAAATTCATCATATCTCATCATATAAAATATCAAGTAGGAAAATCACTTCATCGTTCATGTACCACCCCAAATTTATAACGGGTTGAATCCCGTAAAAAATATGGACGTGTCTCTTGTTTTTAAAATTTCAATACAATTTTAAATGTAGCATTCTCAACAATACCCAACTATAATAAAATGCGCCAATTATGATCCTTCCCAAATGCAACTAGAACCCAAACACATAACGTAAATCCAACATACAATTTATTAAATAACATAACAATATAGATAAACTAAAAATAAGGTTTATAAGTATCTAGATCATCAATCTTCACATAGTAAATCCTCTTGCCCAATATTCGATAACTTCACATTCACAAATCTTGAATAGATGGATTCTTTGAAAGAGTAAGAAATATAAGGGGTGAGCCAAAATATATTATTCATACCACATGACAAGGGGAAAATCACCAATAGATGTACGAGGACATCTAAAATACCATATAGATATCACTATACTTTGACCACACAGATTTCAATATGTCACGCAGACATCATGAATACCACAAAGGCATCAGTGTCATAGGTAGATATATAAAATATATTACTTGACTCCCAAAAGAATTATGTCGGATATTTGATATACAACCCGCAAGTACGGTTCACAGAATTTGTACAATTCCAAATAAGCATATCCAAAATAACATTACAAAAATGTATGTAAACGGATATTTTGAATCTAACGTACACAATTTTAAATTAGCAAAAGTTCTTAGATTTTGTAGAAATCCATTAAGAAGTTACTTACCTTATTTGCTCACAAAAAAATTGACACTTTTGACGTACCAAATAATCACTCGAAATCTATATCAAAACCCAAAAAGAAATTACAACCCTTCTAAATGAGTGCATAACTTGATTACTATGAAATCCTACAAACCATAAGACGTTTTAGAAAGAAATAATGAAATATATGGATGGCCATGTAACACCCCGCTCCCTAATAAAAATATTTTTAAAATTTTCAGGAAGCCAGTGTGTTACTAAACTTGAACTTAAAATTTTTTTTCTTCTTAATGAAGCACCAAATGCGAAAGATTCTATAAATAAAATAAATTTTGTTAAACACTTAATATCCAAAATGGAGTCTGCGGAAGCACTTATTAAAAAAAATATTAAAATCTCATGTGCTTATCAAAACCTTAAATTATAAAACTAATCATAGCATAATATGTCTAGGCCTCTGCCTCGCCTCCCGAGGTCAAGTCATGTCCTACAATCTCATCCTCATAAATGTCATCACCTGGGGTGGTTTAAAAAACATAAAAACATACAAAAATGAGTTGAATACGTTTCAAATTTCCTTTCATAACAAAACATGCATATTTTCCAAAAATAACCTCTGCCCAGTTTATTTTTATACAAAATCTAGCATAGCAACCCCACTTACCTGAATTTCTTAGCTTTTCAGAAATTTTCCTCAGTAATGCCGAACAAAAATTTCTCGTCACCTATAAAAATAGTCACGTAACTTTCATAAGTTTTTAAATGAATACACACTTCATAATTAAACCTAAAAAATGTTTAAGTAACCTACTTTAATTCCTCAAACCCTAACATCTTCGAAACCTTAAGATCTCATTACTCCAAATATTCTAATTTTCCCATCAATGCTCCAAATGATGATGTGATTACACTGTAAAATATCTCCAATAGCCACATCTAAATTCTCTTAGTTTAATCACAATAATATCATCATAAACAAGAAACTTTGTGTTACCTATTAGGGGCCTATATGTAATTTTCTATCTAAGGGCTTAAAAATCTAACAATGGAAAAAGGAGGAGAGACTAGACGTCTTATGAGCATAGTGTGCATGCGGCACGAGTCATGGGTTTAACCGTGGCCCTCTGGCGTGGGTGAGTGGCAGAGGATGTTCTGGTCGGCAGAGCACGAAAATGATAGAGAGGGAGAGAGAGTAAGCCGAGAGAGGGAGAAACGGAGAGGGTGCCGGTGGCTTACTGTGAGAAGGATGACAGACCTTGGGTGGCATAGGCGACGGTTTCTGTGGAGGTAGAGACAAGGTGGAGGGGCTAGCGACGTCATTGGCTTCACCAATCAAGGTGTCACTGTGCTGAAAATGAAATGTGAGGGGGAGGTTTTGTTGTTCTATTTTTAGTGAGTAAAACAAGGGGATGACTTCTCATGGTTCCTGGTGGTTGGCGTCGTGTGTATGGTGTAGGCACGGTGGTTCGCGTCGCGGCTGTGGTGACTTGAGGAGGTGCAGTGGATCACAGAGGAAGATTTATATTTTGTTTTGGGTGTATGAAAACAAGGGTGTTTAGATGGTTTTCAGCTGTATGCACAGCAGTGGTACGAGATGGCAATGGTGAGGAGGAGCTTGGCAGTGGGGTATTACATGGTGGTTGAGCAGGGGCGCTACGGTGGTGTAGGGTTGTTTCATGGCACCAGGATGTGTTGTGAGTTGGAGGTTGGGTGATTTTACGTGATTAGGTGTGGGGTAGCAACTTATGGAGGCAACGACTGGGATGGGGTTCACGGTTTGCCAACAAGTTGGGTGGTGGGGGGGTTCTTGGATTGGCCCTAGAGTGCCACGGTAGTGCGCAGCTAGAGGAGCAGGAAACTGTAGCAGTTTTTGTGCAATGTGGAGGTTGTGCTTCATTGAAGCTTTGCAGCTTGGGTAGTTTCTCTATGTGCAATGACGAGGGTTTCTATATGTATATATATATATATATATAGATGACTGGAAATCCTAGAGAAAAGAGAGAAAGAGGCGTGCATGCAATGGGAACGGAAGTGTTGGAGTCGTGCATGCAGTGAATAAAATGAGCATGAAATGTGATCAATAATGTGTGTGAAGGGAAGGGAAAAACTGAAAGTTTGCATGAATATGTAGGTATATATAGATGCCTTATCGTGAACTCTAAAGGGATGGAATAGTGCATGGCGTGGAGACGAAGTCTTGGATCTTGTATGGGATTAATATATTGACTTTTTTCCTAAGTTTTGGGCCTTAACTCAACCTAAAAAATACACTTGTCCCATAATTTTTTTGGGCAAAAATCCACCTAGTCTATTAAAATATTTTAACCTAATTTTCAAGCCCTCAAAAGAAAATTCATACTCTATTAAAATAAATTTTGGGCCTATAGACTACTCCAAAAATTTCTCCTTAAAACTTAAGTGGGCTTTTCATACATATTAACCCAAAACAATTTATAGAACGCAGCTTGGCCTAGAATTGGTGTTGGGTCCGGGTGTTACAGTTATAGAATCATTTATTTCTATAATTTGTGAAAATACATGTAAACTTTTATTTGTTTCTATATCACATTCAAATTTTGAAGATACACCACGTAGCCTAACCAAATAGCAAATTAAGAAGATTAGAAAAGGTTACCTGTTCTGATGTCTCTATGGCCAATTCTTCAATGGTGTTTCTTTGATGAGGTGGATGATCATTTGCTTGTTGTTCCATATTATCATTAAGATAATCATAATATGAAACTACAAGAATTTTCAAAAAATACAAGAATACACTTCACGACAATCACATCTCTAGTTTTCATACTCCTATTGATTTTGCAAACCATAAGAAATTTGACATTTTAATTTTCTCAAAATTTAAACCATAAATAGAAACAATACAACTTAGATCATTTGAATCTCTCTGAGTAATCAATAATGATAATGTACTCAATAACTATTATAAAATTCAACTTTCTTTCATTTAGGTTATAAAGTATTACTTTAATTTGACTATCCATACATGCATATCAATCCATAACTCAAAAATAAATCGTTAAAGCTACATTACTAAGAACACGATATAAGTTCTACACCATCATTTTTAAGAGTTTTATTACATTTTTCAAGAAATTAACGAAATATGTTAAAATTATAGCCTAACTCTTAGTATTTTTCATGACACTACTTTAATCCAATTCAATGGTTTTCACATTTCTATCTAAGTGCAATTCCTCCCTATGAGAAGTACTTCACGAATTACTAATAACTTGAGACTTCTCATGTAGTAGATAGATACATTCATATCATGAAAATTATCTATAAAAGTAATGAAATACTTATATAAAACATTATAAAGAAAAAGATTTACATGCGTTTATATGCATTATCTCAAGAAACTCTTTATTCCTTGTACTATCTTTTCTTGATATGTTTGATTTGCTTTCCTTTTATATAAATCAACACACATCCTGAGATTAGAAAATCTAAATGCGGAAAATATTTAATTTACTAATCTTTATAACTTTTCTTGGGGATATTCTCTAAACTTTTATGTCACAAATTATGTTTCAAATTCCATGCCACAAATTGTAAAAACTTTTCATAAATTATTTTTCATTTAGTTCCTATATATGCCTCATGAGTGGATTGGAAAAACTTTTAACAGCAGCACTAATATGAAGGCATGACAAATAAAAATTTTATTGGATGGAAAAATTAAACAAACATAAATGACATTTTGAAACAATTTGAAATTTGAACATTTGTACTCTAGTTCAACCACTAAAAAAAGTATCAACATTTATACTTATATAGACAAAATAAATATGAACATTTGCACTCGAGTTTGATAAAAAAGAAAATGTATAAACATGTATAAGATTTGATTTGAAACCTATACAGAAAAAGGTTTACCCTTCCCTTCGAATCATATCTTATACATAGGGCACATAAATCTTCATGTGTTAATGTTTCTTTCAAACTTCAATTGATACTGTTCTTATATTTTCCTCACCATAATTTCCTTCATTTTCCAAAAGGTTGAAATGATTTTTCGTACAAATTAGCAAAATAAACTTGTATCTAGCTAACAATCATGCTACCAACTTGTTCATATCTCATAGTAATGTCTCTAAAGTAAACTATTATGCACAAATATAAGAAATTCCTACAGTTTGATGTGTAGCAATTAATTCAATCTTCTTAAACATTGTACTTTTATGAACCTTATCACTCCATTCTGTACAGGAAACCTTGTAAAGATATTCGTATACTTACTGCAAGAAAAACATTTTAATCACATTAATGCTTTGAGTTTGACATTCACAAACAATAATAGAACTTAAACCATTATAGATGAACTAATAGTGTCATCGAAATCCCTCCTTTGGGAGTGAACCCCAACACACAAAATGTTCCCTCCAATTTTAAATTATGTGGATGAACTAGCTGTATCATTAGAATTCTCATTTGAGAGTAAATTCTAACATACAAAATGTTCCCTCCAACCTTAAATTATATGGATGAACTAGCTGTATCACCAGAATTCTCATTTGGGAGTAAACTCTGACATAAAAATGTTCACTCCAACTTTATTTTAATAGATGAACTTGTAGTATCATCAAAATCCTCATTTGGGAGTAGATCTTGACACACAAATTACTTACTCCAACTTTACTTTGATAGATGAACTTTTAGTGTCATCAAAATCCTTATTTGGGAGTAGATCTTAACATGCAAATTGTTCACTCCAACTTTACTTTGATAGATGAACTTGTAGTGTCATCAATATCTTCCTTTGGGAGTAGATCTTGACACACAAAGTGTTCACTCCACCATATCCACCTTACTATGGAGTTTAATGATTTGTCACAAAAAATTAAGAAAATCTTGTACCTTTGGGCAACCAATTTTTTCTTTAATTTTGATGTAAATCATTTGTCCCATATTGGATAAACAAATATACATGGCATGATAATAAGAGCCAAAATAAAAAATTCATACATATATTTAATAATAATAACATGTACATAAGATTTAATACATGTATTTAACAATAATAATATGAATATGACATTTAATAAAATTTAATACATGTATTTAACAATAATTTTTTTTGATAAGTATGTATTTAACAATAATAACATGCATAAAATTTTTTTTCTTAATAATATAGAATAATATAATTATTTTAATCTGACCGGTCCTTGTATGAATCGGACTGGTTCAGTAAACTAGGCCAAGACCTGATTTATTTAAATGGTCAACTAATAGTGTTGACCTCAGTTGGGCCTACTGTTCAGGCCCGTTCCCCTCCTCTCTATTTGTTTTTTGTTCTTTTATCAGGCTAGGCCACAATAGTGGCCCATTGGCCCGTTTGCTTTTCTTTAGTCTTGGACTGGGCCAAAGCCCATGACCCACCCCAATAGCCCATCCCTCATTGCACAACAGAAACCCTAATTGTATCTTCTTCAACCTTCAGTCGCCGCTACTTATCCTTTCAAGTTTTAGCTGCCGCAGCCTTCAGCTGCGACTACGGGCGTCTCCGACGAGGAGAGGACGACGTCCTCCTTTCGCCGCCGACCCCAAGGTCACTTTTCTCTAATTTTTTTTTTTTCTGTCCATACCATGGAACTGCCGCAATTGTGGGCTTTAAAGCCCTCTACCCCCATTATAGGGGAGTCACAGAGGACTTCACTCCTCCTCCCAACGCCGATAGCCCTCTGGTCCGATGAGAGCCTTAAATAGGTAGGGTAGCACCCATTCGGGACTTCACAGTCCCGCTGTGCTGCTGGCCACCTCCTTCGCATCGCTGAGTGTGGAGCCGTCGGCCACCACACATGTTGCTCTACCCACACCTATCGGTTACACAATAAAAAAGGCTACCATGATTTTTTTTCTACATCTCAACTTCCTTTTAGACATTGAACCCTCAACTTTCTCTATGCAACCATATACAAAAAAGAGGGAGAATATGAAATAACACAAAGTAGATGACAGTATGAGATAAATAGGTACAAAAACCGAAATGTATTAATGAGTGTCAGTGTATCCTTCTTTAAGAAAAAACACAGAATTGATGCTTAAAACATCGTCATAATTTTATCTATCAGATCAAAAGCATAGTATTTTCAATCTACCCAACATGATAAAATCAAGATATATGTCAAACATATATTCACCACATATTTTATCGAGATCATAAAAAATTTGTAACCTGAAGCTCTGATACCACATGTTAAATATTTTAATATAAATATTAATAATTGGATTTTTAATTTTCTTTGATCCACAATAATAAGAATAATGATAATTAAATACGTAGATTTCTCCATCTGTTTGATGAAGAATTTGATATGACTATGAGAAAATGATCGCCCTAACAACTTAACCTCCTAAGTGTCTCCCGGTGGCTAAAGATACTCTAATGTTGTAGGTGAGAACCCTTAACCCATTAGTTCTATTTATAGACTTTTGATCATCAAGAAATCAATAGACTTTGTGTCTCACTGTGATTAGATATAGAGTTTATCTTATGTCATTGGAGTTAATCTTATCCCATTGTGACTCATTAATTAGGTGATAAGTGTTGAGCTATTCTAAACCCTGTCGGGATATGGGTGTGTGAGACCTAGAGTTTAAATAAAACTCTTACAACTTAGTGTTGGCTATGCTGCTGTTCAAGTTGGGAAGAATTAGTTAGACGGAGTTCAGATTCAAAGTCATTCTCTTGTAGAGATCGACTTTGCTTGAGTGATGGTCGCTGTCCAACGACCTCTAAGGTTCTAGGATGGGTAGAGTTCGCTCTAGTGGTAGTCCTAGAGTTGTGCACAAATGTGTTTCTGCCAACGGGGTACAGAGACCAACATGAACGACAGAATCGGGAGGTGTTTCTTGAAGCCATGGAGAGTGTAAGGCAAGAGGAATTCAAAGAATGAGAGTGAAAGGAGAAGAGGAGTAATGCAAAGCCCAGAGGGGAAGGAGTATTTGAAGGAGATCAATAATAAGAATGAAGGAAAAAGAAGAAGACCGATGATTATGGGGAGACGGAATGACAAGAAATGAGGAAACTTATTCCAAAAGTTCAGGTTAAGAAAAATAAATAAATCACCATTTATTTAACATGATAAATTCTACTATGATATCATGTTAAAATACCACTTATTTTAAAAATTTAAGTTAACAAAAATAAATAAATTTAGATATTTAAACTGTATTCTTACATACCAACAACCAAAAACCAACATTTTTATACAAATCGATAGTCCTTCAAATTTTATATATTTTTTTGAAGTCATTGGAAAGAGACAATTTCTCTTTTTTGGTCGATAATTGACACTAGTGACCGTGATATATTGAACATTGAAACCGAGGTGAAACGCTCTGCAGCGCTATTAGCAGTCAAAGTAGTAGAAAGCAAAACAATAATAATAAAATAAAAAAATAGGGAAGTGATCATCGAATTAGGCGTTATGTCTTTGATCTTTAAGCTAGGCGTTATGCCTTGGCAATTAAGCTCTGTTGTGGTTGGAGGAGTTGAGACGTACGGTTGAAGAAAATTAATCTCTCTTTCTCATGTGTATTGGTTCCTTCTAGTCCACATTTAGGTTTTGTAGTATGGGCGTGTTGCTTTGATTTTTTACCATATAGCTATCACATGCACTCCACCATCGAGAAGAACATACAAGAAAAGTTAATTTGTGGAACAACCACACTCAATCCCAGAGTTGCTACTTGAGATAACATTCCTTCTGCTGTGCGCTGATTTAGGCGCCGTTTGGATTGAGAAATGATTTTAACTCATCTCATTTTATTATTACAACTTTTCCAATTTTCACATAAAACATAATTAACAATTCAATATTTTCAAATCCCAAAACAATAATAATATTAAAAAATAATATTCTAACAATATTTTATTCAACTCATATAAAATCATATCATGTCATCTCAATTCACTATCCAAACAACACCTAAATTTTTTAACATATATAACTTTTTAATAGCATTATAAGCTTACAAAAAAAGAAAGCTAGATTAGATTCAAATGATGCAATTTACCATCCGTGAATAATCATCAAATTAGTTGGCTGGTCCTAAGCGTGATAATTAATTAATTAATTTGGGATGGAGATCTAGAAGCACATAGGCACCATGATGAGCGGGACTTGCGCCGTCGGAACAAGGAACCATAACCTTTAGCAATCAAGCCGAAAGTACTACAAGTACTGCTGGAAATAATATTATTATTATCATCATTGCAGGAGCTGCTGCCTTCCATCTCAGCTAGCACTTCATAGAATAAATCAACGGCACAAGGAAGCAAGATGGGGCCTTCGCTATTGTATCCGTACTCCGATTCAGCTTCCTCTAGCAGCATCGCAAACAGAGGATGATTAGCAAACTTGATCTTCACCACGAATCTTTGTTTTTGAGGTCCCACGTAAACTGAGAAACAACCAGCTTCCGGAGCTACCTCACGCGACCTCTTTTTTCTGCACTTGCTCTTCATGCAGTCAATGTTGTACTCTTCCGAATCCAATGATGTTGTGTTGCAGCAGCGCTGTCGTGATCGGCATCGCTCCCATGTCTTGTAAATCATACTTTTCATCCACATAATTGTAATATTTGAACGTACAATGACGTACGAGAATATATAACAGAAGAAGATCGATTTGTTTTGTAGATATATAGAAGAAACTGAAGATGGATCAGGAGAAGCAGAGATCTAAAAGACCCTCGCGACGTCTGCATGCATATATAGAAGAAGAAACTGCGCGCGCCAACCTTTGAAATTAAGAGGTTTAAGTCCACGCGGGAGTTAACCAACGAATTCAAAATACAAAAGAGTCCAACATTATCCACTCCACTGAACAAACCAACAACGTCTCCAACGGATCATCACATAGATAGCGACTGAGATCATTGTATTTTATCCTGTTAAGATGTAATCTAGTTTGTTATGTATTTGAATTCATTCCAATCTTGTAAACATTATCTATACTCAATGAAACATATCATCTGGTATCAATTCGAACCAGACTTTCAAACTCTGACTGCGGGCGTCTAATGTTTTTGGTTTTTTGTCAAATCAACGCACAAAAAAGGCGTTCTATGTTTTATTACAAGTTGTTCAATAGTGGCCGCTGGCCACTTGTATTTGTGTCTTTAACGCCTGGACATCAAGGAATAATATAATATTTTTATATATTAATCATTCACATTATATACATATGTTCAAAATTATTTAAAAACAAAAGATGATAGAAGCAGTCAAAGGAATGATTTGGTGAGACCAATTATTTAGAACATTACTATAACGTAATTAATTAGCCTTTAGTAGTGGGGGTAGGCTTATTAATTGAACTGTAAGAGAGAAATTAAAGAGAAAAAAAAAACAAGATGAAAAATGAGACTATACCCTCTCAATTTGCCCCCTTTAATTTTTCTTTTTACTTAATGGTTAAATAAGTGATTATTAGTGTATTTGTATATTATTTTATTTTTTAAAAATATTTAAAGACGTAAAAATGTAAACAAATAAAATAAAATGTGAACTTTATTCTAAGGGGCATGCCTAGAGGTCAAAGCTGGGTGGTACCCTAGCAGGACTCAAAAAAGATATGAGAATACAAGATAGAAAATCCCGATGACTACATTTTTATTAATAAGAATGAATTAAGTTTTAAATAGAAAATTGCATGAAAATAGGGTAAAAATAAACTTTTCATTATGACATCTAAATCACGATAAATATTTCATAATTGTCAACTCAATTTATCTCTAATAATTTTCTATCTAGCATTCCTTCGAAGTCAAAGGCAACTAATAAAAGTTGAAACTTCTATGTTTCCACTATGTTTTAATGTTTTGTACGAAAGTTGCTGGAAAACCATCCGACCATGATAACTTAAAGGATTCATATCGAAAAGAGCTGCTTGAACTTCTGTGGCAATGAACTCTTGTAGCAAAAGGATATTGGAAAAAATTCTTGAAAAGTTGACTTATCTCCAATATTGAAGTAGCGGAATTTCCTTTCCCATTTGGGACGCTCCCATCCACCATTCTGATTAGTAGAGTTTTCAGCCTTGTTTATACAGTGAAGGCCATTTCTTTTATATCTTGTAGTAGCTGGGTTGATTGCTTCATCAAAGTATTAAAGTGAGTGAAAACACCCTTAAAGACATAATCATTCATCCTCTTCCAGATCTTTATAACACTACTGACATTGGAACATTTTTCCAATTTCTCCTTCTGAAGCTTCTCTACCATTGGCAAGATGGGCTTTAATCTATTGGCCAGAACTTTTGCTATTATCTTATTTATCATATTGTAGAGGCCTATAGGCCTGAACTCATAGACTTTTGTAGGAGTTTTGATCTTTGGAATCAGAGCTATATATGTCTCATTTATGTCATCTGTCCAAATATTAGAATTTAAGGCTTCTAGTACTGCTGCACAGATATCTTGACCCATCGTGTTCCAATGGTTATGGAAGAAAGCTGCTAGAAAACCATCAGGGCCATGATAGCTTAAGGGATTCATCTGGAAAAGAGCTGCTTGGACTTCTATGGCAATGAACTCTTGTAGGAAAAAGCTCTTGGAATAAATTTTGGAAAAGTTGACTTAACTCCAATAATGAAGTAGCAGAATTTCCTTCCCCGTTTGGAAAGCTTCCATCTATCATTATGATTAGTAGAGTTTTTAGCTTTGTTTGTAACATTGGAGGCCATTTCTTTTTGTGACGGCCCCCAGCCCCCGTTTGGGATTGGACGGTGACTAAAGTATTGAGACATGTAACTCAAGGCTACATACCATCGTACATGTTAGTTAATATGCAATGAACCTAGCATATTTCTAGCAGTATACAATAATCGTTGCGGAAATAAAACTTGAATCTAAGTAAGAGAATAAAAAATGTAATCGTAGCAACACTAAGTCATGGTACCATATAAAAATGTAAAATCGCAAAATAAACATAAGTTTTGTTGTCTCCTAAAAACATTTAGGGATTTCCAAAACAAAACCAAAATCCTTATATAACTGTTCACATCAAGAATTGTAGTATTCCAAGAGCTCTCTCATTGGAGATGCACAAAAAGATTCCTTCCCTCTATGGGGGTTCGGGCTGCTGGAGTCCCAAACTTAAAGCAACCCTTTTGGCTTCTACGATGTACCTCCTGGTTTGCTTTAGGTAACCAGTCACAAAGTTCATTTGATCACTTAAAGAGAGGGCTTCCTTTGGCTCGGATGGCCCTGGCTCATCGCGATCCTTATTTAGGGCTTCTTGGATGTCCTTGAGGTACTGAGTAGTGGTTTTCAAACAAATATCAATATAATAACAGCGGGCTTCAACGGTGAACTCATCCTCTACTAAGTCATTCAACTCATTATTCTGGCTCAAGGTCTTGAGTACCTTTCACAGCTTCTACCATTACGGGATTGGAATGATAGTGGAAACTACCACATTGAGATTTCAAAAAAATCTCAATAAGTAAACAAGCAACATATAAACAAATAATATTAGCATATAGGTCAAATTATGAGATGAATGTATGGACATGTACTTGACTCAAAAACTTAACTTATGCAATTTGACTTGTTAGAAATCTTTTGACATTTCGGTAAAACATATTTTTCATTTTCACACTGAACAATTCATTTTACAATCTTCTCTTGTTGCCTTTTTACTACTTGTAACATATAATTAGACACCTCACAGCTCCCCTACACATCGTGGCATCCCCGCTAGTCACCACATCACCTAATCGACCCACTTGACTGGGGTGACTACGCCAGAGTCCTTTTCTTATGCGATAGTTCACCATTTTTGCTTTCACCGCATTTAACACATGTAGCACCCACTAGCTTTAGTTACTATCCCGCTCTGGAACCCTTTCGAAAGGATCCATACGAGGTTTGCCAGTTGTGCTTCGTTGACCCAAGGGCTACCACTTCAATTTATGCACTCCAGAGTGGACAGAAGAGTTCCACCAGGACATTTGCCCGTCCTAGCATTTGGGGTAGTGATAAAACAAAACAACCTTTACCTTTGAAAAACATAACACAATCTGAAATGCATGCGACATGAACTTGTAACTCCTTTTCTTTTCATGGACCATATGAACATGTAGATTCCATGGACTATGTAAACATGTTACGATATCATGGGACACATAAAACATTTCACGTTACGGCTTGAAATTATTAGAACATGTGGTTTACTTGATAGAAAAACATAGGCAATATCATTCGGTACATACCAAGGCAAGAAATAGTGTCTTAAGTCCAATGGCTATGCATGACCGATTCAATAAGAGCATATAATCATGACAATCATTGTGTATAACTGATTACAAAGCATGATACACAAGATACGATTTCTCAATCACAATATCTAAGCATGATCAAATCATTAAGAGCATATAAACATGGCAACCATCATGTGAATTAGATTACGAAGCATAATAAGGCAAGAGATTCCGATAAAAAAATATAAGATCACACAATAACATATAGACGCAAAGTTTACACAATATATATGAACATTATCTGAGAGTAGGTTAAGAGTCTACTTACAAAAGTTTGAAGGGCGAATCAATAAGCAAGCTGAAAATCTATATTAGACATCATTAGGCTATGGACCATATATAACTTGAGAGTGTGTGCGTGCGTCGTGTTTTATAGATTTCCTTGTGTTCGGTATTGAGGGATTGCCTTAGACCGAGTGTCCCTTCATTTTTACTACGGTTCGGTTTGTGTGGAGTGCATGGTGTGTGTGCATGTGTGGTGCAAGCCATGCATGGTGCTCATCTTTCCCTTAACTGAAACTCTTATCAAAAGAAAGCCTAACTCAAAACCCTAATAGGATGGTTCGATTTCTCCTCTTGAGGATGAACCCTAGTTTCCTAGATGTCACTTCGTGTATGCCAAAGCATGAATTGACTTTTGTGCCTTCTCCAAGTCACAGGTAACTTTTTTTACTTGAGTCTTCCATCACCCTTCATTTCAAGTGGTCGTTTGTGTTATCCGTGTCGGTGGAATGGTGGAAGTAAGAGTTCAAGCAATTCTCACAATGCGAGCTCCTCTCCCTTGGATAGATTCTCGGCCATGTCCTTCCACTCTTGTGGTTGGTTAGACAAAGATGGGTGAGGCATACATGGTGTTTGGTTGGTGAGAAAAGGTGAGAAAAAGATGGAGTTGACCTCCTCTTTGGATAGTCGTGCAAGAGAGAGAGAGAAAGAGAGAGAGAGAGATGAAAACTAAGAAATGAAAATGGTAGTGTCCCCCCCTTCGTGTCCCTTGGGTGCCAGCCCTTTGGTTTCCTTATATAGTTCCCCAACCCTTTGGTTTCCTTATATAGTTCCCCGAGTTCCATGCTAGTCCCTCTTCCCTAGGACATAGAGAATCTCAAAGGTTTGTCTGAATGGTTGCCAAGTGTCACCCTCTTTCTAGCCCTGGCCAAAACCCTTCCCTTTCTTCCTCATGATTGCCTCTCCTTGGGAAGTTCAAAAGATCCTCTACATGAATGACATGTGGTGTGGTATCTTGTCAAAAATCTAAAACCCTAGAAGGCTCCTTGGGCATGCTATCCTTGTGGTCCAGGTTCAATGAATCTCCAAAGCATAATCGTCATTTGATAAATCCTAAACCTAGCCTTGAGCCTTGTAGACATGTACATGCTTGCGATGTGGCAAGTGGTGCGTAAGTGGGTCTTAACCCTAGCTGCCCACCTCTTGCTCTTCCTTTCACAAAGATCCTTCTAGAACCTTGTGAGTGTGAGCATGTACCTTCCCTATGTGCCCCTTCTTTTTCCCCATGCTTCTCTTTCTAGAAACTCTCAATGCATGACAAGTAGCAAAGGAAAAAGGGTGATTGTGTGTGGTAGGGGCATTGGCCTAGGAATCTAGGGACTAGGTGTTGTTTTGATTCTAGGCATCCCTTCCTATTACCCATGATTGGTTTCTTCTAGAAACTCCCACACCTCCTCTATGTGTGACAAGTGTAAAAAGTAGGTGGCCTTATCATGGTTGGCGTGGACAACTCTTTGGAACTCACCAAAATCTTGTGGGTGACGTGTGTAGTCTATTGGGGTTATCGAAACTCCTATGTCCCCTCACTTCTCTCATCAATGTTTACATTCAGGTTCAATGTATCAATGGGTGATATGTGCATGTGAGACATGTGGCATGTGGGTAGGTGAAGCATGTGCCCTAGGGTGTTGAACCCTTCATCCTTCCTTATTTCCTCGCTTCTTCTAGAAGCTCTCTTGCATGGCTTCCAAGTGGCAACCTCGTGCTAACCAAGAGTGCGCTTTCCCTATATTTCAAATGATGAAGTTCTAGGGGAAAGTAAAAGGTCTCTTTCCCATGGGGCACCATTCTTCAACCCAAAACCCTAGTTAGGATTTTATCCCCTAATTGCCCCGTAGTGGTCGATTACTACTTGGCCAAATTGGGCCTCCCTTGGGCTTTGACACCTTAGCTGATAGGCCCAAGTGAAATCCCTCATGAGTCCAACACATTTTAGCTAGTCAAAGTACGAGTTGAAGATCAATTCGACAAATAACTAAATAAAAGTAATTAAACAATAAGTGAAGATTTTGGCAAAAATCTTGGATCGTCACACTTTTATATCTTGTAGTAGCGGGGTTGATTACTTCATCAGAGTACTAAAGTGAGTAAAAACAAAAAACATAATCTTTCCTCCTCTCCTAGATCTTCCATAACACTACTGCCATTTTTCCAGTTCCTCCTTATCAAGCTTCTCTACCATTGGTAGGATGGACTTCAAGCGATATGCCAAAGCTTTTGGTATTATCTTGTTTATCACCTTGTAGAGGCCTATAGGCCTGAACTGAAAGATTTTTGTAGGAGTTTTGATGTTTGGAATCAGAGCTACATAAGTCTCATTTATGTCATCTATCAAATATTAGAATTCAAGGCTTTTAGTATTGTTGCACAGATATCTTGACCCACTGTGTTCCAATGGTTTTGGAAGAAAGCTACTGGAAAACTATCAGAGCCAGGATAGCTTAAAGGATTCACTTGGAAAAGAGCTGCTTGAATTTCTGTTGCAATGAACTCTTGTAGCAAAAAGCTCTTCGAAAAAATTCCGAAAAAGTTGATTTATCTCCAATAGCAAAGTAGCAGAATTTCTTTCCCAGTTTGGGAGGCTCCCATTCACCATTTTGATTAGCAGAGTTTTCAGCCTGGTTTGTAACATTGGAGGCCATTTCTTTTACATCTTGTAGTAGTTGGGTTGATTGCTTCATTAGAGCATTAAAGTGAGTAAAACACCCTTAAAGATAATCATTCCTCCTCCAATCCATAACACTATTGCCATTTTTTCCAATTCCTCCTTGTCAAGCTTCTCTACCATTGCTTCCATAGTGTCCTTAAAACTTTGATTTATAACTCTGCTCTTCTGAATCATTTTCAAATATTGCCTCCAAACATCTCTTGTTGCAATACATTCCCTTAAATTATTTTCAATTGGTTTTGGTTCTTGTAAGCAGGAAGAACAATTTGGATCGTCTACTACTTTCTTCTTGAGCTAGCTTAACTCAGTGGAAAGTTTAGTCAGACAAGCTCTCCATAAGAAAACCTTTTTATACATTTGGGATTGCTAGCTTCCAAATCCTAGTTTACTCTTAGTATTGCTACTGTATGGTTGACCTTGTGACCTGCCTTGTAATTCTCCTTGAAGATGGTATGGACCTCATATTAAAAAAACTCTATTTGCAGTGCACTTCCATATTAGCTGACTAGGCCTATTGCAATGGCTTATGGAAATGCTATAAATAGTCTCTGCTTCAACAAACGAGAAAACCTCCTTAAGCAGTCTAAGGTTCCATTGCTTTGTGCCTGCATCAATTTGGTAGCTAATTTAGCATTTGCATCTAGTATTCTAACTGCACTTAGAGGCTTGAATGATGTTACCTGAGGGATCCACTTGTCTATCCATATCCTTGATGTTTTACCATTGCCAATTCTCCAAATAGTCCCATTTGTTGTGTTAAAAATAAATTTGCAAGTGCACGGAATTGTAACAAGTAATAAAATGTTTTAAAGAAAATGGATATTGAACCCATATAGAATAATTATGCTATTGAGTATTGAAATTGACTAAATTAATTACTATTTAGAAAAATTGAAATTTGAAGAATGAATTATCTAAATTAAACTGAAGACAAAAACATTAAAATTAAGATTTTTAAAGATAATAAGAATAGATCTAGAGCGTTTGATTTCACCTAACAAATTTCACACAATTTATTTTTCCTTGTCATAGAATTCTAATTATCACAAGATGATAAAAATCCCCTAACTATTCAATATTTTTTCTCGAAAAAGACAAAAAATATCTCCAACTAATAACTCCATATCTCTATGTGAATTTTAACTAATTGGAGACTCATTAATTTCTTTGGATTTTTCTTAAAAATCACACTAATCGCTTACTCCTAGAGCTTTAATCACAAATCATCTCTCGGTGTTACTATGATTCAATAAATCGAACAATAATTAGCTAGAAAATTGCAAGCATTAAGAACAAGGAATAAACGCTCAATCATGGAAATATTAAAATAAAATAACTTAGAATATACATTGTGTGTTCAATGCTAGAGTACATCAAAACTCTAGAAAATAGAATTAGTTTATAATAAAACTGAAAACAAAAACAATAAAACTAGTGTTTTTCATTGGAGTTAGTTGATAAAGCATGCGGCTCTCGCCTTTGCTCCCCAGATTCGTCTCCATGAAAGAAATTCAAATGATAAACTCTGAATTATTGAAATCTAAAACTTAGACTCTCTAAAAAAAAAAAAAAACTAAGAACCCTGAAAACTCTAACTCTCTATTCATCCCACAAGACAGGATTAAATATATGTCAAAATTCAAATCCACAAACAATATAAATCGAGCTACAATCTAGCCTAAAGATCTGAAAAATAGTTTCTAAAGATAAAAGTTAACATAAAAGAAATTATCCCAAGAATAATAGAATTATCTAAAATGGAAGATTTAGTGATATGCGGCTTAATTTACGGAGTTCAAGAGGATTTGGCAGTCAACAGATTGATTGCGGTAAACACTCTCGATCGTGATGATAGAACCCTCTCGCCAACCTATTGAGCGGTAAAACTGCTCCTCTTTGTTAGTTGTTGCCCACGATGTCGTTTAGGTTGATCATTTAGACTACTCGCCCAATCTAATCGCCAGGAGCCTTGTACCAAGTCTTCTCGCCCAGAAGGTAAAATATCTCGCTTATCACCTAATTCTTGTCGCCAATTCTGGTCGCCTTTTGGTCAAGCTTGGGCCTTCTCGCCTATGAGCAAGAGAAATCTCTTTGCTGCCCACGGGACAAAGCTCCTCACCCAAATCTCATCGGCTCTCTTCAGATCTCGCTGCTGCTTATCAGTCTGGATCCATAGTCTCTTCTTTTGTACCAAAATGCTTTCCTTTTACACTAAATCTTCTCAAGCAGGAGCACACTACCCTAGGGGAGTCGTGAAGTATCTACAAAGTCGTGAAGTATCTACAATTCACCTTTTAATCAAACACGTATAAGTTAACAAGGACTCATGTTCATGTCAAATTATGTTATTTTCAAGTCAAGTTCTTGCCATGTTATTTTTAAGTCATGTCATGCGTATTCAAGTCCATATCATGAAGCATACATGTCATTTACTGTCATGCATGCCTATTCATACTGTTGGTAGATTAGGAGTTTCACTTGTTGATATTTTATAAATCTCACTTTGTAGTCCCAACTACCATTCTCCTTGGAATAGTAGAAGCCATGATAGGGATCGATGAAACCAAACTGGACTAGGCTAAAGTTAATGTGGCCAAAATCGATTTGCACTGAGTTTACTATAGACGACCGTTTCCAGTTGATAAAATGTTGCATGGATATTATTATACTGCTTGTGAGGGGTATCGAGGAAATTTTGGAGGGAAATCCTGAGCCCCTATGGGTGCCTTTTCGCGAAAAGTTTCTCACCCTTGAGAATTGCTTCGTTTTAGCCCTTCATTTTATGGAAGCAAATTCAACATTATTGAATGAGATTGTGGAAATTTTGGAAAGTATAGGATCTCATAATCTGTACTAAGTGTAACACCTACCAACCATACAAAGGGATCAGGAGGACATTGAGATTTTGGCAATGATGACTTAAGAATTAAGCTAAGTGAACATATGGTCTTTTAGGTGAATTGAACTTTCTGGCTATTTAGGGTTATGATGTAGCCAAATGACTTCTATTACTCTAGTTAGGATTTTTGGAGATTCTTGGATCAATGGGCTTGGAGATAGATCTATAGCATGTTATGGATCTTAGATGGATATGAAGAGAACTCAAGCTTTAGTTAAACTTTGGATCAAACTTTTGAAGAAAGAGACCAAAGATGGGCCCAAGGTAAAGCCCCACATAAAGCCCAATGTAAGGCCCAAAGTTGAGACCAAGTTGGACCTAAGGCCGAATAGGAAGGCCCAACCCAAGACCCAAAACTAAGTCTAGCCTAACAAAAACTTGGGGCCTAAGCACAACCCAACTTGGAGACCAAGCTTAGAAGCCTTGCTCATCACTCTTGCCTTTGATATTGAGCCAACTGGTAATCTAAAATTTGCCTTGACCAAACCAAGTGGCGCCCCAAAACTTCTTGGCTGCCAAGCTTCACCTTCCATCATGATTCAAGAGTATAGTTTCTGAATAAGGTTTGGCACTATAGGACAAAAAAAGGTACCATAGCTTAGATGCCATGTCTGGACCGAATGACTTCAAACCTCACTTCTGTTGAAATTCTTCTGAAACCAAGCTTATCTGTCCTTAAACTAGAACCAATATTTGGAGACCTAGGCTAGGTAGCGATGCCTCTACATGTCATGAACATATGGGACATGCTATAGCCGTGCAACTTCACCAACAAGTCACCAAGGTCAATTGGATTCCTTCCATTGTGTACCATTAGATTTTCCCTAGTCAAACTAACATTATTTTCTGCATAAAATAGATCTCTCTCTCAAGAATCAAATATGGAACCTCAGACCTAATGTAGGGAGAAGAGCTGCACTTCTTATGCATTCAAAGGCTGAATAGTGCACCTAGAGAATCAAATAAGGCTAGCTGAGCATCATCATGATCTTCCAACTATTAGCAACAAAACCAGCCCTATTCACATGACCCAAGCTTTGACCTAAAGCACAAATTAGAGTTCTTAGATGCTTAGATCCTTACTTGACCCACACACATTTTGCTTGGCCCCAAAGATTGAAAGAAGTGATTAAGGAAGATGGGAAAAACCAAATGGCCTTCTCGACTGATGCATGCCTCTAACCTTCTTCCATTTCTTTCACAAATTTAGGCCAAGTGTCCTTCCTCTTTATCCCTCTCATTCAAAAGAAAATAATACCTTTGCACCTTACTTGGACCCATAGAGCTGAAATGGTTAAAAACCAAGTGGTAAAGGTGACGGTGACGGTGACGGTTTGAGAAGAAATCTTGCAAATATAGCCGATTCCATTAGAACTTAATCATTTCTGAAAAATCTGAAGCACCTACACCCCCACACACTTAGTTAGTCTTCATCCATAAGGAGACAAAGAGGTTCACCTGGCTGCACATGAGAAGACAAAATGAAGCACCATCATAGCACTATAGCCAATTACATTAAGAAGAACTTTTCCTCTCAACTTCAGCTAAATTGTGTGATAGTTGATCTCTTACATGATTTTCTTCTTCACATGAGTACTATAAATAGCACCCTTAATCCCTCGTCTCCCTCTATGTTACTTTCAATAATACTTGAGCATTGTAAGAGAAAACCTCCATAGCACTAAAGGAAGAGTGAAACTGAGAACCCTTGGAAGAGAGATGGTGTTGAGTGGCCCACAAGCTTTGGATTGGTAAGTGATTCTACCATGAATCTTTATTGGAAGATGGATTAACATGTTAAGCTTTGATTCATTCTATGAAATTGAGTTTTGGTTTGAGTATGGTAATGACAAGTCGTTGGGAAGCAAACTTGGTGTAGATTTGATGTTTGGTTGAATAGGCTTGTGTTAATCTTAAATTATGTTCATGACATGCTTTGATATGAAGCGATAAACTTAGCTAAGGTCTTATGTTGATAATTAGGAGTTGATATCTTGGATTGATCATCAAGCATGTTTCCGGTTCTACATGATTAAAGCTTATCTTGTGAGATCTTGATTAAGTTCCTCAAAACATGTTTAGTATTATCTAGAGGCATGTTCCTAGCATGTTAGAAAAATGAATATATGACTCTTTAAGGTTCTTAGTGTTCATATGCAAAGTAGAAGCCATATGCATCACGATAAGTCTCGGCCACGCAAAGCTATCTTTGTGATTTTATTAGTTTGATGATATGGTGATAAGATGTTGTTATTGACATGAATTTAAGGTAGTAGCATGATAATAAGTTCTGTTTTAGTAATGGTTTAAGTAGTAAGTCTCAGCCATAGGCTTAAATCACACATACAAGAAATTTGATGATATACATTCCTTGGGTTGATAAGTTTTCTCATGGTTAATACTTTATTCATGTGATGTTAAAGTCATGAATTGAGTTAGGATTTGAAATACATGAAGTTGGTGTAATTTGATGAACGTTGGGGCCTGAATGCTAATAATAAGAGTTTAGGGCTAGAAGTGCAATTTTTGGCAAAGTGTGGGCAAATTTGAAATATCTTTTGTGTAATAATTTTGTAAATTATAACTTTAAGCATATCTCTTATTTCAACTACACCACCCTTAGAACTCAAAGAGTTTGTAAGTTAGTCTCTATCTTACTCTTGGATAATGTCTATATGGCTTTGTATCAACACCGCATTCATATTAAAAATGTTATGTTTTTTTATCATGAAATGTCATGATACATAATAAGCATTCGGTCACTTACATTACATGATGACGTGTTGGTTATTTGTTTTTTGTTTTCCTAAGCATGAACATTTATTACTGAGCATTGATACATGAAAATATATCAAGTTTGCATGAGGCATATCACATGTTATGAAAAGGAATGACACATAAGATATGTTTTTGTCATGAGCATAGAATACAAAATATTTTATGACGACCTAATGCTAGGATGAGAGAATATTCTAGTGGAACTCTATCCATTCTAGAGTGATTAAAAATGAAGTAGTAAACCCTAAGTTGAAGAAGAATAATCAATAAGCTTCAACTGGTTCCTCTTTAAAGTATTCTAGGCAAAGTCAAGTATGGAATCTAAAGCTGGTGGATGCATAAGTTATGAAATGTTTATGATCAATGCATTGAAAGTTATATCTATGCAACTTTGATGATGTACTCTCAACTAAAGTTGTGCTACAGTCACTGGTAGGTACTCACAGTGCACATGGGGAGCCATGATTTTACCATATGTTAATGATGGCTTTAATGAAATAAATGTTAATTTTTGAGAAATGATGAAGAAAGAAATGTTCTTTGTAAGAAAATGTGCATCATAGTTTCCTGAAAAATGGTGAGGAATCTAGATGGGAGACAAATACAGTTTCTGCATATCATGCATGCATTGCATGTTTATTATCTGTCGTGTTTATATTATCTATGTGTATGTTGGTTGTTAACTTATTGAAATTTCAAGAAATCTCACTCCGATAGTCCAAACTACGAATGGTAGGAGTTGAAACAGGACTAGAAGTAAAAGATGGTGATGAACCCTAAACTTGGCTAATGATGATTGAAAATGATCCAGACCCTAGCTGCAAGTTGGAGTTGATAGTGGCTTTCCTGGAAATGGTTTTGTATACCATAAAGCACATTAGAGAGATGCTTTAAGAATTTTTTGTTTTAAAACTCCCTTATGAACCTAGTCTGTAATAAGAAGATGTAGTCTCCATTAGGGGTGTAAGTTTAGATCGAAAAACCGGACCGGTCCGGACCAGACCGGTTGGACCGGTTTTGAACCAGTCCGGTCCAGGACCGGTTCTTGTAATCATAAAACCGGCCAGACCCAGTCCAGTTCCGGTTCCATGGTTTCCAAGACTGGACCGGACTGGACCGGCCCGGTTGAAAAATAAAAAATAAAAAAATAAAAATTATATATATATAAGTTTTATACAAAATTAATATTACACAAAATATTTCTTATATATAAGTTTTATATATAATATATAATTATATATGAAATAATTTCATATTATAATTTAAAAATTATAACATAAAATGTTAATCTTAAATATGAACATTTGTAATTTGTTTGATCATATATTATTAATATAATTATATATAAGATAATGTTATTATAATTTATAAAATAAAATTTTAACCTTAAATGTGAAAATTTAATTTATCATATGCTTTAAACATAAAATATATATTTAAATTATTAATAACATTTTATTTATAGCTATACTAATATATAACTAATTATACTGATATATTATATATAGCTAAATAATCACTATACTAAATAATCACATATAAAATAATGATATAGTAATTAATTAATATTAATTAAATTATTATACTAATACTATCACTATAATAAATTACTATACTAATACTATCACTATAATAAATTACTATACTAATATTATCACGATAATACTATCAATATTGTAGTTATAATAAATTAAACTCACTATAACAATTAACAAATACTAATATAACAATTAACAAACTCACTATAGCTATAGTTATACTTATAATCTAATATAGACTATAGTTATACTTATACTAATAGAGTTATACTAAATCACTAAAACTAATACTAATATATAACTAATACTAATATAGAGCTATACTAATAGTCTAATATTAATACTATTATATAGTCTAATATATTATTTAACTATACTAATATATAAGTCTATAACTATTTAACTAATAGTCTAATACTAATAGTCTAATATAGACTATAGTTATACTTATATTAATATAGCTATACTAAATCACTAATGTAACGCCCCGACCCCGAGGGTCCGGAGAGTTAACTCATAAAACCTGATAATCAGCTCTAACAAGGCTAGAGTACTTCCAAATTCAAGAATATATCTATTTTTCAAACCTCAAATCGAACGTAAATACTTCAATTAAATAAATCAAATAAACTCATTTATCCAATATTCAATCCAATAACCCAAATAAAATCAACTCTTCTTCATGTCTCAAATAACAACTAAAAATAATAAAAATATTAACATAGTTTCCATAAACCGTCTAAATCCATTGAAGCAAACTTAAGAAAGATAATTAACCTCCAACACCAACACTAATATTATGAGATACCCAACAACAAAATCAATGCTAATCTTCTCCATAGATTCTAATACTGATCTTCAGCTGAGCCATCGATGTCATCTGAAATATTATGAAGATTAACGGGGTGAGTTATCGACAACTCAGCAAGCAGAGAGCATATACTAGCATGTAAACATGAGCATTTATAACATTCGATAAGCCGAACAAAACATTTACTTTCAGAATGCGGAAACAAAACTTGTACAAAAACATTAGAGCGAAATTTTCAGAAAAATAAACTTATTCCAAAAAGAACATCCGTTGGCATTTCTAAACTGAAACATTATAATCTTATCATCGTTTAATATCACATCGGGACAATACCATGTTTAACCCCCGTGGTAGGGTTATAAACCACCATTATACCTGTGGCTGAGCCATTTTCCATGTTTCACCCCCGTGGTAGGGTTATAAACCACCATTATACCCGTGGCTGGGCCGTATACCATGTTTCACCCCCGTGGTAGGGTTATAAACCACCATTATACCCGTGGCTGGGCCTTAACAGAAACAGAACGGATTTCATCGAAAATCCGATTACAATCATATACAGAATCAGAACTTCATGCCAATGTTTTCAGATGACACATCACATCAAAACAAAACACTGAAAAGCTTCAGATCATTTCACATGTTCGAGATAAACATAAACAAAACATTCTCATTTGTTTATAACAAAACTTTTAGAATTCCTTATTCGTTCTTTTACATAGTTCAGAAATAAAGTGCACAAAACTAGCTCATGTCTACACCAGTCATGACAGAAAAACACTTTCTCTTATATAGAATTTATGCATATGCAGAATAAACATCTGAGGTTGTTTTCAGATCATCTCTTTCAAAAGAAAATAAACACATTTATTCTCAAAGTCAACCTCCTTTTTTTATTTATTTGCAAAACTAGTATATGAACCCCGCTTACCTGGGCAACTTAGCTTTTCAGAAATTTCCTCAAAAATGTCGAGTCGACTATAAATCGTCACCTATAAAAATAATCACACAATTTCCGTAAGTTTTCAATCAATCACGGATTTCCATATTTAAGCCTAAGCTTCTAAAATAATCTATCTTAATTTTTCAAAACTTACAACCCTCATAATCCCAAAATATATCACCACTTCCTAAAAAAATCACCAATATCCACCATGACCAACGTCAAATTCAAAACACCAATATTTAAATCCGAAACAGCGAACAAATTTCATAGCATAAACCAATCACACAAACAACTCCATCATCCAATCCAACCGACCCCTTTACTCCTCGGACTCAGTCCGGCACAAACAGCAAATTCACAGTAAATATAAATTAGCGCAAAAATACATTTAAATCTCAAAAGTTCTTCGAGAAAAATACTTACAACGCTATAATATAATTTTTGAAAGATCACGGAGGTGCTAGAAGCGGCAACGCAGCAACAAAACAGTGCCAAATGCACTGTGGCCGTGGGTCTCAAAAACCCACTTTTGAACGGGTGCAAACGAAGACCCGAGATTGATAGGGTAGGGCTTAGGGATGTCGGTGAAGCTAATGGTGGTGGTGGTTGGCCGTGGGTGGCGGCGCAAAAGGCGGTAGAAGGCCAAAATACCCAAATCGGAAATGTTGATGAATGTGCTTCACCGGTGACGGATCGGAGGTGGGGTTGGGTCCAATGGGTTGGCAAGAGGTCGAGGATGATGTGGTGAGAAGATGGTGGCCAGAGGTGGCGCGACGGCGGCGCAGCGGCGCAAGGAGTGCCGCGGCTTGGTGTGGTGCGTGGGGGCTAACGGCGGCGCGAGGAGGGCTGAAATTGAAGGGGTGAGGTCGCCGGCCGGTGGGGAGCACGATGGGGTGGGCGGTGTCGCGCACGGCGGTGCGACGGCGGCGGGCTGGGTGAGGGACGGTTGCACGGCGAGAGAGAGAGAGAGAGAGAGAGAGAGAGAGACGTCTGCGCGGGAAGGGAACTCAGGGAGAAAGAAAAAAAAAAGAAAAAAAAGAAGAAAAGAAAAAGAAAAGGAAAAGAAAAAAAAATTAGAGGGAAAAGAAATGAGGTCCAAAATTCACAACTTGGGTCACAAAAAAAAAATGATTCAACGGAAACGGTTTTAAAACAGCAAGTGAAATAAAATAATTCAAACATAGTAATTAAAATGAAAATAAATAATTAAACCCAACAAGAAGTTAATTTAATTCGAGAAGAAATTTAAACACATAACAATAATTATTTTAAAGAAAGCACTTCAAAAATAAATTTCACAAAATTAAAATCATAAAAATAAACCCACTAAAAAACCAACAATTTTAAAACAAGAGAATAAATTTTTAAATTAATAACAAATAATCATTCAATTAAAAAAAAATATACTAAAAAAATACGGGGTGTTACAACTAAAAGTTTATAACTAATACTAATAGGCTAATATTAATAGGCTAATATTAATAGTATTATATAGTCTAATATATTATATAGCTATACTAATATACAAGTCTATAACTATTTAACTAATAATCTAATACTAATAGTTTAATATAGACTATAGTCATACTTATACTAATATAGTTATACTAAATCACTATAACTAATACTAATATATATAATATAACTATACTAATAGACTAATATTAATACTATTAATCTATTATATAGTCTAGTATATTATATAGCTATACTAATATATAAGTCTATAACTATTTAACTAATATTAATAGTTTAATATAGACTATAGTTATAGTTATAAGAATATAGTTATACTAAATCACTATAACTAATACTAATATATAACTATACTAGTAGGCTAATATTAATACTATTAGACTAGTCTAATATATTATATACCTATACTAATATATAAGTCTATAACTATTTAACTAATACTAATATATAATTATACTAATAGACTAATATTAATACTATTAGACTATAGTATATTAAATGTATTACAAATATTTATATATAGTTATATTAAATCACTATAGTCTATTAAATGTATTACATTGAAAATAATATCATTTAAAAAAAAACACATTGAAAATAATCAAATATTAATTAAATAGAAAAGCCAAACGGCGCCGTTTTCATGAAAATTAAACAGTTAAACACTTAAACCCTAAAAACTAAAATCGTCCCTCGTTTGCTCCAGCCTCCAGTCCCTCGTCTGTCGTCTCTCACGCAGCTCACGCTCTCGTCTCTCACTCAGTCGCTCTCTGCTCTTAACTCTCTCGTCTGGCCGTCTCTCACTCTTTCGTCTCTCAAGTTCTCAACTCTCTCGTCTGAGTCGTCTCTCACTCAGTCGCTCTCTGCTCTCAACTCTCCCGCCTGGCCGCCTCTCACTCTTTCGTCTCTCAAGTTCTCAACTCTCTCATCTGAGTCGTCTCTCACTCTCAACTCTCCCGTCTCTCACTGAGTCACTCTCTTGTCTCTCAACTCTCCCGTCTCTCACTGAGTCACTCTCTTGTCTCTCAACTCTCCCGTGTCTCACTCTCTCGTCTGTCGTCTCTCACCCTTTCTTCTCTCAACTCTCTCGGAGTCAGCCAGTCTCTCTGCCGAATCTGCCCCCTCGGTAAGTTTTTTTTTTTTAAATTACATATTATTATATTAAGATTTTTGTGATTGGATTTTGTGATATTAGGATTTTTGTGATTGGGTTTTGTGATATTGAGATTTTTGTGAATCTATGATTGGAATTTCAGTTTTGTGATATTAGGGTTTTTGAATCCGAAATTTAGGATTTTTTGTGATTGTGTTTATTATTGTGTTTGTGATATTAAGATTTTGTGATTGGGTTTGTGAAATTAGTTTGAAATTATGATAGATAGTATTTGTGATATTAGGGTTTTTTAAATCTGAAATTAGGTTTGTGAAATTAGTAAATTACATTGATATGGTTTTGTAATTTTTCTACTTGAATAATATCTGTGTAGTGTGGCCTAAAATTAATGTTTATCAATTGGGGTTGATAAACAAATGTTTATCAATTAAGTTAAAACAGATTTTTTTTAATAAAAGTATAAAACAGATTTTTTTAAATCAGTTTTTTTTTTTTTTTTTTTTTTTTTTTTTTTTTTTTTTATAAACAAATTTTTAATGACAAACTGTGAAACTTACATTTTAAAAAAACTGGAAAACCGGACCGGAAACTGGTAAAACCAGAAGTACCGGTTTAGGAGGGTAACCAGTACGTAATCGGTTTTAGAAAATACAAAACCGGTACATACCGGTTTGGTCTTAGATTTTGTCCAAAACCGGACCGGACCGGACCGTTTACACCCCTAATCTCCATAATAATGTTTAACTGATGCCTTCATGTTTGGACCTCTGCTAAGTAAGGATTTATATTTGCTTTAATCAAATGTTGGGATGTTTAGTTCATTCTGGCACAAGAATTTTACGAGGCACCTTTTCAGCTGTGAATTATTACATGCTAGGATGCATTGCATATTATCTATCATAAACGGGGGTATATAGGCTCGTGTTACATTACTCAATGCTCTAAGTCTCCATTCCTTCCCAAGCAGAGGTAGGGGTGTCACACTAAGTATTTTTATCTTTTGAGGTTTAAGTGGCCCATGTTTTAAGGACCATACTTTTGTTTATGAATGATGTAACTTAATCTTTAGAACGAATTATGTGATTATTGGTTTATATGAATATGATGGAATTATGATTATGTTTTGAAAAATATTGTTATGGTACATTGTGTATTGGTAAAAAAAAGTGATTATTCAATAATGTTATATGCATGCTAGGTACACTGCATTTTTAACTGTCATAAATGAGGGTATATGACATTGTGTTGTATGTCCTAACGCTTCAAATTCGGTCAAATTACAAGCGGAGTTTGGGGACGTCACATTAATTGCTCACTTCGCAAAACTTTCGGTCACACCATGCTCAGACCCTGCCACATAACCCAAACCTATCACTTTTTACTTTAACTTCCAATCACTAAACACAGATTAAGTCTATCATGCTCTAAGATTCAAGCTTGTGATGCTTAATATCAGCTCCCATATCTCTGGTACTTTTCCTATGTGACAATGTGGATTTACTCAGAGCCGTATAATCACACTCTAATACTAAGTTGTGGAGCCCCATTTCTCGGTAAAAGACTTGGGAGGCTCCTTGGTGCCAAGGGTGCCAGTTTGTCGGCAACACCCAAGATTCGAATCGGCATACGTGTGAAATATTCACTAGGAAGTGCACGTGTAAGGAAATAGATATATGGTTTGCAACGGAAAAGTAAAGGTTTAGTTTGAAGGCTAAACGTTGTAGTACCAAAAGTCTAAGACCCTGTTTGGATGTTGACATGGCATCAACGCATCTCATCTCATCTACTCTCATCTTAACATCTAAATACCACTCAAATACAAATACTTTTCAATTTCAAATTTTTAACATTTTCATCTAATCATTACCTAATCATTACAACTTTCTTAAACTTCCAAACAAAATATAAAAAATAATTCAAAATTTCAAATCCCAAAACAAAAATTATATTAAAAAGATTATATTCTAATAATATTTTAACTTCATAATTTTTTTTATCAAACATTTTTTCTCTCCTTTCCCAAAATCTCATAAAATATCTTAACTCAAACCATTTCATTACTATTTCACTACAATTCATAGATTTATCATCTCAACATCCAAACAAGGCCTAAAAACCAGGACTAAATAGATACATTCTTACAATATCCACAAATCACTTCATTCCTTAAATAATTATACACATCTAACTGTTTGTTTAGTACACCCAAAACAAGGCCAACCAAACACATATAGTCGCCTGACTGGTAATTATAAATACAACTCCCATAAGTGGATAGGTTCTACAACAGAAACAACATTACACGCCTATTGCTCAGGCTGGGTTGGCTCTTCCTCCTTGGGTACCACTCTTGGATCTACCTCTGCATCAAAGTCCATAGTTCTATTATCAAACCATTGGTAGATTAGGCAGCTATGACAAAATCGGTAATGAGAAGTAATGCTTGTGAATATGCAATGAAAAGTTTAAGGTAATGAAATGGGCGACGCATGTAATAGCATAGCGAGGAATCATCCTCTTCTCATACACATAAAACTCGTCACATTAATCACATAATTGTTCAAAATTATCACATAGATATCCATCACACAAACATTCATCGCTTGATGATCCAGCTGCTCCACCGTTCAAAATAGGGGAATCACTCCCACTCGACCAACATGTAAGCCGACTCGCCTATCCCTAACATAAGTCAACTCTCACATAGAGATATACATGTTGCATTGGAAAAACGTCTTCTGGATCATCCAACTCAAAGACACCACACATGATATACCTAGGAGATTCTTCATCTCGTCTATCAAGTGAGGCCTGTGTGTACCACGCCAATGAAAAAGGGCAAACTGCCACCTAGAAACAAAAGGGGAGGCAAAGAAGAGAGCTTTTCTTTGTCGAGTGAAAGGCAATGATGATCCTTCCCCGATTTGGGTGACAAATGAGATAGCGGTGGTCTACAGAATGTAGCTAGTCCAACAAGAGGTCGAGCAAGCACCTAGATGAGAACAAGGAGTTAAAGAGCCTCCTAGTTTTGGAAAAGCCACCTAACAATACAAGGCAAAGAACGATTGCAAGGCGAGCAACATCGTGCACCAGACTCTTGTTGTCATGTACGAGCTTTCCATTCTGAGGTATGGTCTAATGCCACATGGGAGACCCTCGGATTGATAGAGACTGAGACTTCAAATGAGACAAAGAGAGGAGTAGCACAAAGCCACCCTAACTATAAGTCTATGAGGTAGGTTAGCTTCTAAGACAACATCGAGGGATGGGGGTAAATGTTGTGTGAGGATGTTATGGAGTTTTGGTTCATGCATACTCTGTAATCTCCCCATTTCTAATCACAAAATAGTAAATGTTTTTCCATTATGTTTACAAATATCTTTACATCGTGTTTTTTGAGATTTGTATGCATTTGTTTTTCAGTGAAATCTCTGTGTGAGTATATATATATATTTGTGTGAATATGTGTACAATGTGTCGATCATCATGGGACGGGATGGATAATTCCCCAAATCATTCGTGCGAGACATCTTCATGAGTTTCATACCGATAGAGAGTCTCTATGATGATTGGGGTGGGGAGCTATCTTGTTGGCCTCACCTGATAGACAAGATGAAGAATATCCCGGCCGTATCACGTGTTGGTGTTTTTGAGTTGGTTGGTTGGGTAGATGTTCTCTGGTGCAACACGTATGTCTATGTGTGAGAGTCGACCTGTATTGGGGATAGGCGAATTGACTTGCACCATGTTGATCCAGTGGGAGAGATTCCCCAATTTCGAAAGGTGGAGTAGTTCATCCATGTAGGCCCATTAGGCGAGATATGTTTGTATGAAAAATATCTATATGATAATTGTGAATGAATGTGTGACTGGTGTTATGGGCTTTATGTGCTTGAGAAGATGGTGATTCATCTCCTTGGCAACATGCATGACTACATATAAGTATATTGAGTTTTGCACGAGAGGGTAATTCTTCAGAGGGTGAATCCTTGTCATGTTTAGAATACATGTGTTATTGCCTAAGAGGGTGTTTCCTTGCCACACAATAATACATGCATCCGCCTTTGCTTTCATTGCATAAAAGTGTTCATCTCATATTCACAGCCATTGTTTCTCATTAGTGGTTTTGTCATAACTACCTAACTTGCCTATGGTTTTTGTATCGGAGCCAAAGACTTTGATGTAGAGGTAGATCCATGAGTAATACCTGAGGAGAAAGAGCCTACCCAGTCCAAGGAGTAATACCCATTGTAGGATTTGTCAATTATTGAAGTAGTGTTTGTAACTGTTAGGTATACGACCATGTGTATTCAATCAACCTTATTTTGGAGATGAGATAAGATTAAACATGAGTGTAAATATTTAAGGAATGATGTGACAAGATGGATATTATGAGAATGAGATTCTGATTTCTTTTAGATTTTTGGTATTATATTATTTAGACTTTAGGTGAATCCTTATTTTCTGCTCCAAACCATATAACTTTTCTTTGCATGCTTAGCCTGACTTAAACCCTTAGGTGTTGCCATTTGGTTGGCACCTTGGTACCACGGATCTTCGCCTGGTTTTTTATAGAGGAATAAAGTGCCACAAGGCCAACACGATATCACACCACCCCAATCATCATGGGACTCTCTCTACTCATATGAAGCTCGTGGCAACGCACCATAGAAATGGTGCGAAGAATTCTCCTTCTTGTCCATGATGATCTAAAATAAATACATTCAAATCTTAGAAAACCCAAAGTAAAGAGAATCATCACTGAACTCTCTCTACTCATATGAAAAGCTTGTGGCAACGCACCATGGTCCAGAGAATTCTCCTTCTCGTCCATGATGATCAAAAACAAATGCATTCAAATCTTAGAAAACCCGAAGTAAAGATATTCATAAACATAGTGGAAAAAACATTTGTTATTTCATTATCAAAAAGGGGGAGATTACAGAGTATGCATATGCCAAAATCATAATATCCTCACAAAATGTTTACCTCTCATTCCTCAGCAGTGTCTTAGAAGTTAACCTACCTCACTGCCTTAGCATTATGACATTATGTTGCTTCTTTCTTTGTCTCCTTTGATGTCACTTGCTCTCTTCGAAGAATCCAACTCAAAGGCTCTTAGGTGTTTATGATCTAAAAAGTGAGATTTTTGTCATATGTCATTTTGACTCTAGATGTGCTTGAATAAGAGTCCTTTAGTCTCGATCATCCTATTGTAGGATGACAGAGACAGACTGGCAGGGCATGGTTCACACGTCCTTACAGTTTGCGTTATGTCCAATCCTTAGTCACTCTTCGAGTAAGGGTCTCCCACATGGTATTGGACGATACCTCGGGGTTTGGACAATATGATCTACTAAGTCATAATCTATTTTGGATGCCGATTCCGGATCTAACTCTGCAGATGGAGTGTCAATTTTTGCGTAAGACATTGCCACCTTCTAAGTGTTTCCATGTAATCTTGTAAAGCTCGTACGTCAGTAATAGTTCAGACAATATGATCTGTCGAGTCGTAATCTATTTTGCATGCCCACTTTGGATGTGACTTTTCAGATGAAGTGTGAGCTTCTGCGTATGACACTGCCACCTTCTAACTGTTTCCATGTAATCTCAAAAAGCTCGTACATCAGCAAGGGTCTTATCCTTGACTGTTGCTCAACTTAAGCTCGTTCTTCACCTTTGTACGAATGAAACCTTTCTAGAACTACAAGCCTACTCAACTCTTCATTCTCGTCTAGGTGCTTTCTCATCCTTCCATTAGACTAGTTGCACTATACAGACCACCGCTACCACATTTTCTACCAAATTGACGGAAGATCATCTTTTGCCTTCCACTCAACAAGGCTCTCTTGTTCACCTTTTGTTTGCTCCTTGATGGTGATCTATCCTCTTTCGTTGGTCAAATCCTCACATCCCCCCATACACATCCCGGCAATGTTATAGCTTTAAACCTGTAAGTAAACTCCTGCTCTCTGATCTTTTGGCAATCACAAGATTGGCATAAAAACTAGTTAGTGGTCTCTATGTTGTTATTTTTTAAGTAAATTTAATATTTATATTTATGGAGAAATCATATGAAGAGATAAGGTAAATCTCTTAATAAATATGAAAATTAAATCTTTTTATAACATAAATTTCATCAATCAAGAATTTGTACTGATTATTATTATCTCCAGTAAAAAAAAAAAAAAAAAAAAAGGTTACCAATCATTAATATACATTACTGATCATTAATATACATTAACACCCAACAACAAGGTTACTAATTCGTGAATTGTTTTTATTTTATTCTTATATATTTAATATATCATACCTATTTGAGAGATTTGTCAGATTCAAGTATTATGCATCTCATGTGGTTTCCAGGTAGTGGATGGTCAACTTCTGTTTGTTTGATTTTTATTCAAGCATTGAATCGAGCTCGAGTTGTATTTTATGTGTAAAAGTAACTCATTTATTTTTTGAACAACTTCAAGAAATTTGCTCACGAGCTACTTTGTTTTGAAAAGCAATTATTTATAGGAAAATCTTATCGAATACCCCTTGTATTTTGCCTCCATTGAGATTCCCTCATTGTGCAATTTTTTTAGAAATAGTCCTTGTGTTACGATAAGTTTGAGATTATCTCAGTTACTATTCTTATCTATCCTAACAAAAGAAATACGTTATAGATTGCCATGCGGGTTTTTTTTTTTCATAATTAAAAAAAAAACATTTCTAAAAGAAATAAACAAAGAATATAAAGATGTTAAAATATTAAAAAATGATTTTAAACAAGAGACAGGTTGGGTGGGGACATGCAATATATGGTTACATACCCCATAGATGACAGAAAAAATACAATACACCTAGCATGCTTCTAATAATATGCAATAATAAAAAATTTAATTCAACCTATTATTTGTATCAGAATAAACTAAAATCCCAAATATACCTTGTACGAGCAATTAGTCAATACAATATACCAACAAAAAGAACACGATATTCTGTCTTGGAGTAGCATGCTCCTTCATTACAAACTTGAACCGTCACATTATTTCTATAATACAGACTTAATACCATAAACCACAAGTAACTGATAACACATATACAATAGCATTCCTCAATACAAGCAAAGATTCTTGTCAGTCAACTTCATTCAATCTTGTCGTCTCTTCTTGATTAAGACCTAACTCCTCATATCCTGTCATAGATTCTACCGTTTTGGGATGGGAATGATAGTTAAGACTACCACAATGAAATTTTTACAAATCTAAGTCACATAACTAATAACACATATAATATAAACATGACTTACAATAAACATGAGTATGCATGCATGACATGAAATTGCATTTCATAAATCTGTATTTTTCTTTCATCCATATTCCTTTGCAAAATAGAGTAAGATCATAACATCATCAGAACATCATACTTTCATGGCATGCTTCCTTCATAAAACATCTAGCATCTTTTCTTGTTCATACATATGGCACCTCACAGTTCCCCATTAGACCACATGCTCCTATTGGTTATCTTTCACTAGACGACGAGCAATGCTGCCTGTGGCTTCGTTTCAAGAATACTCAGGCAGCGCGTAATGACTGTCACCGTGAGTACTCTAGCACACCCACCTGTGAAAATGCTCTTTACCTTCACCCTGGGATCGTTACTATCTCATTTGAGGTCATTGACTGTTACTAATCAATCAGGGGGACTCACTCTATTTTTAAGTGGACAGAAGAGTTTCACTAGAATAATCTCTCATCCTATCTTGGGTCGTGACAAAAATATTTTTATGCTTGACTTATGCTTTGTGACATGAACATATGCTTCATGAGAGATGACCATATAATCATGTTATGAACATCGAGATATCATTCAAAAAGTTTGTACGTGAATAAACATCAATGAGTAGCATTTATTATAAATATATATAAATATTACCTATGAGTAAGTTAGAAGCCAATTAATATTAGACTCCTTAGCTTAATACAGATAATCTCTAAAGGTTGAAATAAATAAACATATAAACTATGGTTAGAGAAATCCTCGAATGAAATATAAAGGATCACAATATTCTAGACTTCCAAAACTTAGCTAATTTGCACTTTAACCCCTTTTACTCTTGAAAATTGCATATTAACTCCTAAACTTATAATAATTGCAATTCGACCCCTAGTTTCACCAAACATCAGAAACCTAATAAAATTGTCCATCTCAATCCATTTTTAACCTTGCATATGTCGCTTTCATATATCATACCAAAGAATAATGCCAACACCGAACTCCTTAAGTATAAACATTTCACTATTTGAGATTTAAGCCTAAACTTACGCTTGCAACCATTTAAAAGAGATTATCCTTTGTTCATATTCTAAAATATAGTTCAAAGCTTGTTCATTCACTTATTAGGATAAAATTTGCAAAAGAGATGATAACTTACACGTACAACTATGAAAATCCCAACATCAAACCGTGACCTCACTTAGGGATTCTTGCTCTTATTGAGTTTTTAATGTTTGAATCATCAAAGGTACTAAGTCTCAAGCCTAAACAAGATCAAAATCACTTCTTGAAGATACAAACTTCCAATAACAAGTAAACCAAAACACATTTTGAAAGAAAACCATATATACAAATTAAGGCCACACCGAAAATATACTTGGATACTTTTAATCATATAGCAGGCTTATGCTTTGAATTGAACGATTCCCATTTTCGATCTGAACCATGAAAATATTTATAAACCTAATCTGAACCCCTAAACATTATATCATTCATAAAATCCAACATTTATGAAGAAAACATGCTAACTGAGACCTCAAGCCATCATATACTTCACAAATCTACTATTTTCTTCAAGAAAAATCTTCCATTAACTCATCACTAACATAACTATTTAACACATACTGAAATTAAAGAGAGAGTAACGTACTAAGCTGGAAATCTTGAGGCTAAGATTCGGTTTTCTCACTAAACCCTCACTGTCACTCTATCTTGGTTAATGCAAGGAAATGGTGTAGTGCTTAACGGCTTGCTTTCAGTGTGAACCTAAAGAAATTGCAAAAGAGAGGTAAGTGATGCTCAGCTGAAGGCTTCAACTCTCTCTTGGATTCTAATTATGTGATTGTGTTGATCTTTGACATGTAGTATGGCTTAAGCTTATGCGAGTGAGAAGAAGAGGAAGCAGAAGACTCGAGATAAAAGCTCTCGGTAGTAGATCAGAAAAATGAAGAAAAATGAGAGTGATACTTAGCTAAAGCTACTTCTTTACTAAACAAAAATCTAATTTTATTGACAAGTGTACAAATCTAGATCAATTGGATGGTGAGAATTGAGCCCGCATGTTGTAAGCTGCTGCCATATGCTTTCCAGCTATAAGAGGCTTTACAAACAATGGGAAGTCAGATGGGTGAGGCTGCAATCTCCTGTAGGTCACTTGGCATTCGAAAATTACAAAAAAGTATTGCACCATCAATTTCTAAAAACTCCAACTAAACTAATGCTGTAAATCCATTTTGCCTAATTATGATCCTAAGTAACTCAATTATATCAAAGAAATTTTGGATTATCTTAAGGATCATAAATTGATTTGCTCTTGAAATAAAGTTTTTAACTAGTTTAATCCATAAAATTTTCTATGTTTTTACAATATTAGATCAATATATTCAAAATTTGAAGAAATTCATTCGATCTAGTTTTCTTTTGGGATGTCAGAGCACTAGGGTTGTCGCAGCTCCTACTCCAAGCAGCACATCTCATCACACTACGCCACCACTTGCTGCCATGTTGTACGACACCCCTTGCCACCAAAAGGCCCCACGCTGCCACATACAAGCACACTACAGACCTCACTTAGTTTTGAACTGCCGCGCGCACACTTGCATAATCACACACGGCCCTACCATCCTTCACCACCTATTTAATTCGTCCTCCTCATATTTTACACTCCATGCCATAACCATCAAATATCCTTTGGAGTTGCCTCGCCACCACCTAACAAGCCGCACGAATTAGGGTTCCAAAAACTCCTAGTCTTCTCAGCCTCCTTCTCACTCTTTCCCTTCTTTTTTTTTTTTTTTTTTGTAATGCATCCATAAACATAGCATAGCACGGTAGAGGAAACCGAATGGATATATTGCACGTGAGCTAGGGACAAACCAAAGAGGTGCATGAGTGATTGGAATGTAGCATGCGTGTAACCTTCATGTGCATTGGTGAATTGATGATGGTAGGGCATAGTTATGCCATGATCTTTAATACTCCACGAATGTTATTCTAATTGGGAGTGTTTGCATAAATGAGAAGGAGAGGTTCATGTTCCAGATTATGCAACTTAGGGGTTATGGTTCTATGAACATGAGAGAGTGAGAGAGTAAGGCTAAGTGTGAGTCACTACAAGAAAAAGAGTCTATTGTGGCGATTTTATTATCGTTGCAAATAAAATCGTTGCAATAAGTCGTTATTTGCAACGAATTTGATATCGCCGCTCACTTTTAACCTCAACTAGCACTTGGTCCATTTTTTTTTGAAGCGATTTTACAATATATGGCGACGAAATGAATTGTCGCAATAGGAAATAATGTGTTGAGATGGTGGGTTTTGCGTCGGTATTGAGTTCTTGGGCTCCAAATGCAAGAAAAAATTTGTATTTCCCCCCACCCTCTTCACTTCCCCTTGTTTTAGAATCCCGATTGCCAAACCCTTCAAAATTTCCTTATTCAACCTCCATTTTCGTCTACCTATAAAACACCCCCCTCCAGTTTGCACACGGCGATTTAGGAGCTCCAGATTCCATACTGTTGCAGCCTCGTTAGCCACTTGGTTCTCCTTTCGCAGAATCCAGGCCCCTCATTCCAGACTTAAAGTGAACCAAAGTGATTTATTGCACTTGATGATATTACAGGGGTGGGATTTGCTTCATTTTGATGGTTCAAAACTTGAATCATTATCTTGCATGAATACAGGTTGTGATTTTCTTGGATCTTATATCTATTACTTCTCGTAACTTCTTCATTTTCAATATGTTCTGCATATAACTTTTACTAGGACATCATTATCTAAGAATCTAGGGTCATAAGTGATAAGTTATATGATAAAATATTTTATAAAATCCATTTTTTCATAAATTAAAAAAAGACCCACCCTTTGCCTTTTTCATAATTAGTTTTTCTTAACACATATTCAAGTGAATATGCAGTGTGCATCCTGAGCCACATGGAGTTATTAAGCTGGCTCATATACCATTTGTCATGAGCTGAGGATGTGTTTAGCCATATTTGTGAAATCTCTCAAAAGAATCAGTTGCAATGGGAGCTTTTTGTCCATATTGATTAGCATGACATGCACAATCCCCACATTCCAAATTCGCACAATAGGACAAAAGGAACAGAGGGTAAAAGATATGTCAGTAACATGATAATAAATGATGCACATAACTTTCTGTGCTATCTTCATATTAGAAGAATGACTTATAGATATATTTTCATTTTTTTTTAATATGATAACTGATGTCCTGCAGACTGGGCAAGAAACAGACTTTGTCTTAGTTTGATGCACAGGATTAGGAATAGAACCTACCAGAAGGGAGAAAGTTCTTAAAGTTAAGAGGGTTAGTTCATTCTTTTCTTTTTGTTTCTTTTGCTACTTTAACATATTTTTTTAATTTTTATCTTTATTCACACGATTTCCCTAGGCTGGAGAAGAGTCATTGGTTTTTAGATTATTGTAAGTTTGGTTTTATGCTTCCTACTTGTGCAATTGTTTTTTTTTCAGTAAGAACATATAATTTGGATGTGTTTTATATTTTTTCTGTATTTTGTTTTGTGCATTTTTTATTTTCTGAAACACCTTTTCTGGAAAGTAAAATTCACCAGAAATAATTTTTTCATCACATAAACATATTTGCGGCGATATAAGATCGACGCAAAAAGACTTTTTAGGCGAAACTTACCTGCTAGAAACACATAATAGTGACAATAATTCAAAATCGCTGGAAAAAATATTGAGTTATTTACGACCTTTTTTTAACCTTTTGCAACGAACTATATCGTAGCAACTGACTTTTCTCAGCGATTTTAATGGTAAACATAAAGGTTATTTCCATCGATTTTTTGGAGAAACGACGGAAAAAAAAATTGCTAGAAATAGTAGTTTGTGACGATTTTTGCGTATCATTGAAATTGGTCATAAATGGCATTTTAATTTTGTCGAAAATGCAGCGACTTAAAATTTTTTGAAGTTGATCAGATGGGTTCGGTTCTTCCTCTCTGGGAACCTCCCCTCGGACTATGTTTGCATCAAAGCCTATGGTTCCAATGAACGAAATCATAGGTAGGTTAAACAATTACAACAATACTCTACTAATGAGAGACAATGCAAGTCAAGGTGTATGCATTGTTTTCATGTAAATGATTTATGAACACATATATTCACGCATGGTGAGGAATCACCATCTGAATAAAACATAAGTACATAAACATGGTGAGGAATCACACTCTAAGTAAATCTCAAGTATATGTAGTTACCACTAAGACGAGGAACTACTCTCTTATCAAAACTAGTAAAAACTCATCATATCTCATCATATAAATGTCAAGTAAGAAATTACTCCATCGTTTGATGTGGGAACTCTCTCTACCTGGTCAATGTGCAAGCTGATTCACTAGATTCAAATGAATCGACACATAAAATCGCTAAACCCAGTCCACAGACTTGAAGACAACACACGTGATCAATCTGAGAAATCACTCTATCCAGTCAAACTTATTCAAAGACACCACACATGATACGCCTAGAGAATCTCTCTATTCTTCTATCAAGTGAAGCCAATATGAAAACGTTCCACACCGAGCATTACGAGGACTCCCTCTACCTATATAAAACTCTTGGCAATGCATCATAACAACAATGCAGGGAATCACTCTACCCGTCTATGATGATCGACATACGATAAGACACACGCACCCGAAAATCATAATTATCACCAATCCACAACATTTAAATCATCATCTCAAAATTGCTATATAAATCTATAAATATAATGAAGAAAATATTTATTACTTTTCATGTAGAAAGGAGGAAAGAGATACAGAATATGCAAAGTCTATCCTTACCATCATACCCACCAACATTCACCCAACATTTCAATCTGGTCTTAGAAGCTAACCTATGTGAACAATATTTAAAATACTACGACGATGCTGGCACTGCTCTGCCCATCACTTCCTTCGCAATTACTAGCTTTCTTTGAAGACTCTGACTCTAAAGAAGATCAATCACTTTACTAGCTCAAATTAAGATTTTGTCCCATGTCCATAGCCTTCTACAGGCAAGACTATCATGTGTCCTTTTGATGTTCATATAACTCCAGATATGCTTGAATAGGAGTCCTTTGATCTTAGTCGTCTATCTTTAGGATGATAGTGATTGAATGGTGGGACAAGGCAAGCACATTCTTGTGGCTTGTCTTGAGTCCAATCAATAATCATTCCCCAAATAAGGGTCTCCCACATGGTGCTACCTTTGAGTTCAGATGATATGGCCTATAGAGTCATAATCTTTTTTCTATAGACTCACCCCAAATGTGACCTTTTAGGTGAAGTATAGATCTCTACATACAACACCAGCCATCTTCTGAACATCTCCTCATTATCCTGGAGAGGCCTTTCGTCCAATCGTTCTTGTCCTTGACTGTTGCTCGCTCTTTTACTCCAAGCTGTCCTTTTACAGAAATACTAGCTTCTTCAGCTCTTCATTATCACCTTTGTATGGTTAGCATAGTACTTGCTCTCCTAGCACAAGGTGAAAAGTCCTTCATTACCGGGTGTTTAGATGTGTCAGCCAGGCTTTCTACAATGTGTTGGTCGCCTTACTCATTGTTTGGCAACACATTGTCTGCTCAATTGCCTTTCTTTCGCCTGTTGTTTGGTTCTAAACTGTCTCTGCCAAGTTTTCTACATAGTGTGGCTCGTCCTATCCTTTGGACTAGCTACACTCTGCTTGACCATTGTCGCATCTACCTTGCATGCGGGAATGAGTTTCTTTCCTTGCTTCGACGTAGTTCTCGCATTCCTTTTGCTTCATTTTATGTAAACTAAAAGGATGTTTTATAACAATATAGTATAGTACATGTTTATAAAAGTATATGTATGTATGAGTCTTTTTGGTGCCCCAATTCATGAATCCCAATCTATGATGAGGATAATTGTATGTGACTATGAAATCTCATGAAAGATGATGTGGCTAAAGTCTCGTTTGGTTGCACAGATAAGATAAGATTAGATGAAAAATATGTGAATAGTAATGAGGTAATTTGTGAATAGTGGTGAAATGGTTTGAGTTAAGATTTTTATGGAATTTTGGGAAATGGTTAGAATATAACTTTTTAATATTATTTTATTTCAAGATTTGAAAATGTTGAATTATTTTTTGTGTTTTGTTTGGAACTATCAAAAAGTTGTAATGATTAGATGAAAAAGTTAAAAATTCAAAAATTTGAAATTAAAAAATATTTGTATTTGAATGGTATTTGGATGTTGAGATGAGATGAGATGCTTTCAAAGGTTTGTGAACCAAATTAGGCCTAAATATTATATAATACGACTATATAGTTTAAATGAAAGGTAAGGTAAGGTAAGGTAAGGTAAAGGGAAAAAAATAAAATGAAAAGATATGTTTGCATGTGATTGTTGACGTAAATGATTCAGCCATGACAGTGAGAATTGTACCATAAGGTTAGGGGCAGATTGCACCATTAGAATGCATCATCGTTGGTGCCCCTAGTGATGACTCATTCTTGAGTAAAATAGGTTCTTATCTGCTCATCACAAAAAGAGCCACGACCGCAAAAATCGCTAAACCTAACACACGAGGGTAATAGTGTGAAACGGCCATGAAGGATATGCGGTTAGGGAATGAATGTTTTGACTTTTATGATGTAAGGTTAACATTATTTCTACTATGAGGTTGATGTTACTTGTGCAGACTGTGCCAAAACTAGTGAAGGAATTCTCTCACACGGGTAAAATGCTGGTGTCGAGGAAGCAGTCGGGCAGGCAATGTGCAGGTGTAGGGGAAGTAAGGTGAAAGACTGGCATATGTGGGACAGCACAAGGAGACAAAGGAATGCTTGCCTTACAGGCTCGTGCTCCATCAAGAACATCACAACAGGAGTACACTTGGGAAGATAGAATACACTACAAGCCATATAGTTTTACCTCAAAAGTATGGCGTAACATCACATGGATGATTGTCATAAGGAGAAGGACTGCTAATTAGTCTCAAGGCAAGCTGCGGAGACATGAGTGCCTTGTCCCATTAGTCACTCGGTCTCTACCATTCTTCAAGTCTAGAGGACAAATGGATGACTAAGATCGAAGGTCTCTCATTCAAGCAAAACAAAGGTCAGAGGAGACGATCAAGATTCATCAAGATTGTAACTAGTAGTTCTGCAATATAAAAGATAATGGACAATAGTTAACATCTCACTTTTAAGATTGTTAAGTGTTTTCTCTTTTCTTTCTCCTTATATTCAAAGACTTTGAGGAAGCAGAAGACTCAGGGACTTCATCAATCAAGGAATCGGCACTAGTGCAACCTTAGTATTAGAAATATTATTCAAGTAGGTTCACTCCTACGACTATACTGAAAATGTGGGGTAAGGCCACGTTTGGATTCAGAAAGTGTTTCATCTCATTTCATCTCATCTCATCATTACAACTTTATCAAATTCTCATACAAAAGATAATAAACAATTCAATTTTTTCCAATTCAATTCAATTTTTTTCAAATTCCAAAATAATAATAATATTCCAAAATAATGTTCTAACAATATTTTTTTCAACTTTCATCTTTCTTCTAAAACCATCTAATCTCATCTCTGAATTCAAACCAGCCATAAATGTTTCTGAGTATGTTCAGGATTTGCATATTCTACTTCTCAGCTCTTTCTCTCATGAAAGTGCATACATTTTCCACTATATTTACTGATTAGCTTTAATAATGTGAATTCAAGACATTTTGCTTTAAAGTGATGTGCTTTCAATGTGCTCTATATTCATGGGATTGAGTTAAAGGTTCCCCGTACTACTCCTAAATAGCATGTTACCATGAATTTCATATGGGTAAGGGATACCCCATGATGACCGACTTAGGGAATTTCCATATGGCTTAACATGACATCATAGGTACAGAGAGTCCCCATGTTAATTAGGTGGAGGGTTCTCTATGATGATTTGGTGTAGGAGTTCCTTGTGTTGACTAGGTACAAAGATTCTCTGTGTTAGACGGGTGGAGTGATTCCTGTTGTATTTTGGTAAATGTGTTTCACGTGTTGACTGGTAGAGAGATTCTCCGAGTCAACTAGGTGGAGTGATTCTCCTTATTTGGTGTTCTTATTATGGTTCCTGGATATGTGTTTTGGTCATTGGGTGATTCGTCACCATGCTTAAGAATACATGTGTTTGGCTCAGAGGGTGATTCCTCACCATGCTCAAAATATGTGTATTCTTAGTTTTTTTTATATGGACTTGTGCATGCATATTTATTGTCATTGTCTCTTATTATTGGTATTGTTATAGATGTTAACTTACTACGGTTTCATTGAAATCACATTGAGGTAGCCAAATATTGTTTCACTCCTCGGAATCATAGACTGTGATGCAAATATAGCCCAAAAAGGTTACCCCAAGGAAGAAAGACCAAGCCAGCTTAAGGAATAGCCAAGAAGGCTTGTCTACATTTAGTTTTATGCTTTTGTAATTATATATTTTTATTGTAGTTAAGCGACAAACTCTTTATGGTTCAATATAATTTGGTATCAGTGATGAACTTACGATGGTTTGTAATTATATATGGGATGAAGTGATAGTGACATGTATATTATTATTATTAAATGAATGCTTATACACTTCTCTGGTACTACTAGATTAGTCTTCGGCTAGTCCCTTTTATTATTTTCACTATGATTCTTATTATACACTTATACTTTGCATATGGGCACACAACCCTCACCCAAACAAAAGGGATACAATCGATCGGTACACATCCTAGCACCACAGTACCTCGCCAGAGAACTACCAAGGATCGGGGACACCACATTACTTGAGAATGTTAATGTTTGACCAAAGCCTAGACTGTTATTATATGTATTGCAAAATGTAGTTCTTATTCAGTATCCAACTCATTTTTGCATTTTTATGTTTTTACAAACCTTGGCGAGGTTTATGAGGATGTTGTAGGACTTGATGCTATTAAGTGGCATGAATCAAGGCTTGAGGCATCAAGGCACTTAGGTGCTTGTTGTTGCTGCAATAAGGTTTTTTCAAACAAGGTAGAGGGACAAATGGTGGGACCCAAAGCCCCACAAGTGGAGTGCACTCTAGAGTAGTTTACCTGCAAGAAGCCTACCTTCGATTGCAAATCAAGAGATGGATGGAGAAAATTGGATAAAGAGGCTCGAGAAGATCTTCAGGGCACTTTTTTGTATCGAAGAGCATAAGTTAGAGTTTTCCACTTGCACACTAGTGGGCATGGCAAACAAGTGGTGGAGGGCTACTAAGGGACTCCTCCAGTAGGAGCACAGGGAGGGAGTTTGTGGTCAAGATGAGAGCCCTAGTGGCTTGTTTCTGCGACAACAAGGTTCTTTCAAACATGGTAGAGGGATGAATGCTGAGAACCAAAGCCCCACAAGTGGGGTGCACACTAGAGTAGTTCACTTGCCAATGCCATGTTTGAAGGCAAATTGTTTGAAGGCAAATCAGAAGTAGTAGATGCAAAAAACTAGATAGAGAGGCTCAAGAAGATCTTCATAGCACTTTTCTATATACACTAGTGGACATGGCAGAAAAGTGGAGGGTTACTAGGGGTCTTCTCCAAAAGGAGCACGGGGCGGGAGTTCTTATTCCTTGGGAGTGCAAGGTAACACAGACCCTTCGAGAGACTAAGGCAAGACAAATTTTTGACCTAATGCAAGGTAACATGTACCTGAATGAGTACACTAACAGTTTTTTTTTTTTTTTTTTTTTTTGTCCCACTTTGCTGAGTACTAAATTTTGGACGAAGAAAAGAAGGCTGAGAATTTTGAGCATGGGTTGAACCTAAGAACCCATAGTCATCTGATACCTTTGAGGATCTAAGAATTTTATGAGTTGGTCACTAGGGCCATTGTCGTGGAAGAGGACGTTGGTGAGATTATTAAGGCTAGCAATCAGAGGAAGTGCCAGTAGCAGCAGCTTCCGAGACAGACACCACCTCAGAACAAGATGCCTGAACAGTACTCAGGGTATTAGATCACCACGGAACGGGGCAGACATGTTAAATATTTTAACATGAACATTAATAATTGGATCTTTGATTTTCTATGATCCACAATAATAAAACAATGATAATTAAACATGTACCTTTCTCCATTTGTTTGATGAAGAATTTGATCTGACTATGAGAGAATGATCACCCTAGCAACTTAGCTTCACTAGTGTCTCTCGATGGCTAGAGGCCCTCTGATGTTGTAGGTGAGAACCCTTTAACCCCTCAGTGCTATTTATAGACTTCTGACCATCAAGAAATCTAAGATTTTGTGTTTGACTATGATTAGAGATATAAAGTTAATCTTATCTTTTATGAGTTTTCTTATCCCATTATAACTCATCTATTAACTGATAAGTTTTGAACTATTCCAAACTCTACCGAGATGGGCGTGTGGGACACTGAGTTTAAATAAAACTCTTACATTCTCCCACTTGGCCCATACACCCATAAAATAATATTTTCCGTTCATGAGTTTATAATAGGAAATTAACCATACTGCGCAAGTTCATTTCCTGAAATTTTCATAGCTCAAAATACATTTCATGAGTTCCGTAATATCAATGTCAAACCAGCTACCAATGCGAGTCATGATGGTCCTCTGTTATATGATCAACAAATTCCCTTCCATGTACCACAACACCAGTAACTTAATTTAACACGATCTTTAATTGGGACAATTAAGACTAATACTGTAATACCTTGGGTTCCAATTCATGTCTATCGTAGACATTATCTTGTCATCATTCATCCATACCATTCAATGTACATATAAAGTGAAAAAACAAGAAAACAGAAACAACCATAATATATATCTTTCAATTTCTAGTAACAAAATACTCAGCATATCAATGATCTCTTTAACATATTCACATCATAGATATAAGCATATGACCAATCTTTTCAGTATACCCCTTAAAGTATAATGATTAATACAATATTGTTATGGACATATTTATTTCTGTACTTTCTCCTTAATACTTATGTATTTAAATTTTCATTAAATACTTATCATTCTGAGAAATTCTTACAATACTTTCTTAGCGACTTCGCTATAAGTCGATAATTCCAAGTCCTAAGATAAATTTCCTCAGCCAGATACCATACATTGTGGCCTCAAAGCATACCACAAACTCAGCCTGTATTGCACATGAAGCAGCAAGAGATTTGCCTCATACTTTTCTATAAAATAACTCTACTAGATAGAAAATACATAATCATAACTGTATTTTCCATTATTACAGTAATTCCATAAAAAAAAAGATCTGAATATCTACTACCTTAAGATTATCAGGTCTTCTTAAAACAACAATATAGTCTTTAATTTCTTACAAATAACATTGCACTCTTTTTATAGCTTTTGGGTCAAACAGTATTGGGTTACTTTGGCAGCAACCAAGAATGTCAACTGAAAAACTGACCTTCAACCTTATACAGGTTTGTGCAATCATCAGATTTATTATAACAATCATATACAAAATTTCCTTAACAACCTAATCGTTTCGAGGACACTGTAAAATACTGAGAATGTCACATTTTATTTTTAAAGCATCTATTAAACAACAATTCTTCATGTAAAATCTTTCAAAACTCTATACAACTATATTGAGACAATCCTAACAGTCATCGTCTTGATATTAAGATTCAATCCCAATTACGAAGGATGTCTCATTCATAATTTCATTTTTAAAGTTCCTTAGAGACATAACTTTAATGTCATACTACAAATCATAATTCATACTTGCTAAAAGTCATATACATGTATGACCATAAATACAAATATACTCCCACTGACTTACAACTATCTACATTAACAATATTTTTCTTAATTCCAAAACAATAATGGTATTATCAAATTTCAAATACCAATTTTTCATAAAATTGGTTACCTCTTTTAAGTAATCATTTTATTCTTTTCTTGTAGACATCAGACTTTCACTCTACAATTATTTTCACATCTCTTTGATGTAACTCTAGACCATAATAAGCTACTCATGCCATAGTGATTCTTAATGAGTTCTTTCAAATTTATTAGAAATCTCTTTCTAATCAATGCTCATTTCTGAGTAAAATCCTTGATAACATTCGACTTTTATACATTTCAGACAATTTAGACGAAATTACAGACTTTACGTTAATTCATAGATTTCAATCACTCTTTTATGCATCAGTCTTTTATAAAATCACTTATTTCTATAAAACATATACGAACCTTCATTTATTTCTAGGTCAAATTCAAATTTTTAAAAATATACCACGCAACCTTACCAAAAATCAAATCAAGAAGATCATATGAGGTTTCCTATTCTGATGTTTCCATAGCCAATTCTTCAGTGGTGTTTCTCTGATGTGGTAGATGATTATTTGCTTGTTGTTCCATGTTATTATTAAGATAATCATAAAATAAATTATAAGCATTTTTAAAGTACAAGAATGTACTTCACAACAATCACATCTGTAGTTTCTATACTCCCACTGATTTTGCCAACCATAAGGAATCTGATATTTTAATTTCCTCAAAATTCAAATTATGAATAGAGACAATACAACCTAAATCATTTGGGTCTCCATGAATAATCAATAATGTACCCATTAACTATTATACGATCCAACTTTCTTTCATTTAGATTGTAAAGCCTTACTTTAAATTGACTATTCATACATGTATAAGCCTTAAATCAAGTTCCACAACTCAAAAGTTTTTTAGACTACTTACTAGGAACACAATTTAAGATATATACCATTGGCTTTAATAATTTTACTACACATCTTTTCAAGAAATTACCAAAATAGGTCAAGGTTATAACCTGACTTATAATATTTTTTTTTTCTGGCACTCACTACTTCAATCCAATTCGATGATTTTCACATTTCTACCTAACTGCATTTCCTCCCCATGAGAAGTGCCTCAAGAATTACTAATGGCTTGAGACTTCTCATGTAGAAGGTAGATACTTTCATACCATGAAAATCATCTATAAAAGTAATGAAATACTTATATCTATCAAAATTATAGAGAAAAGATTTACATGTGTCTATATGCATTATCTCAAGAAACTTTCTATTCCTTGGACCATCTTTTCTTGATATGTTTGATTTATTTTCCTTTTATACAAATCAATACACATCCTAAGATTAGAAACATTTAAATGCGGAAAATATTTTATTTACTAATCTCTACAACTTTTCTTGGAGATATTCTCCAAACTTTTATGTCACAAATTATGTTTCAAATCCTATGCCATAAATTGTAAAAGAATTTTCATAAATCATTTTTCATTTGGTTCCAATACACGCCTCATGAGTGAAAATGAAAAACTTTTAACAAAAATACTAATACGAAGGCATGATAAATACAAATTTTATTGGAAGAAATATTGGAACAAACGTTATTGGCATTTTGAAACAATTTGAACATTTGTGCTCGAGTTCAACCACTAAAATAAATATCAACATTTATAGAGTTTGATTTGAAACTTATACATATGAACATTTGCACTCAAGTTTAATATAAAAGAATGTATAAACATGTATAAAATCTTATTCAAAACTTATACAGAAAAATGCTTACCCTTCCCTTTGAATCATGTCTCATGCTTATGACACATAAACCTCCATGTGTCATTGTTTCTTTTAATTGACACAATTTTTATATTTTCTTCACCATCATTTCATTCCTTTCTCAAAAGATACAAATGATTTTTCATAAAAATTAGCAAAATAAATTTGTATCAACTAACAATCATGCTATCAACTTTTTCATATCTCATTATTTTAATGAAATAACAATGCATCTGAAGTAAACCATTATGTACAAAACTAAGAAATTCCTATAGTTTGATATGTAGTAATTAATCCAATATTCTAAAGCATTGTACTTTTCTGATCCTTATCACTATTCTCAATAATAATTGATGTTAAGACTTAAAATGGATAAATCATGGTCTAAAACTCTTAGTGTAAATTTGACATGCTCATATTTATCTATACTAGAGTCAATTCTGTACAAAAAACCTTGTAAAGATATTCGTATACTTACTGCAAGAAAAATAATTTAATCACATTAATACTTTGAGATTGACACTCAGAAACAATAATCAGAATTTAATCAATTATGGATGAACTAGTAGTGTCATCAAGACCCTCCTTTGGGAGTAGATCTTGATACACAAAGTGTTCTCACCAGTATTAAATTCTATAGATGAACTAGTTGTATCATCAGAATTATCCTTTGGGAGTACACTCTGACATACAAAGTATTCCCTCTAACTTTAAATTATATGGATGAACTAGCTGTATCACCGGAATTATCCTTTGGGAGTAAACTTTGGCATACACATTGTTCCTTCCAACTTTAAATTATATGGATGAACTAGCTGTATCACCAGGATTCTTCTTTGGGAGTAAACTCTGACATACAAAGTGTTCACTCCAACCTTAAATTATGTGGATGAACTAGCTGTATCACCAAAATTCTCATTTGGGAGTAACCTCTAGCATACAAATTGTTCACCTCAACTTTTACTTTAATGGATGAACTAGTAATGTCATCAAGACCCTCCTTTAGGAGTAGATCTTGACACACAAATTGTTCACTCCAACTTTATCCACCTTACTATGGAGTTTAATGATTTTTCACCAAAATTTAAGAAAATCTTGTACCTTTGGGCAACCAATATTTTCTTTAATTTTGATGTAAATCATTTGCCCCATATTAGATAAACAAATATACATGGTATGATGATGAGAGCCAAAATAAACAATTCATACATGTATTTAATAATAACATGTACATGAGATTTAATACATGTATTTAACAATAATTACATGAATATGACATTTAATAAAATTTAATACATGTATTTAACTATGATAACATGCATAAAATTTATTTTAATACATGTATATACCAATAATAACATGTATAGAAAAATTTAATAAAATTTAATACATGTCTTTAACAATAATAACATGCATAAAATTTAATTTAATACATGTATATACCAATAATAACATGTATGGAGAATTTAATAAAATTTAATACATGTATTTCACAATAATAACATGCATATAAAATAAAATAGTAGATTTTTTTTAATAAATAAATAATATTAAAGTAATATTATTATAATATAATCTAGTCCGGGTCTGGATTGGTCCGGTCCAGTAATCTGGGCCGAAACCCGGTTCAGTGGTGAGGCCGGTCAACACAAACCTTGGTTCGGGCCTACGGTACAAGGCCTACGGCCCAATTTGATTTTGTATTTTTTTTTTTAATTCTTTTTAGGGTTGGGCCACAACAGTGGCCTGTTAACTTTCTCTCGGACTGGGCCCAGGCCCTTTATAAGTCAGAAGAAACCCTAAACCCTAAGGGTTTCTTCTTCTTCTACCTTTCAACTTCACAGCGCCGCAACAGTGGAAGCATGAAAAAAATAAACTCCTCTCAATTCAGCACAACGGTGAACATCACGTGTGAGGAAGAGATGGCATGACGTCCCTAGCCTCCTCCCACCCCCGAGGTCCACCTCCACTCACGGTTTCCCCTCCCTTTTTTTTTTTTTTTGTTGTTGTTTCAACCTCACTGCAGCGGCCACTGGGCTTTAAAGCTCTCTGCGCCACTGCCACAGAAACGTCGTGGAGGAGGTTCTCAGCCTCCTCTAAATGCCAAAAACCCTCCTGTTTTTGTCTCGTCCAAATCGAGATGAAAAACGAGGAAAACCACTAACGGCAATACTCGGGCTTTACAGCCCCTTACGCTGCCCCTTTACGCCGCCGTACGTGTTGAGCCACCGGCACTGTGACATCAGCCACCACACACGGTACTCTACCCATACACAGCGGCTACACAGCGGTTCCTCAACCTCCTTCCTCCACTAACACAGTGTAAACAAGACAGCAAGAGAGGAAATAAGAAAACTCAAACCGAAATACATCATTGCGTAGTTCTTCATAAGAAACACAAAATAGATGTTTAAAATCACCATCGTAAATTTATTTTCTAGATAGAAAGGACAGTATTTTAAGTCTTTCTCAGTGTGATAAAATCACATATACGAAATCACATATAAAACTAAATATTTATTCGTTGTATGTTTTATTGAGATCATAAAATATCTACAACCTAAAGCTCTGATATCACATGTTAAATATTTTAACATGAACATTAATAATTGGATCTTTGATTTTTTATGATCTACAATAATAAAACAATGATAATTAAATACGTACCTTTCTCCATCTGTTTGATGAAGAATTTGATCTGACTATGAGAGAAGGATCACCCTAGCAACTTAGCCTCACTAGTGTCTCTCGATGGCTAGAGGCACTCTGATGTTGTAGGTGAGAACCCTTTAATCCCTCAGTGCTATTTATAGACTTCTGACTATCAAGAAATCTAAGACTTTGTGTTTGACTGTGATTAGAGATATAGAGTTAATCTTATCTATTAGGAGTTTTCTTATCCCATTATAACTCATCTATTAACTAATAAGTTTTAAACTATTTCAAACTCTATCAAAATGGGTGTGTGGGACACTGAGTTTAAATAAAACTCTTACAAGGCAACCACTCAATTTATCAAAACTTTGGCAAGATGCATATGGGTAGATGTCTGTTTGGATCTGACACGTGTTTCAAGGGTGGAAAGCCCAACCACATGTCACGAGACCGTCCTCAACTTCGCAATGCTACCACTCAGGCCACTACTGGGGAAAGAAGAACATAGCCACTACTCGAGTTTTTGCACTAACTTTTGACAATGCTAATGCATCCAATGATGTGGTCATAGGTACCACTATTCTCTTTCTGGGCTTTGGTGTTATTTGATTCTTGTGCACTCTTTTATTTCACGTGCGTATGCATGTAGGTGTGATAGGGTTCTTAAGACCCTTGATTATTTGTTGTGTGTTGCTACACCATTAGGAGATCATGTTGTATGTTGGTCTGTTCCCAAGGGTCCTCGGGTGGAAATTCAGTAGCGACACCACCCTACAAATTTAGTGATCTTTGACACAACATGGTTTGATGTGATTTTGCTTGTAGACTGGTGGGCCTAATATTATGCATGTTTGGAGTATCACATAAGGAGGTGTTGAACATATAAGACATTCCTTCTCAATATTGAGTCAAGATTGCGTGCTTCTAAAATGTTGCATAAGGATTGCTTGGGATTTCTGGCTAGTGTAGTTGCAGATCAAAGTGATGGGCCTAAACTAGAAGACATCTCAATGATGAAAGAGTTTCTAGACATCTTCCTAGAAGAGTTACCAAGATTGTCACCAGATAGACAGATTGAGTTTTCCATTGATATGTTTCCTGGTATAGCTCCTATCTCAAAACTGTAACACCCACCCAATACGAAGCTTGCGTGCGAATTTTTTATATTTTATTTTATATGGATGAAAGACCTACTTGGAATTTAACGAGTGATTTTAAGATTAGGCATCAGGCCTAAAAGTTTAATACAATGGAATATAAATTTGAATTGGGCTTGATAATTAGGTTAAAAGAATTTTTAGCAGACCAAATGGGAATTGGCCCGAAAATTAATGGGAGAAATTGTATTATTAAAATTTTCTTAGAGATCGAGTCGAGACCCATAACTGACAGGAAGAAGCCCAAATTGTATGCCTAAAAACCCAAGCCTAGCTACTCAACATCTCATGCACGTTTCTTTCTCCTATTTCCTTCTCTAGGGTTTCTATCTACCTATATATATATATATATATATATATATATATATATCCCTCTCATGCATGTAGATTCACCTTCCTCCTTCAACCCCTCCTCATACAGAATGAAATGGCATTAGTGGAACTGAAAGAGTTGAAGGAAGAGTTGCAAGTGCTCTTGGACAAGGGAGTACATTCGTCTCAGTGTTTCCCATTGGGGTGCTTGTTACGTCTAAACTTCGACTCAAAATAGTGAACCAAAAATTCAAAACAGTTTTACATGCAAGTATACAAGTGTTGTAGTACTTAACAAGGTCGAATCCATAGAAATTGACTTATATGACAAAGAGAATAAAATTAAACAATGAAAACAAATTATTAAAAGGAACATGAAATCAAATAGAGGAGGGAATTATTGAGATGAGGATTTTTAAAATAACAAAATATAACTGAAATGACAAAATAAATCAATATGGAGAACGACTAAAGTTTTGAGGATCCGTCTAATAATTTAGAATATTGTTTCTAATCAATTTAGCTTAGTTAAACTAGAATGATGATTTCGTATGGAAAATTTAATAGTTAAGCCCAAGAAAACTAATCGTTAAAAATTAAGTTTGGACAATTGATGTAGAAATATTTACAAATCCATTTGAACATCACAGGAATTTTTCAAGTATCCAATATATTCAAAAATCACAATGAATCAAGATAAATATATAGATAAGCAAATAATTCAATAATAACACCATTCAATCGATCAAACTCACAATATAAACTCTATTATTGATACAAAACAATATCTAACTCATTAGACTTCATCTCTAACCTTAGCACGAAAATTTAGCCAACCATGTTCATCGCAAGAGCCATGGAATTCCAAGAAAAAATTTCCGTAAGAAAACTAAAATAAAGCACAAAACCAAATATTACAAAACAAACTTGAAGAAAATAAATTAACTCCCAAATAAAATGAACTCTAAAGAAACTGTTCCCTCGAGGAACTCAAAGAAGCCGAAAATCTCACTTCTCCGAAAGACTTTACAAAGAAAATGAACTGCAGAAAAATGAAATGAACTCTGATAATTTTCCCCCTCTTCGTCAGCCCTTTATATAGAACTCCATGTCTTCCCACGTCCTCGCTGGCCCCTTTCTCTCTTATATTTTTTTCTTCCGCGTGAGTTGCCCAGCACTCAAATTCTTTCATTCTTTTCTTCTTCTGTGTCTTGCGTCGCTGGCCACTAGTCCGTGTCTTCCTCCACAGCGCGCACTTCCTTTTTTGTTTTTATTTCTTGGTTCTCCGCGTCTTGCTGTCCTTTTATTGTTTTCGCATTCTGCGAGTGTTCCTTCTTTTCCGCGTGAGTGTCTTCCTTCTTTTCACTTCTCTCGCGCAATAAAAGGCTGAAAGCAACACCTTCCTTAGTTTTTTTTATTTCTTCTTTCCGCATGATGGCTTCTAACTACCCGCCAACTTTTTGTCCCCTAGCTTTTCAAGTGTCCCCTCTTGCCTCCACCCAGCTGGGTCCCGCGTGTTTTTATTTTATTTCTTTTGCTTACTTTTGTTTGGCTGATGAATAGTACTTATCATCATAATTTTTATTATCTTTTTATTATCTAATAATATGATATTAAATAATTAAAAATTATTTATTATATTTTATTTATAAAATTATTATCTAATATCACATTATAAAATAATAAAAAGATAATAAAAATTAAAATAATAAATAGATTTTTTCTTTACCGTTCTATTCTTCCTTCTCTCGTAGCAGTGGATGTTTTTGACCAATCAAAAAAATTAGAAGGAATAATAAAAGAATACTTTTATATATACTTATAATTTTTACTTATATTTTTATTTGTAAAACTCATTTTATCAGTTTTATATTTAAATTCAAACTTTAAATTTTAAATTTTATAATTTTTAACATATCAATAATTGACATGTGTAGAAGTAAATTTTTCTTAATTATAAATAACATTTGTCATAATAACATATTAAAGGTGTGTTTTGCATGTGAATAAAATATTATCTAACTAAATCACAAGTTAGAAAATTAAGCATAAACTATGCTATCAATCAATTTAAATCATAATTTAGATTTATGTCTCTTAACTATTTATCCATCTAAAACTAATAAAAGTATCATGAAATAATTAAAATATATTGATTCTAGATGTATAAAGTATACAATAATTCAGCTCAATTAGTGATTCAGTGTTGTTTGTGAACAAGAATGATGGATCAATGCAACTCTACATAGACTACAAGGAATTTAACAAAATGATAGTTAAGAATAGGTATCCTGCCCAGGCTAAAGATTTTTTCAGCCAGTTACAGGAAGCTGAAGTCATCTCCAAGATTGATTCACAGAAAATGATTTACACAATAATTTTCACAACAATTTACACAATTATGCCTTATATGAGGAAAATTTTTGTAAAATATCTTATAAAAGTAATATCATTTTATAAAAATATCTTTATTTTATAACATTGTTGTATAATATGTTCTGTAATGTATTATGTGTATATCATTACTCTTATTTTATTGTTAAACATCATTTTCTGCAAATTTAATAACATCAATAAGAATCTCCACATAACTACTACACAATATTAATGAAATGATGTAAGTCATTCTTGAGCAATAAAACCGATTGGTTTTTTCAAAAAAAAAAAAAACACAATATAATATAATAAAACATTGAGTTCCGCTTCTAAGCGGTCCGACCGACATTACAAGTATAACCACCTCCATTTCATCAGGTGCCACGTCATAAATCTCACAAAATACACAATAGTCTCATTTATACAGTAGTATAACCCTCATTTGCAGAAAAGCTCGATTTCACCAGCACGATAACTGATTTTGCCTACCTTGGTGTTGCCCACTATCTTAGTCCTTCACCCACAAATTTCGAAGGGGCCCAGCAAAAATCATAACCAAGATCTAAGAGATTCGAGCATAAGCCATAATTTATATATAGTCGTTGCATTGCATATTGATGAAATCCCAAAGGGTCAAGGGAATTCACTCTTTGTAGCCCCGAACAATCATCCCTGCAATGGAATCTTTGGTTGTGCTACTACCGGTTCGGTGTAATGGAATCATCCCTTTAATTTTCTCGGTCTTCGTTTCTCTTTCTTTCTTTCTTTTTTCATGTGACTGAGTAAGTATCTATGTTTGTGAGTGTGTTCGATTCTTCAGAGTTGTTGTTCTAGACCATCACAAAATTGCGGTCGAGAAGCTATCGGAGACACCTACTAGTGAGAACGCAAGTAAAGTTCTAGAAATGGAGAGTAGTGGGGCAACCATTGCTTTTGATTATTTGAAGGAAAAGCTTGTTGATGGGCTCAAGCTTCTTAACCAAACAGTGGAGGCGGTAGAGGGTGGGCATTAGTCTTTGTGTCACTAGAGGGGACGAAGCCATGTGAAGGCTCAGCCGTGCGAGATGGAAGCAAAGGGGCTGAGAGTGGGGCTGACCGGTGCGAAGGGGTAGACGAAAACACTGAGAGCCTTTCTGTAAATTTGAGAATCCAATGTTGTGCATGTAGATGATAGTTGTGGTGGGAAGCCTACGTGTCATTAACTATTGGCAGGTTGTTAATTGGGTAATGTTAGACGGACCGTTTCTAAGGTTTTCTCTAAAACATTCCAAGGAAATTACATAAAAGCCATGTATCGGCTGAATAAAATATATGTTTTCTACCTTCGTTAGAGAGTCGACGAGTGAGGGTTCGAAAAATCCAAATTGGATAACGTACGACCGATTTAACAAATCAGTAGATTCGTGACAAAACTTGAATCAATTATTTCGGGCGTTGATAAAAAGTTGAAAATAATATATAATGCATTTAAACATTTAATATTATGTATAAAAAAAAGTATAAAATATTAACTTTATTTTACTATTTCACCGAAAACATGATAAAAACTCAACTAGCTTCAATAAAAATATAATTAATGCATTTAATATCAATTGTCCACTTTTTTGCCACATATAGGAATAAGTTAAGGACTAAAGTTATAAGCACAAGGTAAATGTAGTATTTTGTACATGACCACAAATTTAGTACAAAATAATCATCCATTTCTTAATTTCTTCTGTTCAACTACAAAAAAAAAAAAAAAAAAAGATGATTAAAAAAAAAAGGTTTATATAAGTTTAGCTCTATGGTATTTTTATAGAAATAAAAAATAATAATTAGACATAACTAAAAAATAAATACAAATTTTAAATTGATTAGAATTGGTTTAAATTTGACTGAAATTGATTAAAATTGATATGAATTAACCAATTAAAGTGGATCGGTGATGTAACGCCCTGATCCCGAAGGTTCGGAGAGTTAGCTCTCAATACTTAATATCAACTTCAATAACACAACTATAAAATTCAGAAAACTCCATAAAATGTTAATACATTTAATCCACCCAAATATCTATGTTCCTCTATGGGGACAACAAAGAAATTCTCAATAACATAAATTAAAGACTCTCTAAAACTCGAAATTATCCTTAACTCATCCATTCAAAATAGCCGAAAAATAAATCAGTTCACTAACTACAACTCTCAAATAAGCCCTTGTACCCTCAGACACTTATTTCACTACGATCATCACACCTTACTAAAACTTTCTACTCTTGTTCTCCATCTGGACCATCAAAATTATCTGAAAAATATATGGAGATAAAGGGTGAGTTATCAACAACTCAGTAAGCAGATGACATATACTAGTGTGTAAACATGAGCATTTACAAAGTTCAGAATGCAGAACAAAATATTTTCTTTCAGAATGCAAAATCAGAATATTGTTTTCAAAATGCAGCATCAGAACATGTTATCAAAAATATCATAACGAAAGTTTAAAAATATTCATAATCAAAATCCCTTTGGCATAACATAAACTGAAAACATCACATCTTATCTTATCATATCACAACAAACACCATGTTTAACCCTTGTGGTAGGGTTGTGCAAACTCGGGTAGCTAACCGAACAGAAACAGAATGTGAATCTTCCCCTTATTCATTCTCGGAGCCCCGAGTATGCACATAGGAAAGATCACGCAGAAAACCACTTTGTTTTCAAAGGGGGTGCACCAGAAACAGAAAAGTTGGTACCAACCTGAACAGAGGCCACAGTTTTACACCCGTGGTAAGGTCAGAACGAAACAGAAATAGAAACAGAATGTTATGTCAGAGGTTTTCAGAAATCACATCATATCATATAAGAGTACAAAAATCTTCAGAATAAAACAAAATCAGATCACAAAAACATAATTTATGCATAAAATTTCATATTCGCTTTCTTTTTCAAAGTTCAGAAACAGAATGTAAAAAATAAGCTCATGTCTACACCAGTCATGACAGAAAATACTTTCTTCTTAAATAGAATCTCATGAGTAATACAGAATAAATAACTGAGGTAGTTCAAATTTCTTTTCATAAACAAATATGTATGTTTTTCAAAAATCAACCTCAACTCATTTTATTTTAATGCAAAGTCTAGCATAGGAATCCCGCTTACCTGGACTTCTTAGTTTTTTTAGAATTTTTCTCAAAAATTTTGAACAATAATTAATCGCTACCTATAATATAATAACGCAATTTTCATAAATTTCCAATCCAATGCATATTTCAATATTTAAGCCTAAGATGCTAAAATGACCTATTTTAATTCTTAAAAAACATAACTTCACGTAATCCTAAAATATCGTCACATTTTTTAAATTCATCAATGTCCCAATAATTAGTCCGAACAAAACACAAAATCTAACTTATTTACTAATGAGATCAAATTATAAAATAATAAAATTGTATAACATAATTATATCAAAAAAACTATTAAAGTAGACAAAGCAAAAATACCATTTAATTAAAATAGACTTAATTAGTCTCCCTTTAAAGAGTTCAAAATAAAAGTCTTGCACTACATTGTACTTCTAAAAATATATTAAAAAATATAATAATACTAATACCATATTACAAATCGTTATTCTTATCATTATAAAATCATGTATTTTCTTAAGTAAAATTAAACCAAGACCATTTATTAAAAACATAACCCATTTAAACCAAACCCAAAATAACTAGAATAATTTATGTAAAAGTAAAATCTAGCCCATAGTATTTTTAAAACACAAAACCATCTGAAAAAGTCCAACATAAGTTAAGCCCGTGGGCCTTAATGGAAAAGTTGTAATATTGAAACTCTTTTATTTTATTTTATTTTTTCTTCCTCTTCTTCTTATAGGAGTCTTACGTAACCCAGAATTCACCAAAGTTATGCTACGAACACTCACTGGCAGAGAGCAAGTTGCGACGGATGAAGAGCTGGGTGGTGGTGGGTGGTGATTGCGACGACACACTGAGAGAGAGAGAGAGAGAGAGAGAGAGAGAGAGAGAGAGAGAGAACAACACGGTGAGGGAGATAGAGAGTGAGGGATAGACAGAGAAAGAGAGAATGGAAACTCACCGTGAATGGAGGAGCTGTGTGTGATGCGGAGAAGGAGGTGGTTGTCCAGGCAGCGTCATACGTGCGAGAAGGAGTTGTGCAAAGAGCTGGGTGGTGGATAGTGGCAACATCGGCGGCTGGGTGGCAAAGTCGCAGCTCACGGTGGGCGAAACGATGTGCTCTGTTTTGATGAGCAAAAACAGGGGTCTTCAGTTCTCTATGTAGGTGGCTGTCGATCTCACGTAGGCTGGGCACGAAGGTGAAGGGCAGAGATTTAAGCGGCTGATGGTTGTGGTGAGTAAAAGAGAAAGGGGGTATGGCTGGCTTTCGTGGAGTGACTCTTGGTATGGGGTGCAAGTTGCGTCTGTTGGGTTTCACAAGACATGCAACGCAGTGCACGTTCCGCAATGTAGGAAGGCAGAGGCTTCCTGTTAGGGGTTGTTTCTATGGTGAAAAGGAGTGTGAAGTCGGAGAGATAGGCCGCAACTTGTTGGGGAAAGAAAAGTGTAAGCGGCAACCCTAGTTTATCAAATTGATGAACTGCTAAACGTGAGTATATATATGTATATCTATTACACAACTCTTGTTGTGAATGTTGAGGGATAGGAACTTTCATGCCATGGAGAAACGGACTTGAATATCAATCTTAGTTGAGGGAGTGGCGTGCATGCATAGGGATAAAATTGATGTAAAATTGTGTAGAACATGGAGTCTGAAAATAAGGTAACACGGGCTTGGGCTTTATGGTCCATAAAAATTAAAAAAATTAAAAAAAAATTAAAAAAAAAAAAAGGCTTGGCGCTAGGTCTGGGTGTTACAGGTGAACAATTCAAAATAATCATTAAAATCAATTTGATTTTAAATCGACTCAATGAATCAATCAAAACTCGAACTATCTTTTCAAATCTACGTTAATACATTTATAATATTTATGGTTGTCCAAGTAAATGTTTGATAAATACTAAGTTGCACATTTCATATCTATCTCTTTCATTCACTCTTAAGATTGTATAAAAAAAACTCTGAGATATCAATTTGTTTCCTTTAAATCTCAGGCCTCGGTTTAAATGTTGCAGAACCTTCTGCTGTTTTGGTGTCTCTCTATGACTCTCTCTATTTTTAGTTTCTTCGAAGGGATAGGCTAGGGGCCGGACACAATGAATAAGGAGTTTTTGACATCCAATAAAATTTTGACACGTTTATATTTTAAGAGGAGAATAATAGTATATTACACAAACAAGTAAATTCCATACAAACACACCTCCCATCGCTCTCTCTCCTTCTCCCCACTCTCTTTCTCCCTTCTCTTTGCTTGGTTGTTCTCTCTCTCTCTTCATTCTCTCCCATCGTAATCCCGAAACTCTCTAATGATTATTGGAAGTTTTTGAACTTGAAAATGTTGCTGGAATGAGAGATTGAAATGTATATCTATATACCTATCCATTGGATAGCAGCAGTTGTTAGGTTATTGTTCTGGGAGTGGATGTAATCAGATGCATGCGTGGAAATGGTAACTCAAAATACAAATGAGAAATAATAGAGGGAATGAGAAGTGGTTTTAAAAAGGACTCAATGAGTCACAAGCTTGTATTAATAATAGGGTTCTTCGAGGGAATCCTTAAACCTCCATACATTCAGACTTTTCAATAAACTTTCCAAATTTCTTCACTTAGTGTCCTCTTTTCCTCATATCCTTGCAGGGATAACAGACTAGACAAATAACCAAACAACATATGTAAAGTAAAATAACAGACTCTATGAAAATAAACTACTACAAAGACTCAAACGACAAGTAAATAAGACCCAAACAACAAGTAAATACGGACCCCAAAATGTTGCATTGCATGCCCACACATCCTTCAGCAAATGACATCATATCACGACGGGATCATAACAATCCATTTCCCTTAAAGAACCTTGACATCAAGGTTTAGCGTATTGATAGTTTCTAGATCAGCTGGCATGTGGAGCATCACGTATTGCAAATACCTTGGTCTCGAGTGTTGAGAAGCCAAGAGTGAATCTAGCATCCAATATTTCTATAGTTTCTTTTCTCTTTCCTCTATCAGAGGGCCATAAGATTAATTTCTTTATCCAATAGTATTCCCAGAGTTTTAGCAATTTTATTCCATACCACCCCAGAACATCCTTAAGTGGCAATATCTTAAGCAATTGAGGTGCAATATTCCCTTTCATCCAATTTAACACCACTATTTGAAAGCGACTCTTGCCACTCAACAACTATACAATCACTTTCAAAATCTGTTGCATTCTCTAAGGCCTTGCAATAAGGGTTGTAAAAAAAATACTTATTTTCCTTCAGAAGATAATCTGAAGTATGACCATCAACACTCAAATCGGTTATGGACTCATTTCTCACAACACATTTATGATAATGAATGAGTACAAGCACCACAAGTAGGCGACTGTAACACCCCGCTTAATTAAACGGAAGTGATATGTGGCTTGATTTGTGAAGCTCGGAGGTTTTGGTTGACAGCAAATTGATCCCAGTCATGATAAATTATCCCATAGAGTAGATTCGGTGTGCATTGAAAATGAATAGGCATGGTGGTCACAAAGACCACACGGCCCTTTTCTTGCCTACAGAGTGGAAAGACTCCCGATCGGGATGAAAGACTCATCTCCCCTACTGAGTAGAAAGACTCCCGACCAGAATGAAAGACTCTTCTCGCCTACCTAGTGGAAAGACTCCTAACCAGGATGAAAAACTCCTCTCGCGTTTTCTAGTTCTTGCCTGAGATGTCTTTTAGGTTGGACTTTAAGGTTGGTCAATTAGACTAGTCGCCCAAGTCTTCTCACCCAGAACCTTGTCGCCAAGTCTTCACGCCTAGGTATTCGCCCTCTAGTCGCGAATCTCCTCGCCTGCCAATAGGTAAAACTTCTCGCCTTTGGGCAAGAGAAATCTCCTTGCTGCCACGGGACAAGGCTCCTCACCCAAATCTGATTGGCTATCTTCAATTCTCGCTGCCTCTCATCGGTCAGGACGAGAATCGTATAAAATCACACTTATTACCCCACGACTTGGCCACCATTGTAAGACCATTGTAGCCACAGTATGGAAAAAATCATGGTGGTTACAGGCCACTATTCCCCTGCTCAAAAGAACGCAAACTGTAGAAGGCAATCTGAGATTTTAGCAAGATATCTCCATCCCATCACCTTGTTTCGGTTGCACCTTCATGATGGTTCAATGGGATTAGACAAAACAATAATCAAAATCTGCCATGGGAAAAACCAACTGAACCCGTCAGCCCCCTCGGATGGTTTTGATGATTTTTCTTCCCTCTCCTCTACCCACGACTTGGCCAGCCCCCATAAGAGTAATGTAGCAACCACATGAGTGAAATCATGGTGGTTTAGGGCACTGTTTTGACTTGTATAAAATGACACAGGCGATGGAGTGCAAATCTGGAAATTTCATATTCATACACCATCTTCCATCATTTCTCTTGACCAAAGCCAATGTCCCCTTCCCCTTAGCTACCTATAAAAGGCCCCCTCACCCTCTCCTTTCCTCCACACCTTAGCTCCAAGCTTTCTCTTGAGCCTTGAAGAGCACTTCCCCCTCTTAAAAATCAAAGGAGTGAAACCGGATGAGTTCTTGAGTGTTCTTGTGTAAGGTTGTCTAGAGTGCTTGGAAGGCCACAAAATTTGTAATTTTTCTTATTTTTTATCTTAGTTAGCATGTCAAGCTTTGTTTCCATGTGTTGGTACAAAATTTGGATAAGTTTTGGGAAGGTTTTCACTCTTAAATCAAAACCGGGTCAATTAAGGGATGGTTGGATAATTAAATGATTTTAAGTGGAAATTTAGCTATGGCATGTCTTAAGCATGATTTGATATGATTTATTATTGTCTTATCATAATTATGGAAGGTTTAAATTGTGGTTAGAAGCATGTCATGGTAGGTTTTGAATCTATCTTGTTTTGATCATTTAGTATGAATCAGTTTTGAAGGAAGTAGAAATTAAAGATATCTTAACCATGAATAAGTGTTGGGATGAACTCTATTATCCAAGAATTAGTCTTTAATATGTCATCAAAGATGTTAGTGATCATTTGTGATTAAAGAAAATCTCATATGCATGTAACCATAGAGACCAATAGTTGAAAATACACTTAGGCATCAACTAAAGCACATGCCACGGGTTGGGGCCATTTGGGCAAGTTCCATTTTTAAAAATCAAAGAGCATAGATGGTCTTAGAATGCCAAAAATATGAAGTCCATGATTTTTAAAATTTGGAGTTCGTTTGCAATTAGTGAAAATTTAGGACCTTAACGGCAATTTTTTAGGGTCTACCGTCTAGGGGTATTTTTGTAAATCACCATTTTTTAATCCTTTGGTTTTGGACCTCACCTATAGAAGTATTAATCCAAACTTAGTATGCACTTGATTTACGTAGCTATGACATTATTTTCAATTACTCTGGAAGTTTGTAAGTTAGCCTCTAACTTACACATTGACAGATTATTTATGATTTATTGATAAATACTTCATTCATGTTTCAATTATCACTTTGAGCATAAAATATCATGTTATATGATACAAATCTACCATTTTAACATATTGCGTCTATAAATGTCATTTCACATACAAATCTTGCTATATATACACATGTCATAGAACACATTTTTATAACTTAATATGAAAATAATTTTTGTCACAGTCCCAACGGCTAGGATGGGGAATTATCCTAGTGGAACTCCTCTGTCCACTCTTAAGTGAGTGAAAAAGGAGTAGTGACCCTTGGATTGACGAAAAATTGTCAACGGGCTTCAAATGGGTTCTATTTAAAGAACGCTGGAGCGAAGTCATATGTTATGACACCTAATGCTGGTTGGTGTATATGTTATGATGTTATGTTATATTACTAATTTATTGAGAACGATATCTATAGACAATGACGTAGTGCCAACATGAGTTGTGCCACAATCACCGACAGGTGCTCATGATGCATATGAGGAACCATGTTGTTATGAAACGTATGTTAATGATGGCTTTAATAAACGATGAAATATTATGATTTTTGAAAGCGATGTCGTATGAAATGTGCTCTTTCAATGTACGAAATGTCATGTTTTTGGAATAAGAAAGTGAAAATGTTTTTCTGAAAGTGAAAGCGCATCAAGGCTTTTCTAAAAATGTTGAGGAATCTAGATAGGAGACACATGCTCATTTTTCTGCATTTCATACACTTCATATTTATCATCCTTTGCATAATTTATCTTGTTGCAAGTTGGTTGTTAACTTACTAAGATTTTATATAAATCTCACCCTTTGGGGACCCACTATCATTCCAACTGATCAAGGAGGGGACACACTAGATGGAGCACTAGGTCTAACTGATTAAGGAGGAGCCTAATCTCGAGAAGAGACTAGATTTGATTATCATGTTTATAGCCTTAGTCTTTCATGCCTTAGATCGCATGAAGAGAATGATTTAACTTTGTACCTAAGTCTATGCTATATTGCTATTTTGAACTTGATGATTTCTAATGAAATTGAGATGTTTTAGTCATTCTGGCATATGTTCTTTCTTCACCCTTCTATCTGTTGCGATTATTGCATGCTGCGAGTTGCATACTAGGATGTATTGCATACTAACTATCATAAATGGGGATTTGTAACCTTGTGTTACATGTCCAACGCTCTAAGTCTTCGTTCCATCCCAAGCGGAAGTTGGAGGCATCACAGGGTGGTATCAAAGCAATTATGTCTTTGGGTAAACCAACATGTCCTTAGAAATTTTATGCCAGAATATAGGTTTTAATCATCAATTTTGCATAAGCTTGAATCCTGAAGTAGAGCTCAGTTTGATATGCATGCAGTGCAGGAGTTGGGAGGATTAAGCCAAGATGACACATGGAAGGCAAGAAATGGATGCTGAAGGTTCTAACACCCGCAGAGAATAGGATCATTGCGTCAATGGAGGAAGCAATTTGGCAGACATAATTTGCCAGATGACGAAGACTATGAGGCAGCAGCAGGAAGTAATCCTAAGGCAGATCCAGCCACGCCCATAGGTTGAGAACCGAGGGTGTTCTTACAAGAAGTTCCTGATTTATAGATACCCCAATTTCATGGAAACTGAGAGACTCATGAAAGCCAATAAGTGACTATTGGATCTCAACAGGACCTTCGAGATCAGCGGTTGTATTGAGGAACAGAAAGTACAATACGTGGGGCACCTACTTCAAGGAGAAGCCAAAATTTGGTGGGACACCAAGAGATAGCTTTTGATTAGAGAATTGGAAAATATCACCATTTTGACCTGTGATAGGTTCAAGGAGGAATTTGACAATCAATTCTTTCCAGAGTCAATAAAGGCTCAAAAGGCCCAAGAATTTGCCATATTGGTACAAGGCAATCTGACCGTTGAGTAGTATGATTACAAGTTTATGGAGCTAGGAAGATTTGCTCCACATCTAATCGCCACTGAAAGGATGCAGGCTCAGAAATTCCAAGGAGGACTGCAACCCAGGATTCGTAGCTGGGTTTCGCATAAACAATTTCTAGGAGTTGGTTAACCTGGCTGCAATATCTGAAGTAGAGCAATGAAGTGTGGCAGCCCAGTTTAACCTGGATCGAAAAAGGGCTCATTCCTTCCCCTTCTGAGGGAATAATGCCAAAAGAATGATTATTCAAGGAGCCAATAAGGGCAAAGGAATTATGACAGCTCCACCTGCTACCTACAAAAAAGTGTTGAAAGAATCATGGTGGAGAATGTCGAATGGGTTTAGGAGTATGTTTTCAATGCAGTCAATCGGGACATATGATCCGAGAGTGCCCTTAGAATGCACAAGGTGGAAAGAATGCTCTTAGCAATCGGCCCAATCAGAGGCCACCTGTTCAAGCTCATGTGTATGCCATCACCCCTGGCGAAATCAACGAGGAGGTAACCAAGGAGGAAGAGACGGAAGTCATTACTGGTATTTTTCCTTAAAATACCCCTTTCTTTTTAGAAAATCAGTTTTTACAATAGTTGCTTAGTACTCAGTAGTTGATTACACCTTAGGTAAAATCACATTATACAAACATCAACTTGCGCTTTATTCGACTCTAGCACTACAAGGTCCTTTGTATCTACAGCATTTGCACGCACGTGTAACTTGCCAACTCAGACGTTACCTCAAGCTATAGGAGTGTCAATTCCTGATGGAAGCATGATTACCTATGCACGCATATTGAAAAACTGCCCTTTAACCTAGAAGGAAAATTTGATGGAAGCCGACTTAATCATCTTCGGCCAACTAGAGTTCGACGTTATACTAGGAATGGACTGGCTATCCAAACACTATGCTAGGATAGATTGTCGAGGCAAGGAAATTATCTTTGATTCACCCTTAGGTGGGCAAATCCATCATACGGGAGGTACTGTGAAGGCTACTCCCTCTCTAATTTCTACTTTGCAGGGAAGGAAGTGCATCGTTAATGGTGCCACAGCCTACCTAGCATTCATAATGGAGAATTATGGTAGTAATAAGGAGATCCAAGGGATACCAATAGTTGAGGAGTATCCCGAGGTTTTCATCGACCATCTGCTGGGATTACCCCCCGACAGAGAAACATAATTCACTATAAAGTTAGAGCTCGCTGCAACCCCTATCCATAAAGCCCCTTATTGTACGGCCCTTCTAAAACTAAAAGAACTAAAGGAGCAAATAGAAAAGCTACTGGAGAAGGGCTTTATTCGACCTAGTTCATCACCTTGATGTGCGCCAGTTCTGTTCGTTAAGAAGAAGGATGGATCATTAAGGATGTGCATTGACTATAGGGAATTGAACAAAGTAACGGTTAAAAACAAGTACCCGTTACCGCGTATCGATGACCTGTTAGATCAATTGCAAGGAGCATCAGTGTTCTCAAAGATAGACTTAAGATCTGGTTATCATCAGCTCAAGATTAGGGAGAAGGATATCCTTAAAACAACTTTTCAAACTAGATACGGACACTATGAATTGTCCTTTGGTCTCACCAATGCCCCCACTGCATTCATGGATATGATGAATAGAGTATTTAGACCCTACTTGGATAGCTTTGTCATCATATTCATCAATGATATATTGATATACTCGAAGAACAAAGAAGATCACAAGCAGCATCTCCGTTTGGCACTAGAAAGGCTAAAAGAACATCAGTTGTATGCCAAACTCAACAAATGTGAGTTTTGGCTCAAGGAGGTGAAATTTTAGGGCACGTAATCTCAAGTCAAGGAGTATCAGTTGATCCCAGCAAGATCGAAGCTGTGGTAGATTGGAAGCATCTGGCTAATGTACACGAAATTTGAAGTTTCCTAGGATTGCTAGTTATTATCGACGTTTCGTAAAAGGATTCTCTAAGTTGTTAGGACTACTTACAGCCCTAACCAAGAAAAATACTCTAAGTATATTTGGACAAAGAAGTGTGAGCAGAGTTTCATGGAACTCAAGGAAAGACTCACAACCGTGCCAGTACTAGCCCTACTAGAACCCCACAAGCCCTATGTGGTTTTCAGTGATGCAAGTCAGGACTTTGGTGTGTGCTCATGCAAGAAGAGTGGGTTGTCGCCTACGTTTCACAACAACTAAATAATCATGAGTAGAATTACCCCACCTATGACTTGGAACTAGCTGCCATAGTTTTCCCTTTGAAGATATGGAGGCATTACTTGTATGGCACAAAATGCAAAATCTACACCGATGACAAGAGTCTCAAGTACTTATTCAGTCAGTAGAATTTAAATATGAGGCAGAGAAGGTGGTTAGAAACTATTAGTGACTACCAGTGTGAAATCAAGTATCAGCCTGACAAGGCTAATATAGTAGCAAATGCACTGAGTCGAAAGACGCAAAATTATTATCCCAAAGCCCCGTCTTGGAAGTAGAGTCCCTTCTACACATCAAGAGGAGTTTGCTGATCAAGAATCTTCTTGCCAAAGCATCCCTAATCGCAATACAAGAGATTGTACCAATGGAATATGAAGAGGTGAAAAAGCACCAGATGGAAGATCCCAAATGGGCAAAAATCAGACAGAAGGTAGAAAAGAATGAGGGACCAGAAGGTTTCACCCTCAAGAATGATGGGTTGTTGTACTATAAGGACTGGAAAGTTATTCTAGCTATTCAGGAAATCAAGGATAAGATATTAAGAAAAGCACATCAAACTCCATACACGGCTCACCCAAGTAGCACAAAGATGTATCAAGATTTGAAATAACACTTTTGGTGGGAAGGTTTAAAGAAGGATGTAACAGGGTATGTTAATAGATGCTCGATTTGTAGAACACTCAAAGCAGAACATCAAAGATCCGCTGGGGATTTACAACCACTTCCAATCCCAGAATGGAAATGGGAGGACATATCCATGGATTTTGTGATTGGATTACCAACAACTCCAAAAGGAAACAACTCTATTTGGGTCGTGATCGATTACTTAACAAAAAGTGTTCACTTTTTATCAATGAAATACCGACCCCATGGAGAATTTAACTCGGCTTTTTGTTTTGAAAATACAGTGACTACATGGAGTACCAAAAACAATTGTATCTAATAGGGATACACGTTTTTCTCCTCGTTTTTAGCAAAGCCTTCAGGACACTAGACACCAAGTTGAAATTTAGTAGTGCCTATCACCCTCAGACTAATGGGCAAACTGAACGGACCATTCAGACCCCAAAGGACATGCTGAGAGCGTGTGTTCTGCAAGAAAAGGGCAATTGGGAGAAGCTCTTACCATTAATTGAGTTTGCCTATAACAATAGCTTTTATGCCACCATTCAGATGGCACCCTAGGAAATTTTATACGGAAGGAAATGTAGATCTCCCTTATACTGGGATGAGGTAGGAGAAAGGAAGATTTATGGTGTAGAGCTTCTTCAAGAAATGAAGGATAAAATCCAGCTAATATGGGAAAGGATGAAGACTGCCCAAGATAGGCAGAAGAGCTATGTTGACCAACAAAGAAGGACCCTCGAATTCAAAGTTGGCGACTGGGTCTACCTCAAAGTATTGCCCATGAAAGGAGTCTTTCGATATGGAAAGAAAGGGAAGCTAAGTCCAAGATATGTAGGACCCCTTCAGATACTAGAAAGAGTAGGAGCAATTGCTTATAGACTGGATCTTCCCGCTGACTTTCAAGAAATTCACAATGTCTTTCATGTATCTTCCCTTAAGAAGAGTTTTGAGAGACAGATACCAGCAATTGTTGATATAAGGGATATTTCATTCCAACCTGACCTAACTTATGAAGAGATTCCTATTCAGATCACAGATTGAAAGGATAAGGAACTTCGGAATAAAAAAATTCCTTTGGTTAAGGTTCTATGACGAAATCGCAATATTGAGGAAGCCACGTGGGAAAAAGAATCCAATATGAGGAGCAAATATCCCTACTTGTTTTGCATTGTTTGACATCACATTGGCATCCATTCATGCATGGCATCTGTCGTCATTTCACCTGTGTGATCCGCATTCTTTCCCATCATTTTCAGTTGCACCATGGCTGGTAATGGTAGGATTGTCCAACAAATGTATATGACCAGCAGTCGACTTCAAAGGCTGAGAGCTGAGCAACGACGAAGATGATTAGATCGTATGGCCGAAGCATTTTAGCCCAGTAGGAGAGCCTGGAGTACCATAGGACTCACATCCTCGACCATGATGGGAGAGGCCATATTCATCCAAGGAGAGCCCAGCCGCATGAGGAACGTCAGCCTTATGATCCCATCCAATGGATGGGAGAGACTAGGGCCAGATGGCTTAGACGCCGTATAAGATCGACCTTCTCAACTGCACCAAATCAACCTCAGTTGAACCAAGCAGCAGAACAGTATTTGTTTGAGTGGGATCCGCTCATTCCTGACCCCACTCCCCTCGACACATCTGATATTTCTGACTCTTCCCCGAGTTGCATCCGTTCCCCTGGCTTGAGGACGAGGAGGATAGGCAGTGGAGATGCCACGAGGAGAGAGGTAACACCTTTTACAATTTAGCTGAGGATGAGTACTTTTATAATAGCCAAGATGAGACATCAGAGGATGGCGGCGAGAGGCCCCCATCGAGCCCTGAGCAGTAGCATGGTTAGTGAGTCACACTCAACTTTTTCGTATTGTATGTTTTGTTTTACCCCCAATTTCAAGGATGAAATCTTGTTTTAAGGGGGGAGAATGTAACACCCTGCTTAATTAAACAGGATTATCTAAATCGAAGTGAAATGTGGCTTGATTTGTTAAGCTCAGAGGTTTTGGTCGCCAGCAGATTGATCCCAATCAAGATGAATTATCCCACCAGGTAGATGCAGTGTGCATTGAAAATGAACGGGCGGGGTGGTCACAAAGACCACACAACCCTATTCTCGCCTACCGAGTGGAAAGACTCTTATTAGGGATGAAAGACTCCTTTCACCTACCGAGTGGATAGACTCCTGACTAGGAAGAAAGACTCTTCCCGCCTACTTGGTGGAAAGACTCCTGACTAGAATGAAAACTCCTCTTGCCTTTTCTAGTTGTTACCCTCGATGTCGGTTAGGTTGGACTTTAAGGTTGGTCGGTTAGACGAGTCTCCCAAGTCTTCTCCCCCATAACCTTGTCGCCAAGTCATCTCACCCAGATGGTAAAAATATATATTGCTACCAAGTCTTCTCGCCCAGAACCTTGTCACTAAGTCTTCGCGCCTAGGTTGTTGCCCTCTAGCCGCGAATCTCCTCGCCTACCGAGAGGTAAGCCTTCTCACCTTTGGGCAAGAGAAATTTCCTTGCTGCAACGGGAAAGGCTCCTCACCCAAATCTCGTTGGCTCTCTTCAATTCTCGCTGCCTTTCATCGATCAGAATGAAAATCACATAAAATACACTTATCACCCCACGTCCTGGCCACCACTATAAGACCATTGTAGCCATAGTAGGGAAGAAGTCATGGTGGTTTCAGGCCACTATTCCCTTGCTCAAAAGGACTTAAACTGTAGAAGGCAGTTTGGGATTTCAGCAGGACACCTCCATCCTATCACCTTATTTCGGGCTGCACCTTCATGATGGTTCAATGGGATTAGACAAAACAATAATCAAAATCTGGCAAGGGAAAAACCAGCTGAACCCGTCAGCCCCCTTGGGTGGTTTTGATGATTTTTCTTCCCTCTCCTCTACCCCACGACTTGGCCAACCCCCATAGGAGTAAAGTAACAACCATAGGAGTGAAATCAGTTTTGAATGAAGTAGAGATTAAGGATATCTTAACCATGAATAAGTGGGGATGAACTCTTTTATCCAAGAATTAGTCTTTACTATGTCATAAAAAATGTTAGTGATTATTTGTGATTAAGAATATCTCATGTGCATGTAACTATAAGGACTAATAGTTGAAAATACACTTAGGCATCAACTAAAGTACATACCGCGAGTTGGGACCATTTGGGCAAGTTTTGATAAGTGCTATTTTTATGTGATTTTTTTCACTCTTTTATTTATGAAAAGTGTCATTTTCCCTCCAATACTATTGATTTTATTTTATTTTTAAATATTTTTATTTATTTTCTTGGTTTTGAAAGAATAAGAAGATTTAGTACAAAATGAGCATTTTGGTACAAAAGAAGAGACTACCGATCCAGACCGATGAGAGGCATTGATATCTGAAGAGAGCTGATGAGATTAGGGTGAGGAACCTTGTCCCATGGGCAGCAAAAAGGTTTCGCTTGCCCAAAGGTGAAAAGGCTTACATCTCGGTAAGTGAGGAGACTCGCGACCAGAAGGTTCGACTTGAAGGCGCGAAGACTAGGCGACCAAGATCTAGGCGGTTAGATTGGGTGACTAGTATAAATGACCAACGTAAAAGACCAACCTTAATGACATTATGGGCAACAATTAGAAAAGGTAAGATGAGTCTTTGATCCCAGTCGAGAGTGTTTCTACTTAGTAGGCGAGGAGAGGGCAGTGTGGTCTTTGAGACCTCCACGCCAATTATATTCAGCGCACACGGTATCTACTCAATAGGATAATTCATCTCGACCGAGATCAGTATGCTGCTGACCACCAAATCTGAGTTTCGAAATCAATCTATTGGTGACCAAATCCTCCCAAATCCGCAAATCAAGCCACATATCATTGAATCTTCTATTTTAGATAATCTCGTTATTCTTGGTATATTTCCTTTTATGTTAGCATCTATATTTAGAGATTATTTTCCAGATTTTTAGGCGAGATGGTAGCCGCAGTTATCTTGTTGCCAGATTTGAATTTCAACATCTATTTAATCCTGTCTTGTGGGATGGAAGTCGGAGTTCTGAATCAGAGAGTTGAGAATTTAAGCTTTAGAGAGTTTGAGTTTAGGTTTAGAGTTCCACTTTTTAAATTTGATGTGTTCTTACAAGAAGGTAGAACTGGAGGGTAGAGGTGAGAGTCGAATGCTTCATCAACCGACTTCAACAAAGAATACCAATTTTATTCTTTTTATTTTTAATTTCATTATGAACTAATTCTATTTTCTAGAGTTTTGATATATTCTAGCACTGAATACACAGTTTATATTCCAAGTTATTTTATTTTCAATATTTTCATGATTGAGTGTTTATTCCTTATTCTTAATGTTACAATTTTCTAACTAACTATTATTCAATCTTTTGGATTGTAATGAGACCGAGATGTGATTTGTGATTAAAGTTCTAGGTTTAAACACTCTTAGTTGAGCGAAAGCAGAGATGCTTTAACGCGTCTAATGTGATTTTCAAGAAAAATCTAAAAAACTTAATGAGTTTCCAAATAGTTAAATTGACATAGAGATGTGGAGTTATTATAGTTGGAGATTTTTTGATATTGTTTGAGAAAAAATATTGAATAGTTAAGGGATTTTTACCATCAACTTGGGATAATTGAGATTCTATAATAACAAAGAACAAACTGTGTGGGATTTGCTAGGTGAAGTCAAACGCTCTAGATCTATTCTCATTATTATTAAAATCTTAATCTTAATGTTCTTTTCTTCAGTTTAATTTAGATAAACTATTCTTCAAATTTCAGTTTTTCAAATAGTAATTAATTTAGTCAATTTCAATACTTAATAGTATAATTATTCCCTGTGGGTTCGATAACCTTTTTCTTTAAAACACTTTATTCCCTGTGGGTTTGATATTGATACCTGCTAGATTTTTACTACTTTGCATTTTATTTTATTTAAAAAAAATATTTAATTTGATCTCAGTTTGATCTTTTTCTTTTCAGGAATCAAAAGTGCATACACCGATCTAAATCGTTAGAGCATACGCTTTTCGATCCCGAGATTGAGATGACCTTACGTTGGATCAATAAAGAGAAAAAGAAATAGGTCGCCGCCTATAAAGTTAATATGGTCGACCAGGAGCACAAAGCGTTAAGACACTATGTGATGCCCTTGGTCACTGGGGCGACGTCTAATACAAGGCGACCAGTATTACAAGCCAATAATTTCGAGATCAATACGACCATCATTTAAATGATCCAACAAACCGTCCAATTTGGGGAGCTGTCACAAGAGGATCCTAATGTCCATATTGTGAATTTTCTAGAAATTTGTGATACTTTTAAACACATGATACTTTTAACGGAGTGATAGATGATGCAATCTGATTGAGACTTTTTCCTTTTTCACTTAGGGAAAAAGCAAAAGTTTGGTTAAATTCTTTGATGCTCGACATCATCACCACCTGGGAGGAGTTGGCATAAAAATTTTTTGTAAAGTATTTGCCTCCGACCAAGACAGCGAAATTGAGGAATGATATTACTACCTTCTCCCAATTTGAGGGTGAATCATTGTATGGGGTGTGGGAAAGATACAAAGACTTATTGCGCAAGTGTCCACATCACGACCTTCCCGCCTGGCTTCAAGTACGGACATTCTACTATAGTTTGGGACCCATAAATCGATCTATGGTTGATGCGGCCATTGAAGGAGCATTAATGAGTAAGACCCATGAAGTCGCCTATGGACTTCCAGAAGAAATGGCTTCCAACAATTATCAATGGGCTGGAGTTTTTGAACTTGATTCTATTACCACACTGGCGGTGCAGATGGAAAATCTTTCACAACAACTAGGTAAGATGAACGTTAATACTATTCAAACTAATGTTACTTGTGATCATTGCACAGGAAATCATTCAAGTGTTAATTGCCAAGTGAGGAATCCTTTTGTCCAACTAAGTCAAGAACAAGCCCATTACGTGTCCAATTTCCAACGTCAAAACAATCCTTATTCAAACATGTTCAATCCTAGATGGAGAAATTACCTAACTTTTCATGGAGTAATAACCAAGGCCGGTTAGACCACCTCAACAGTTTCCACAGCAAGAGAAGAAGATGACACTTGAGGATATGTTCATGCAGTCATGCAAAAAACTGATATGGTGATCCAAAACAACATGGCATCCATCCGCAATCTTGAGGTGCAAATCCGTTAGCTTTCTAACATGCTTACCGAGAGGACAACATTGTGACCAATCCAAAGAAGCATGTCAAAGCCATAGCATTGCGAAGTAGGTGGACATATGGCTAGCCACAAACAATAAGTACCAAGTGAGATGCAGACTGAAAATGTGGAGACTGAGAAAAAGGAAACCGAGGATGAAGTGAAAGAAACCGATTGGGAGGTAACCGACCAGCAAGTTGAGAAGACTAGAGACAATAAAGGGGCTGCAAAATCCAAGAAATCCAGAGAGTTTACTTTTGAACCTTTTTCTCTTTCAATTTATGATCCACCAATTTCTTTTCCGCAAATATTAAAGAAAAATAAAATTGATAATCAGTTCTCTAAATTTTTGAGTATATTTAAACAATTGCATATTAATATTCCTCTTATTGAAGTCTTAGAGAAAATGCCTAAATATGCAAAATCTTTGAAGGATATATTATCAAACAAGTAAAAGTTGGAGGAGCATGAGACTGTGATACTAACCAAGGAGAGCAGTGCAATTTACAAAAGAAATTGCCGCTTAAGTTAAAAGATCCGGAGAGTTTCATGATACCTTATACTATAGGAAATTTCTATTTTGATAAAACTTTATGTGACTTAGGGGAAAGTATTAATCTAATGCCTCTCTCTATTTTCAGGAAGCTGGGTCTTGGAGAAGTAAAGCCGACCACCATCTCTCTACAGTTGGCTGACAAATCTATCAAATACTCGAGATGACTCATTGAGGATGTACTGGTGAAAGTTGATAAGTTCATCTTTCCCACCGACTTCATTTTACTTGATATGCAGGAGGACGAGGAGATCCCTTTGATACTGGGCCGACCTTTCCTTGCAACGGGGAGAATTTTAATTGATGTCAAGAAATGGAAACTCGTTTTAAGGGTCGACAAGGAGCAAGTCACGTTTGACGTATTTAAATCAATGGAATTCTAGTCCGAGGTATTTTCTTGTTTTCAAATAAGCAACCGAGACATGGTTAAGGCTGACCATCAAATAGCCATTGCACCCGAGGATCAAGAGAAGACCACTTTCACCTATCCTTATACCATTTTTGCATATAGGCGCATGCTTTTTGGTCTTTGTAATGCGCCAACCACTTTTCAAAGATGCATGATGTCCATTTTCTCTGACATGGTGGAAAATTTTTTAGAAGTCTTCATGGATGACTTCTTGGTTTTTTGTCACTCTTTTGATAATTGCTTATATAATTTATCTTTGGTTTTGTAAAGATGCAAGGAGACAAATCTTGTTTTAAATTGGAAAAAAATATCACTTCAAGGTCAAAGAGAGAAATGTGCTCAGCCACTACATTTGCTTCAAGGGAATTAAGGTTGACTGAGCAACGATAGAAGTTATTGATAAACTCCCACCACCGACCAATGTGAAAGACATGAGGAGCTTCTTAGGTCACGCTAGGTTTTATCGTCGGTTTATCAAGGATTTCTCTCAAATTACTAAACCTCTCTACACCCTGTTGATTAAAGATAATCGGTTTGAATTTTTTGTTGAATGCTTGCATGCTTTTGAAACATTGTAAAATAAATTAATTTTAGCACCTATCATTGTATCACCAGATTGAAATTTACATTTTGAATTAATGTGTGATGCTAGTGATTATACTATAGGGGCCGTTTTGTGGCAGAGAAAAGATAAAAATTTTCATGTTATTTATTAAACAAGTTAGACCTTAACAGGAGTTCAACTGAATTATGCTACTATGAAAAATAATTGTTGGCAGTTGTGTTTGCCATTGACAAATTTCATTCTTATTTGATAGGTTCAAATGTGGTCATCTACACCGATCACTCAGCTCTTAAATACCTGTTGTTGAAGAGGGATGCCAAACTAAGATTGTTACAATGGATTCTGCTACTACAAGAGTTTGATTTGGAAATAAGAGATAAGAAAGGTACCAAGAATACAGAGGCCGACCACTTATCTCGCCTTAAGCTTAAAGAGGCGGCTGGCGAGGAGAATTTTCCAATTAATGAGACATTCTTGGACGAGCAATTAATGGCTATACAAGTTATTCCATGGTATGCCGACATGGTAATTATTTGGTGTCCAAAATTCTCCCGACTGAGATGACATATCAACAAAAGAAGTAGTTATTCTCCAACTTGAAATACGATTTTTAGAAGGAACCTTTTCTATACTGTCACTGCACGGATTAGATAATGAGAAGATGTGTGCCCGAGAAAGAGATAGAGAATATACTCAGACACTGCCACTCTTTGGAAGCGGGCGGCCACTTTGGTGGAGCAAAAACAGTAACAAAAGTTTTACAATACAGCTTTTATTGGCTGACTATTTTTAAAGACTTTTAATTTTGTTAATTTATGTGATCATTTTCAAAGGGTTGGCAACATTTCTAGGAAATATGAGATGTCTATAAACAATATTTTAGTGATTGAATTATTTGATGTTTGGAGTATAGATTTCATGGGTCATTTTCCATCCTCATATTCTAATAAATTTATTCTAGTGGCTGTAAATCATGTCTTCAAATGGGTGGAAGCGGTCGCCTTGCCAACCAATGATGCGAGGGTCGTGGTGAATTTCCTGCAGAAGAATATCGTTTCCCAATTTGGTACTTCGAGGCTCATAATCAGTGATGGTAGAAAGTATTTTTGCAATCGTCAATTTGAAGCGTTACTAAGTATGGAGTTACCCATCACATGGCGACACCATACCATCCTTAAATGAGTGGCCAGGTCGAGGAGTCTAATCGAGAGCTAAAGCGCATACTGGAGAAGATCGTGATTGTCTCTCGAATAGCCTAGGCAAGAAGGTTAGATGATGTGCTATGGGCCTATCAGACAACATTCAAAACACCGATTGGTATGTCACCTTATCTGCTCGTTTATGGAAAAGTCTGTCATCTACCCGTAGAGCTAGAACACAGAGCCTATTGGGCGACGAGGATACTGAACTTTGATTTACAAGCGGCTGACGCGAATACTACAGATCAATGAGATGGATGAGTTCTACAATGATGCTTATGAGAATGCTCGGATTTACAAAAATAAAACTAAAAGATGACATGATAAGCATATTCTGAGAAGGGAATTCAAAGTCGGGCAGAAAGTTCTATTATTTAACTCAAGACTTTGACTCTTCTCTGAAAAGTTGCGCTCTTGGTGGTCAGGACCATTTGTGGTAACTCGTGTCTTTCCCCTATGGGGCGGTTGAAGTCCATCACGATACAAAAGGCACATTTCAAGTAAATGGACAGAGATTAAAACCCTGTATGGATGGAGACTTTTAACTCGAAAAAGTGCTCCATCGATCTCGCCAGTAATAAATGCTGAGCGGACAATATCTAGCTACAGACTTTAAATAAAGCACTTTTGGAGGCAACCTAAGATTTATTTATTTATTTATTTTATTTATTTTTATTTTTACTTATTATTATTCATTTTTCTTTCGAAAAGGCGAGGAGATCTCCAAGGAGTATACGGCTGCACCTTCAAGGAAAATATTCAAATGATAGAATTTGATAAAATCAGGGGGCATCCCTTACCTTCTCTCATTCTCTATTTTAGTTTCTTTCTTTTTTTTTTTCCCATTGAAGACAATGTGATATTTAAGTTTGGGGGAAAAGATATTATTTTCTAAAAAAAAATTAATAATAACAATAATAATGATGATGATAAAAACAGTATGGTTTGATGAATAAAAAGCCAATGATAAGAATATGATTAAAATTGATTATCATTTTTAATTGCTTAAGTCTAGTTATTAATTCTTTACTTGATCTTACTTAATTTAATATTTTCTTTGTTCAATGAATGCTTCTTATGATCATTAATTGTTGTAAGTACCTAGAGAAATTTTATGTGAATTTTGTGAATTTATAAGGTCTCAACTTACACTAGAACTTGTTTGATTACACTCGAGGTGAAATCCTAGACATAATATTGCTGGGGACATGATTAAGATATTCTTTGGACCGATTGAGTCTTTCAAGCTTACTTGTTTATTTTCTTTATCTCTAGTTGCCCTTTTGAACTTTATTGAAATATATTTTGGCCTTATATTTTTCTTTCTTGTAAACCTCATATTCACTACCTTATTTGAGCTTAAACACTAATTTCCTTACATTTCAAAAGAGTTAAGTTTACAAAAAATCAAAGATTCACAAGAGCATGAAAGACAAGAGAGGTAGAAGGTCTACAAGTGAAATATTTATAGCAATATTATCAAAATCATAAGTTTGGGGGTGTGAAGAGTCAACTCATCTACCGTGTGGTCAACAAGAAAAGGCTGACGAGAGTCATCCACAAAGGCAGTCGAAAAATGATGGAATATTTCCAAAAAAAAAAAATGAAAGAAAAAAATTTAACCTACCGAATAAAGGGGTAAAGACAAAGATATTTGAAAGTGAAATAAAGAGATGTATGTTGACAGATTTACAAAGATTGAGAAGAGATGTTTGTGTTAGAAGTGAGAATGCTCTATTTATTATGTTAGTGTTCAAATTTAAATTTTCTTGCTTTGTTTGAATCCTACATCTTCTTTGTAGCCCTAACTCTAGCCTTGCATTACAAGCTTAATAAAGACCTATTGATCATAGTTTTTGTTCTACGTTAGCGGAGAGTGATTTGAAAAGCAAGACTATGGAGTTTTTAAAGATCCATTATTTATTTACTTGTTTGCATAAAACTATCCGGGGAGCTAATGAGGAAGTGAGAATGATGGGTATGCATGAATGTGGGATCGATAATACGGTGGAATTGAGTTTTGAATTAACTTTTGGACCTGATTGATCTTGAGTGATTCTTTTGAATTATAGACTTTAGACAATTTTTGAGGTAATAAATTTTGTGAATCAAAATAATGCTTATTTTAATTATCTTTTCTTTTTTACTTTACACGAGGGCGAGCAAAACTTAAGTTTATAGGTATTTGATAAATGCTAATTTTATGTGATTTTTATCATTCTTTTATTTATTAAAAGTGTCATTTTCCCTCCAATACAATTTATTTTATTTTATTTTATTTCTATATATTTTTATTAGTTTTTTAGTTTTGAAGGAATGAGAAGATTTAATCCAAAAAACGAGAGCATTTTGGTACAAAGAAGAGACTACGGATCTAGACCGATGACAGACAACGGTATCTGAAGAGAGTCGATGAGATTGGGGCGAGGAACCTTGTCTCATGGGTAGCAAAGAGGTTTCTTTTGCCCAAAGATAAGAAGGTTTACCTCTTGGTAGGAGAGGAGACTCACAACCAGGAGGCATGCCTTGAAGGTGCGAAGACTTGGCGACTAGGCTCTAGGCAATTAGATTGGGCGACTCGTATAAACGACTAACTTAAAAGACCAATCTAAACGATATCGTGGACAACAACTAGAAAAAGTGAGATGAGTCTTTCATCCCGGTCAGGAGTCTTTCTACTTGGTAGGCGAAGAGAAGGCAATGTGGTCTTTGTGACCTCCACACCCGCTCATTTGTGACCTCTATGCCCATTCATTTGTGACCTTCATTCCAGTTATATTCAGTGCACACGGCATCTACTCAATGAGATAATTCATCCTGATCGAGATCAATTTGTTGTTGACCACCAAATCTGAGTTCCGAAATTAATCTATTGGCGACCAAATCCTCCCGAATCCGCAAATCAAACCGCATATCATTGAATCTTTCATTTTAGATAATCTCGTTATTCTTAGGATATTTCCTTTTATGTTAACATCTATCTTTAGAGATTATTTTCTAGATTTTTAGGCGAGATGGTAGCCATCTTGTGGGATGGAGGTCAAAGTTCTAAATCGGAGAGTTGAGAATTTTGAGTTTTAGAGAGTTTGAGTTTAGGTTTAGAGTTCTAGTTTTTAAATTTGAAGTGTTCTTTCGAGAATGTGGAACTGATGGGCAAAGGCGAGAGCCGAATGTTTCATCAACCGACTTCAACAAAGAATATCAATTTTATTCTTTTTCTTTTTAATTTTATTATGAATTAATTCTATTTTCTAGAACTTTGTTGTAGCCTAGCACTGAACACACAATTTATATTCCAAATTATTTTATTTTCAATATTTTCATAATTGAGTGTTTATTCCTTATTTTTAATACTTACAATTTTGTAGCTAACTATTGTTCGATCTTTTGAATTGCAATGAGTCTGAGAGGTGAATTGTGATTAAAATTCTAGGATTAAACACCATTAGTTAAGCTAGGTGAGATGCTTTACCGCGACTAGTGTGATTTTTAAGAAAACTCCAAAGAACTTAATGAGTTTTTATATAGTTAAATTCACATAGAGATATGGAGTTATTAGTTGAAGATATTTTTGATATTTTTTGAGAGAAAATATTGAATAATTAAGGAATTTTTATCATCAAATTGGGATAGTTGAGATTCTATAATAAGGAAGAATAAACTGTGTGAGATTTGCTAAGTGAAGTCAAACGCTCTAGATCTATTCTCATTATTTTTAAAATCTTAATTTTAATGTTATTTTCTTCAGTTTAATTTAGATAAACCATTCTTCAAATTTCGGTTTTTCAAATAGTAATTAATTTAATCAGTTTTAATACTTAATAGCATAATTATTCCTTGTGGTTTCGATAATCGTTTTCTTTAAAACACTTTACTAGTTGTTACGATTTTATACACTTGCAGATATAGTTTTATGCGAACAAGTTTCACTTTGATTTTTGAAAATTCAAGGGTATAGATGGTTTTAGAATACCAAAAATATAAAGTCTATGAATTTTTATTAAATTTAGAGTTCTTTTGCAATTAGTGAAATTTTAGGACCTTAATATCAATTTTTGAGGGTCTAGTGGTATTTTTCTAAATATCCATATTTGAAGCCTTTGATTTTGGACCACACCCATAGAAGTACTAATCCTAACTTAGTATGCACTTGATTTACGCAACTACGACATTATTTTCAATTATTCCAGAAGTTTGTAAGTTGGCCTCTAACTGACGCTTTGACAAATTATTTATGATTTATTAGTAAATGCCTTATTCATGTTTCAATTATCACTTTAAGTATAAAATATCATGTTATATGATACATTGAGTGTATATTTACATGACATGTGATATTTCTACCTTTTTAGCATATTGCATCTATAAATATCATTTCATATAAAAAGCTTATTATATATGCACATGTCATAGAACACATTTTTCTAACTTAACATGAAAATAATTTTCATCACTTCTCCAAAAACTAGTATGGTGAATTATCCTAGTGAAACTCATTTGTCCACTCTGGAGTGAGTAAAAATGGAGTGGTAACCTCTGGGTTGACGAAAAAGAGTCAACGGGCTTCGAATGGATTCTTTTTAAAGAATGCCGGAGCGAAATAATATGTTATGACACCTAATGCTGATGGGTGTATATGCTATGATGTTATGATGATGTTATGTTATATTACCAATGCATTGAGAATGATGTCTGTAGATAATGACGTAGTGCTAACATGAGTTGTGCTACGGTCACCGACATGTGCTTATGGTGCATATGAGGAACTATATTGCTACTAAACGTATGTTAATGATGGCTTTAATAAACGATAAAACGTTATGATTTTTTAAAGCGATGACGTATGAAATGTGCTATTTCGAAATGTCATATTTTTGGAATGAGAAAATGAAAATGTTATTTGAAAGTTAATGCGCATCAATATTTTTCTAAAAATGTTGAGGAATCTAGATGGGAGACACAGCACATTTTTCTGCATTTCATACACTTCATATTTATCATCCTTCATGAAGAGAACGATTTAACTTTGTACCAAAGTCTAAGCTATGTTGGCATTTTGAACTTGATGATTTCTAATGAAGTTGGGATGTTTTAGTTATTCTAGCATAAGTTCTATCTTCACCCTTCTATCCGTTGTGATTATTGCATACTGCTAGTTGCAAACTAGGACGCATTGCATATTAACTATCACGAATGGGGATATATAACCTTGTGTTGCATGTCCCGACACTCTAAATCTTCGTTCCATCCCAAGCGGAGGTTGGGGCGTCACAGCGACAATCTTCCAATGGACTTATTAAGGCGTCACCTCTTGAACTGCTCGAATAATTCAATGGTAACAATACAAAATCTGCAGTTGCAAAACCAACTCTTTGTAAAACAGTACGCTGACTTCATAAAATATGAATAAGATGAACTTTTGAAGGGTACTTGTGAGGCAAATCAGTGGTAATTCATGCACTACCAAATTAATCAAGGAGTTGTCCTAAATAATTTCCTCATACCTTGCTTTCGAGTGTTTTGGAATTGTTCCATCAATCTGGATCACTAATTTTTCTAAGCATGGCCCTTTAAATCTTGTTCCATTAACAAGATAAAGTCGTCCTTGAGGAACCGAAAGGATTGATTTTGGATTAAAGCAAGCAATGTCCCATGCTTTTAAGAAAGCCTGGATATCATCAGAAACTCCATCTCCAACAGCACCAAAGCTATCCATATTCACAAGAACCTTGCTCCCACGTTCACTAGTCCATGTCGGATGGGGGAAGGTTTCATCTCATTTTCTTCTTCTATCGCCAAGCTTTCTTGTTCTTCGAGCATGCCAATATCATCATATACCATGTTTTCTTCAAATTTCTCATAAGAAATGTATTTAATAGCAAATATCTTTCTAAGTCCAAAATATGTTCTCTTTAGTGCTCTTTAAGTTTCATTCCATTCAACTAGGAAAGAGTCACCATCTTTACTTGTTCCATAAGAGAATAGTCTGCTTCCATTAGCACTATAGAGCATTTTAGTGCACCCCTATCTTAGTAAGTGCATCATGGTCAACCCTAGAGCCCATATGATCGTACAACTAAGCCTTAATTTTCCCATCAACAACAGTTGAAATTATAAACTAAATATTTTCTTTTTGGTGAGGATAAATGGAATAAATAGGTGCTTCATGACCTTCAAAGTTAAAGTCTTCTTCCAAAAAATCCCAAACCTTTATTAATTTCTCAACTCCACAAGTTACCACACACAGTTGGTTGTTTGGGTGTGAGAGTGCTAAGTCATTCACACCACCAACATGAGCATCACTCTCTGAAAGCTGTCGTTGATCATTTGACCCATTGTAAGAATGCAAGTGCATCAAATGTTTGCTAAATGCAACCCCCTTAAAATTCTCAGCAAACTCCAATGTGGTATTTTTCCATGGTCCTCCACCAAGGGTTACAAGAGAAAAAGAAGGGCTTCAAATATCTCAAAAATGTCCTCCACTCAAATCTCGATAGGAACTAAAAATAGAGAGGAAACATCTGCTCACCACTAAGAGTACTGCCCAACTCTTCAGCATCATTTCCCCACTTCCAGAACTTAGAATTTGAGTCCCCGTCAGCAAGGATTTCTTCAAGCATTTTATCAAACTACTCCCTTGCACACTGGTTACCACCATTTTAAAGTGCTTCAACTTCTTGAGAAGTAAACTTCACCATGGAGACAAACTTCACACGATGTGTAAATTCACGAGGTCTCCCACTACAAGTCATATAAATGAAACTCCAAAAATCTGTAAAAACATATATAGGACCCAAATTATTGTAGTTGATGCATCTCTGATTGGGCATCATGCGGTCTGGGTGTTCCACTCTAATCTTGGAAATCAAAAGGGTGTGGGCCTTCCAAGGAAGGTGTCACGGGTGCAGTGGGCGAGGCCTTGAAGAGGGAAGGGAAGAATTGGAGTACAGACTGGGTAGAAGAGGGATAACAGAATTAACAGCTTGAGAGTAACTGAAATAACAAAATGAAGTTCATTAGTGAAACGGTGCATTTTGGTTTCTTGTAAGGAATAAGTAAAACGGCACGTTTCATCTTTGTTACATTCTTGTTTTGCGTTTAGCTTTCTGTAGTTTGCGTTTTGGGTATTAGAACATTACATCGTTTCTGCTTCACAACTGCTTCTATAAAAGCAGGAGGGCTCATGTAATTGAAATTGAAGAATTAAGTGAGATCATTTTTTGGAGGCTGAGAATCCCTCGAAGATTCTCTACAAGATTCATCATGGAATCTTGATCATTCTATCTGAATTCTTGTGTTCATTAATTCCTCTCCCTTGTGTGATTCTGAGTGATTGGCAGTGAGGATCTAAAGGATCCTTACAAGTGGTATCAGTAGTAGTCGATCTTGAGGAGGTGGTGATGGCAGATGGTACTCCTGCCGCCATGAAAGGTCAGCAAGACGGTTATCAGAAACAGCAAGAAATGGTTCAGAAGCAGTTGGAGAACCATCAGCAAGCCATCCATGGTATGGTAGAAAGGTTAGAACAATTTTCTGACATGTTGCGTTCCTTAGTTGAAAATGTTAATGAAAACTCTCGTCGTGATAGAGAGGTTTCTAATGAACTCTGAGGTCAAGAGGATAGGCCTGTGTTTCAGAGGAATTTTTGATTAGATTTTCCAAGATTTGCTGGTATTGATCTTGCGGGTTGAGTCTTTAAGGCCAACCAGTACTTTGATTTTTATCAAGTACATTTCCATCAAAAATTAATGGTGGCTTCATATCATATGGAAGGAGAAGCATTGGTGTGGTACCAAGATGCTTTGGACTCGGGGCAGTTCAATTCTTGGGAATCTTTAGTGGTAGCAATGAAGTCAGATTTGGACCATCTACTTATGATGATCCGATGGAAGTATTAGCCAAACTTAAACAATCAACTTGTGTTAGTTTGTATAAATCTCAATTTGAAGTATTGTCAAATAGATTGAAAGACTTGTCTGAAAAACATAAGTTGAGTTGCTTTGTTAGTGGATTGAAAGATGAGATAAGACTGCCTATAAAGATGTTTAATCCACTAAATCTTGGAGCTGCTTTTGGTTTAGCCAAAATGCAGGAGGAGTATGTGTTGTCCTCGAGGAAACCTTGGAGACAAATTGGGCATTATAGTGATAAGTCGCCTATTGACCATGGGGGTGATCTATCTATTAAAGGATAGAAGAGCATGGTTCCTGTAAGGAAAATTACTTCTACTCAAATGGATGAAAAAAGGAAAAAAGGCATTTGTTATCATTGTAATGACAAATGGAGTCCTAACCATATTTGCAAAGCCTGAAAAGTGTATTTTTTGCATAGGGAAACTAGTGTTGAGCATGACGGGGTTGACAGTAGTGAAGGAGAATTGTTGACTACATCTGATGTAGAAGGGAAGAAGGGCAATGAAGAGCTTGAGGTCTCATTACATGCTATCTCAGGTTGCATTAATAGTAATGCTATGAAGTTACTGGGGAAGATTGGTTCCATGTCTGTTGAAATTCTTGTAGACTTAGGTTCCACTCATAATTTTCTGGATCCTTTGATAGTAGAATCTGCGAAGTTGAAGGTGATAGAGGATGGCGGTTTGCAAGTTAGAGTGGCAAATGGAACTAAAATATTCAGTCAGGGTACAGGTGAAGAGATGATTAGTATTCAAGGTACTAAATTTAGAATTCCATTTCATGTCCTCACTCTTGGTGGTTGTGACATTGTGTTAGGAGTTTAATGGCTGAAGACATTAGGTCCCATTCAATGGGATTTCACGAATATGTCTATGCAGTTTAAAGTTAAGGGCAGGAAGTTGTCATTACATGGTATTAATTCTGATGTGACATAATGGGAAGCTGGAGCTAATCTGTTGAAGTCTTCTTTTCTTAGGAAGCAAGGGTGGTTATTGCAATTGGTGGCAGTGGAACCAAGGCTGGAAAAGGTTGAGTTGCAAGCTGAAGTAGAGGAAGTGTTGCAACAATTTGGGTCAGTATTTGAGGAACAAGTGGGGTTGCCACCAGTTAGAGCCTTTGATCACCAGATTCTATTGAAGGAAGGCATTACACCAATTTCAGTAAGGCCTTATTAATATCCCCACTACCAGAAATCTAAGATAGAGAAGATTGTGCAAGACTTGTTGAAGAATGGGGTTATAAGACCTAGTCAAAATCCATTTTCATCTCATGTTCTGCTTGTTAAAAAAGCTGATGGGACTTGGAGAATGTGTATGGATTATCGAGCACTCAATCAAGCAATTGTCAAAGACAAGTTCCCAATTCCAGTCATTGATGAGCTGCTTGATGAACTTCATGGTGCAAAATTGTTTTCCAAGCTTGATCTCAGATCAGGCTATCATCAAATAAGGGTAAAAGAAAATGACATACCAAAAACTACATTTAGAACTCATGAAGGCCACTATGAGTTCTTGGTAATGCCATTTGGGCTTACCAATGCACCTGCCACCTTTCAGAGTTTGATGAACCATGTATTCAAGCCTTATCTTCAAAAATTTGTGTTAGTTTTTTTGATGATATCTTGATTTACAGCCATAACATGGTAGAACACCTTGCACACTTGAAAACAGTATTATCTGTTTTACAGCAGCAGTCCTTATTTGCAAAAAGATCAAAATGCAAGTTTGCAGTTACTGAAGTTGATTATCTCCGGCATATTATTTTTGGGAAGGGGGTAATGGCAGATCCAACAAAAATTTCTTCCATGCTTGATTGGCCTATACCAAAAACAGTGAAGGCACTAAGAGGGTTTTTAGGCCTTACTGGTTACTACAAAAAGTTCATCAAAGGTTATGGATCCATTGCTGCCCCATTAACATTGTTATTGAAAAAGAATTCCTTTATTTGGTTTGTAGAAAAGCTGAAGAAGCCTTTAATCATTTGAAGGCTGCTGTTGTAAAGCCTCCTGTCTTGAAGTTGCCAGAATTTTCTAAAGCATTTACAATTGAGTGTGATGCTTCGGGGGTGGGGCTAGGAGCTGTGTTAATGTAGGATAACCAGCCAATTGCTTTTTTTAGCAAGGCTTTGAAGGGCAAGGCATTGTCCTTGTCAACTTATGAAAAGGAGTTCTTAGCACTGGTGTGTGCAGTGGGCAAGTGGAGGCCATATCTGTTGGGTCAGACATTCAAGATCAAAATTGATCAACAGGCTCTGAAACATTTATTAGGGCAAAAGGTGGCTACTGAGGCTTAACACAAGTGGATCTCAAAACTCATGGGGTATGATTTTACTGTTGAGTACAAGAGAGGTAGAGACAACAAAGTTGCTGATGCACTTTCCAGGAAAGAGGAGGAAGAGTCAGCCACATTAGCTCTTATTTCATTTCCCACTCATGTATGGTTAGAAGAGCTTAAGCAAAGCTATGCATTCTCTGTTAATATTGCTAATCTTTTGGCTGATTTACAGCAAGGGAAGCAAGTCTCTAAGGAATTTTCTCTTCACCAAGGTCTCATTTTCAGAAAAGGGAAATTGTTGTTAGTTCCTTCTTCACCATTTCATCAAAAGGTGTTACAGCATATTCATAATCCTGAAGCAAGCCATCTTGGGTATCACAAAACTCTAAGAAGGCTATATTGGATTTTTACTGGCAAGGAATGAGGAAGGACATAAGGAAGTTAGTAAGGGAGTGCCAAATCTACCAGATGAATAAGCATGAGACTATGCTGCCAGCAGGGTTACTTCAACCCCTACCTATTCCTCAAAGTCCTTGGCTTGACATTGGCATGGATTATATTGAGGGTCTTCCAAGTTCAGGTGGTATGTCAGTAATTCTAACTGTCGTGGACATGTTAACTAAATTTGGCCATTTCTTCCCAATGGCTCACCTTTATACAGCTAGTAAGGTGGCTGAGGTTTTCTTTAATGGTGTATTCAGACTCCATGGGTTACCTAAAACAATTGTGTCTGACAGAGATGAGATTTTTACCAGTTTATTCTGGAAAGAGTTGTTCAAGATGCAAGGGATTACTTTGGCTTATAGCTCAGCTTACCATCCTCAATCTGATGGTCAAGCTGAGGCATTAAATAAGTGTGTGGAGGGTTACTTGAGATCCTATGTGGGATCAAAGCCTAAGAGTTGGTGCACGTAGCTACCAATGGCAGAATGGTGTTATAACACCACTGTACATTCCTCTACTGGTTTTTCACCATTCCAGGCTTTATATGGGTTTCCTGCTCCCAAGTTGTTGACATATGTTCCAGGCACTACTGCTAATGCAGCAGTAGATCAACACTTGAAGTCGAGAGATGAGATATTGTCATTGTTGAAGCAGAATTTGAAGCAGGCTCAGGAAAGAATGAAGTTGTTTGCTGATAAGAAAAAATCTGAGAGGGTGTTTGCAGCAGGTGATTGGGTTGGTAGCTTATAAGTTGAATCTGCCCTCCTCCTAAAAAATTCATCCTGTCTTCCATGTCTCCTTTTTAAAGAAGAAGCTCGGTGATCAGATTTTTTCATTGTCTACTTTGCCTCCAGTTGACAAAGAAGGTAGTGTACAGCCTGAACCAGAAGCAATTTTGGAGAGAAGGGTGAGGAAAGTTGGGGACCATGCCTTTACTGAAGTGCTTGTCAAACAGGTAGGGGCTGCCATTGAAGATAGTTCATGGGAATTGCTTTGGGACCTTAAATCTTCATATCCCCATTTGGTGGGCACAATTCTGTAATGTGTCACGGGTGCCTTGTGGGCAAGGCCTTGAAGAGGTGGGGATTGTCACAGGTGCAGTGGGCGAGGGAGGCCTTGAAGAGGGAAGGAAAGAATTGGAGTACAGACTGGGTAGAAGAGGGATAACGGAATTAACAGCTTGAGAGTAACTGAAAAAACAAAATGAAGTTCATTAGTGAAACGGTGCGTTTTGGTTTCTTGTAAGGAATAAGTAAAACGGTGTGTTTCATCTTTGTTTCATTCCTGTTTTGAGTTTAGCTTTTTGTAGTTTGCATTTTGGGTATTAGAACATTACATTGTTTCTGCTTCACGACTGCTTCTATAAAAGCAAGAGGGCTCATGTAATTGGAATTGAAGAATTAAGTGAAATCATTTTCTAGAGGTTGAGAATCTCTCTAAGATTCTCTGCAAGATTCATCATGGAATCTTGATCATTCTATCTGAGTTCTTGTGTTCATTGATTCCTCTTCCTTGTGTGATTCTGAGTGATTGGCAGTGAGGATCTAAAAGGATCTTTACAGAAGGTGCCATACAAGACATGTAGAGAGTAGTTCAAAGATTGGATTCGTGAGCCCGCTGAGGAGAGGAGCCTCTGTTTCAGGTTCAGATTCAAAGAGTACAACCCTCTGTGTACCGTTAGGGATCTTCCCTTTTGCCACGACTAGGTTTACATAGGTGGAAACGAGAATGATGGAGCCATTGCCGTTGAGCTTCAATGTAGCATAAAGAGTGAGACTGAGCTCTGAATATGCCTTGAGTAGAGACTGAGGAGGAGCTTCCTCTACGTTGTTCCATACCCTACGATTCTGAGAGAAAGTGCGACTGCCTAGGTCAAAAATCCAAAACCCAGAATAGGAAACTTGATTAGTTTCAGCAAAAATTCACATATGAATAACTCGAAGGTAATCACCATCTCGATGAACATTACCCCTAGATTTGTAAATGCCAATTTTGAGACGGGATTGGACAATGTTGTCTTCGCACTTAATAATTTCTCCATCAGGAATCAGACGAGATTGGACAATGTTGGACTGGACAACTCGTTTTTTTCTGAGAGGTTAGGAATTAATTTCAGAGTTTAGTTGAAGGAGTGATTTCTTTGGGGATCTCTTTGAGAATAGCTTCCATGGGCACCGCCACAAATTCCTCCACCTCTACTGCCCTTTCTATGCCCACCTTCGCAACTTGGTCTTCCCAGACCAAGAAGATTTCCTATACTTGTTGTGTGAAAACCTTATGATTTTCATGCAATCAGTCGACTAAATCTGTGATATACAGCATCTTGCCGAAAATCTTTCCCATCAACAACAAATTTGCTTGTTGGTTGTTGAAGCTTACTCCTCCATAAAGAATCGGTGGCTCTAGATACCAATTGTTAGGTTACTGTTCTCAGAGTGGATGTAATCATATGGTTGCATGGAAATGGTAACTGGAAATACAAATGAGAAATAATAGAGAAATGAGAAGTGTTTGTAAAAAGGACTCAATGAGTCACAAGCTTGTATTGATAATGGGGTTCTTCAAGGGAATCTCTGCACCTCCATACATTATGACTTTTCAATAAACTTTCCAGATTCCTTACTCAGTGTCCTCTTTTTCCATATCCTTGCAGGGGTGACGAGTAGACAAATAACCAAACAACAAGTGTGTAAAATAATAGATTTATGAAAATAGACCACTACAAGGACTCAAATGACAAGTAAATAAAAGACCGAAACAACAAGTAAATACGGACCCCAAAACACTGCATTGCATGCCCACACATCCTCTAGCAAACGACATCACATCATGATGGGATCATAAGATCAATGTAGCAAATTTGGTTGTGACAAGTTGGATATAAAGTCCAATGGCTTTACGTTCATTTTTGCAATTTGAGTCTTTTATCTTTTCTCTAAATGAAGTGTTTATGATATTATGGCTCTATTTTACTCTCCCCAGGTTAGGTTTTGTATAAAATAAGAGTCTTTTTACTCTCCCAATTTTTGGTGCATTAATTTTGAAGGCTATGAGAAATTAGGAATGCAGTTGTCAAATGCTTACTAAAAAGTTGAACCTTTTGTGGTTCTCTTAATGCGGGTTTTTGCTTGTTTTGCAGGGTTGTGTTTTGATTGTAAAAAAAAACCTCCAACAAGGTTGTGTTTTTTGTTCACATACTCCGATGTGATGTCATCTCATTTTGTTTGGTCAAGTTCAAGGGTTGTCCAGTAGAGAGAGAGCACAACAAAGCAAAGAGAGAGGGAGAGAGGGGAGAAGAGAGGAGGGAGAGAGAGAGAGAGAGAGAGAGAGAGAGAGAGGGGGGGGAAAGAGAGGAAAAAGAGAGTGAGATTTGTTTGTTTAGGTGCAAGTTCATTATTCTTCTTATAGAATCCATACATGTTAAACTTTCAATAAAAGATGTAAAAGTCACTTACTCACTCCATCCTATCTGTACAAGAAATAAATAAAAAAAAAAAACCAGTTAGTAGATGTAATAAAAATTCAGTTTGAATTAATCAATTAAATTGGTTCGGTGAATGATTTAAAAAATTCATTAAAATCAATTTAATTTTAAATTGATTCAATGAATCAATCTAAAATCGAACTGTGTTTTCGAATCTAAGTTAATGCAATTATAATATTTGTAGCTGTCAGAATAAAGCTTTGTCCCGCGCGTGCGGGCAACCCTCCACTCTGATGAACGCCAAATTTGGTGGTCTTGAAGATCGGCGGTTGGGTTTCAACCCGGTGGGGCGTGTGTAGGAGGGTGACGGCTGCAAAGACCTGAACGGCAATCCTCCCTTATTCGGCCTGAAAAACAAAAAAAAAAAAAACTCAAAAAACACTACACAGAAAATGACATGGACAGACGAGAAGGGGGAGGGGAAGGAGAAAGAGGGGGAGGAGCCGAAGCTCCCACCCCCTTTCGTTCGATCTGAAGTTTTAGAGTGTTTAGAGAGAAGGGGAGTATTTTATTTGTTAGTTAGTAGTTGTTAGTTGTTAATGCGTTTTATTTGTTTTCTTGTTATTTTAGTTTTTAATAAAATAGAAATAGGCTATTGGATTTAGTGTCCATAGCAGTGTCCCGTACTTTTCCTCCCTAGGAGGATAGAGGGGTCTTCATGTTCTATTTACATAATGTTTTCTCTGTTACGAGAGAGTTTATTGAAGAGTTAAAAACAATATCCGCCACAAAGAAATTTATGTGTGGGGAAGTCCCAGAGCTTATGCGTAGTTGGCTTATAGTTTAGATTTTTCTATATATTGATAAGTCACAATTATAATTTCGGTTTATTAATGAAATGAGACTATTTTCATAAAAAAAAAAAAAATGCTCGATGAATACTATGCACATTCCATATTTATCTCTTTCCTTCACTTTTAAGCCTATTTTGTTATCAACATAAGATGAAACTCATTTTATTTTATATTATATAATTATTATAATTTTTTTAAAATTTTTATATAAAATATAATAAATAATTTAATTTTTTAAAATAAAAATAATATTAAAAAATAATATTTTAATACTATTTTATTTAACTTTTAATTTTATCTTTTAAAAATTTTATAAAAATTCTGAGATATCAATTTTTTTTAGATAAGTTTGGATAATGAGATGAGAACTTTTGGTATTAAATGAAAGTTTAAAATATTAGTTTTTAATATTATTATTGTTTTAAAATTTTAAAAAATTGAGATTAAAAAAGAAAAAAATATTTGTAATTGTGAATTATGCAACCGTCGCGTAATCGTTTTAAAAAAAATGAATAAAATATAAAATTTATATAAAAAATTAATTTTTTAACAATAAATTCTACTATTTTTTAAAGTGATTATGTGATATTTATATATTTTATAATTGTATGTAAAATTATTTTTAAAAAATTTGAATTATTTAATATATCTTAAGTAAAAATTTAAAAAAATTATAATAATAGTACGAGATAATCTCGGGCCTCGGTTTACGAAGTTGCTAACCTGCTGCTATTTCGCTGTCTCTTTGTCACTCTCTGTTTTCGGTTTCTTCGGAAAGGCTATGGAGACTAGCGTAAAGAAAGAGTTACCGGAGGCTTCCAGTGCAAGAAACGGCGCCGAGCCGAGGGGACCTGTCCCGGTCATCGAACTCAGTAGCAGCGGCTCCGACTCCGATTCAGACGCCGTTCCGAGGAAGAAAGTTAAGGTTTCGGAGAAGACGACGAAGATGATGGAACTAGACGGATTGGGGTTGGTTGTGCAGCCCGGGTTTCTCCGAGTGCTTCCTCCGTCGGAAGCGGTCTCGGCGCTTGCGAGTCAGACATTGGACGTATGTTTTGGAGTGCGCGCTGCGAGTGGGCAGAGCTCATGCAAGCAGTTCTGGAAAGCTGGAGACTATGAGGGCGCTCCTTCTAGTGACTGGGGTTCGTCCACGGGTAATCTCTCCGTCTCTCTGCCCATAGTAACATTCTTTCTGTTTACGGAGTTTCCTTTTTGGTTGCAGAGAATGTTAATGAAAAGATACAAAGAAGTATTTCTTTGAAATGTCTGCTGGCGTTGTTATGTTGCAAGGAAGTAGGCTTCACTTGGTAATTTCTTGTTGGTTTGGGAGACCGCATTGATTTCTTTTTATAGATAGCGGGAGAGCGCAAATGGGAAAATCATCTTGATTTAACCACTGCTTCCGTCACGCCACTGGCTTTTCTTTTCTTGTCGAATTTCCATCTTGCCTTTGCCTTCTGCGTTCTGCTTACCCCAATTGGAATAAATTTTTAACCCCCATTTTTTGGTGTATTCGATTTAATTTAAAACATTTGGGACTTAAAAGATGTTATAACACATTTTTAAAGAATCATGTATCTAAAATTATTTGGACTTTAATATGGGAAGCTAATTGGTGTTGTGGTTGAGGCTTAAAGAGATAAAGGAGTAATGAATGATTTTATTTGTGAAAATAATAGATATAGCCCATTTACACGGGACGCATACAAGTGGGGCACCTAAGAAAGGTTGACAACTGATTCAAGAAAATCGTGGACACTTAGTCCATTATATCCTTACACTTCATCAGAGCACCATCCATCTCAAGCCTCAGCAACCTATTGAGTCAATTACAGCCTTCCACAAAGCCTCTCTTTCTTGTTGGTGTCACCATAACCATTTCCTCAATAGGGTTTGGTTGAAAACAAGCAAGTTGCAAGCTCTCAACCTCTCCCTAAGATCGGAGTACATATCTTTGTTAATTCAGTAAGTGAAATTTGAACTCATCATCCATCCCTGCCCATAACAAATCGCATTGTAATTTCCACCATAGTGGGGATTGGAAATATAAGGACAAGAAATTTGCTGGTAAGTTGAATAGAGTACTTTTGATCAGGGTGGTCTACCGGCTTTGGATAAGTACATATTCTTCCAACTAGCCAATCTGTGCTTTATATGTTTGATTACACCATCCCAACTACCATTGTCTTAAACCTCTAGAGCTATTTCGGTGTACCATTCATCGTTATAGAGAAGCACACTATTGAGATACAATGTGCTATCCAAGGACACCATTTCTCCTTTAACCCACATCTCACAAGTAATTTGCAATTAGCACGATCATAGGCCTTCTCCTTATCCAAGCATTCATTAGCTATAAGCACCAAATTAAGTGTCTACCTCTTTTCTTTCTTCTTCTTCTTCTTTTCTTTCCTCTTTTTTTTTTTTTTTTTTTTTTTTTTTTTTGTGTATATTGGCATCGGGTGTCCGGAAACAACATCCCAACTAATTCCGGGGATGCACAAGCCCTCGGCAAGGAGTTTCCTGCAAGTGCACCTAGGGTCATTCAAGGGAAAAATCTCCCAATTCGATGGTCCCTAAAGATTGTTTGCACCTAAGGGGATTTAAACCTTAGACCTAGGGGGAGCATACCCTCAAGCCTAAGGCCTTTACCACTTGAGCCAACCACTTGAGTGTCTATCTCTTACGAATGCATTTTTTCTCTTGCATATGATATTATCCATTACCGTGGTCAATCTATTCACCAAGACTTTGGATAGACTTTTATACGCCCCATTTACAAGACTAATAAGATGATAATTTTTTTACCTTCCCTACGCCAGGTATTTTAGGAATGAGTGCTATAAAGCTTGCGTTGAGGCTTTTTGAATCCTTTAGCTTGATTGAAGCTCTTGAAAACTCCTATAATATCATCTTTAACAACGTTCCAACAGGTTTGAAAGAAAGCCACGGTAACCCCTAGGGGTTGGCTCAAGTGGTAAAGGTCTTGGTCTTGGTGGTATGCTTCCTCCAAGGTTCAAGGTTCGAATACCACTGGGTGCAAACGATTTCTAGGAGCTATCGGACTAGGATATTTTTCTCTTAAATTACCCGATGTGCACTTGCGGGAAACTCTTTGTCGAGGGCTTGTGCACCCCTGGGATTAGTTAGGATACTGTTCCTGAACACCAGGTGCCAATAAAAAAGAAAGCCATGGTAAAACTATCGGTCAGTTATATTCTTTCATACTTATAAAAGAAAATTTCAATGGTTCAAGTTAGAAAGTAACATATAATGCCCCCATGAAAAGAAAGGGTGGGGAAGGGGAGAGCATCAGTTGTGCTAAAAAAATCATGCCAGGTTATCACATTTCTTCTATTAAGCCTGTGATGGGGAATTTAAGGAGGTATATAGTGTTCTTAAAGATTGGAAAGTACATATATTTTCTGGCAGTGGATGACAAAATGCTGAGCTTCCAGTTAGAACTAATTATTGGTCAGCATTTAGTGCATTTGTTTTTATTTATTTATTTTTTTGGGGCCTTGGTTATGGATGATTGAGGCTACTTTTGACTTTTTGAAAGTTCATTTTTATATTTTATTCATTACTCATGAATGCATGCATCCTCTTGAGCAAACCCCTTGCTCCATCCCCTGGCACTGCCACCAGAAAAGGCAAAAAACGAAGAGTTTATGTAATTGAAACATTTGATTTTGAGTTCATTTATTCTGTCTGCTCACCAATATGTACGCTGAATGAATGGCTGCCAAATTCTGAGGTTATTAGTTTATCTTTCATACTTGGCAATGCAAATCCCTATCTAATGTTTCTGTTGAAATCTTCAGTTGGCATGGATCATGTCAGGGTTCATCCTAAATTTCTACATTCTAATGCGACAAGTCATAAGTGGGCTCTTGGAGGTAAAGTTGTTCAGCCAGTTTTTCAGATACAGTTGTGCTTCTTTCTTTTTATTTATCGGTTTATTTTTTTTGTTTATTGATTGATAGATACGATTGTGTTTCTTCACAATAATTCATGGTAGTACGAGTCTTTTTCTTTAGTTCACATGGAGTTTCTAGTTCGTTAAGTTGCTTATTGAATTCCTGTCTGCAGCTTTTGCAGAGCTTCTGGACAATTCATTGGATGAGGTATCTTGCATGTAATGTATTCTAAATTATACAACACATGCATGCATTTCTCGCTTTTCCTAACTTCTTCATTTTGATGTCAGGTCTGCAATGGTGCTACATCTGTTAATATAGATATGCTTGTAAATAAGAAAGATGGGAGCAAAATGTTGTTGATTGAAGGTATTTTGTTTTCATCTCAAGTGTTATTTTTTGCTGCTGGATTTAGGTCTCTCTCTCTCTCTCTCTCTCTCTTTCTCCCCAAAACAAAATCTTGTATGAGGAGATCTGGCCTTTGTATTGCCATAACACGATAATTATGTCCAGAATCTCAATCTATTAGACTATGTTGCAGATAATGGTGGTGGGATGGATCCAGATAAAATGCGACAATGCATGTCATTGGGGTATTCTGCCAAAAGCAAAGTAGCAAATTCTATTGGACAATGTAAACCTCTGGTTCTGGAAGTACACACAAATATGATTTTGGTTGCATATTTCTCCTTTGAAGAAGGATAACTTTATGTTTGTTTTCCCAGATGGAAATGGTTTTAAGACAAGTACCATGAGGCTTGGGGCAGATGTAATTGTCTTCTCACGCGGTTGTGGGAAAGATGGAAAAAGGTGTACTCTGTATTTTACTTTCTTGTTACCTTTCCAAGTATGTATGTGAATGTTAGGTTTATTTAGCTTATTTAGAAAGCAAATACAACATACTTTGTCTATGGCTTTTTGGGGAGTGGAAAGTTGATGAAATTGCGTTTTCCTTTGCAATTTTATCCTCTTTTTCTTGTGCATCATTTTCATGATACTCTTTATTTTTACATTCGCTGCACTTGTTTTCTTTATACTCACACAAACACGAGTACACACAATTAGCTAATGTAGTTTTCTTGATGTTGCTTCTAGGCCTACGCAGAGCATTGGGTTACTGTCTTATACTTTCTTGAGGAGCACAAGGAAGGAAGATATTGTAGTTCCCATGGTAATTGTCTTTATTTTCTTTTTATTATTTTATGGACTTTGCAGATGTCAATTGTCTTGTAACTGCTGTTGACAATATATCAACATGGACCTACTTGAAAAAACATTATATCAACATGGAACTGTAGGTGGATTGATATAGCTATATAATGGGATTTTTACAAACACCATGTACTGCCATTAAGGAATATGTCACTGGTCACCATAGGAACTATGTGACACTGATAATCACTGTTCTTTAAACGTATTGATAATGTGTTGATATATATAAATACATATATATATATATATATCGTGCATATGATTTTATTACCATTACTTATTTGCACTTCTAATCAAATTGTTTTGTGGACTGAATATGAAGCTTGACTATGCAAGAGGGGGGGACAAGACTGGAACAAAATTATTCGGTCTTCTCCTTGTGATTGGAGTACAAATGTGGAAACAATAGTTCAATGGTCCCCATTTTCCAGTGAAACAGATCTTCTGCGTCAGGTGACTCTTATACTTCATGTGCAGGAATGGAAAGGCTTGGCATTATATCCATTATTCTGCTGTGTTTTCCCCCTGAATGTATCATCAGTATTTTCCTGCTGAATATGAAATATCTCTTTAGTCAGCAGCAAGAGAATTCAATGTGGTGTTTTGAAGCCTTAAAAGTGTAAACGATCGAGATCTACATTGAAGTGGCCATTGATAGCTTTATTCTAAGGTTCCTATTTTGAAAAATCAGGATTTCTTTTGCCAAAGTTTCGAAGTCTCCATGACTGAGGCAAAACTTATGTCACAACTAAATCCTCTCAACCACTAGTTGGGACATGACACATGCCTTTTAAGTTTGTTTAGCCCGATGCATGCACATTGAAGTTATCTGTGGGCACATAATCTAGTTGGGGAATTTTCTTGCTGGAGAGAAATCATATGCAAGTTGTGGCTAGGTTATATATTTCAAATTTTCTTGTATTTTACAGTAATTTTCCAGTTTTCTTTCACCCAAGTTATCATGGAATAGGCCATCAGCTGCAGTCTTATGGTTATATTGTGGTAACACTATTGATTTGAATTTAGTTGATACAGACTAAGGTCTCGTTTGTTTTTAGATATGAGATGAAATGAGATGAGATGAGTTGAGATTAAAGTTAAAAAGTTGAATAAAATATTGTTAGAATATATTTTTTAATATTATTTTTGTTTTGGGATTTGAAAAAGTTGAATTGTTTATTTTGTGTGGGAATTTGGAAAAATTGTAATGATGAGATGAGAGGTTTTCAAAGTTTTAGTCTTGAAAGTAAACCAGGCCTTAAAGTTTCCATTTTATCTTATCTGTTCTCTCAAATTTTTTTATGTTTTTTTTTTTTTTTTTTTTGTAATCAAAAATTCTTATTGGGAACTTAAGTTATAAATTGACACTGCAATTAACTGTAATCTTTCTTCGTAGTTTAACCTGATGAGAGATTGTGGTACACGGATAATTATCTACAATCTTTGGGAGGATGACCAAGGACTGTTGGAACTTGATTTTGATGCTGATCCTGATGTATGTGCTTGATGTCCTGCATCTATTTTTGGAAATCTTTTCTTTCTTTCTTTCTTTCTTTCTTTCTTTCTTATGGTGCTATTTGAGCATGATTTTCTTTCTAGGATTCATAACTTTTTGTGGTATATCAATTGTTTGCAGGACATTCAGATCAGAGGCGTCAACCGAGATGAGAAGAAGATACAAATGGCAGAACTTTTTCCCAACTCTAGACATTTTCTCACGTATCGACATTCATTAAGAGTAATGCTAGACTTTTTAATGATATAATTGGTTTAGATTTTATCTTATTTTTATGTCTTATTGGCCTTGATGAAGATCTCACAAGAACTATTCACTATGGTTTCATCATTCTAAAATTGTAGTTGTAAGCCTTCAGGTCTACTTTAAGCATATCCCTACAAAAATTTTCACATGGAATACTATGTGCTATGCTAGAATAAGGAAAGTGGTGTTTAAAGAGGTTGAAAAATGGACATGGAAAGGTGAAAAGTATGGATAACTCTAATTTTCCCTAGATTGTCAGATAAAGTTTAGTGCATTGTTACAGATAAGTCGTACTGACAGTTTCTAATTAAAGGTTCAATTTTTGTGTATTAAATAAATGTGTATTCTGATGCTTACTAAATTGTAATTCATTGCTTACGTAATAAATTTTACTTGTGCTATTTCTATTGGAATGTGGATTATTACCAGAAGATTGATGTGGAAAAAAGAGAAAAAATTGTTAAGAAAAAGGTCAATTCTTCAAAATCTGGTATATCGAGGAGAAATCTGGTTAGTACAAAAGTCAAAATTCCTGAATCTGTTATAGAGGAGGTTTATAAGGAACTTGAACATCTTAAGGTGTGGAAATCCTTAAGTGGGATGAGATTGATTTGTTACTTGAAGATATTATGTGTCTTGTTTCTTCTTCAAAGGAAAAAGTAAGACTTGCCGTACTTATCCCAAGAATCTGAAAGAAAATATGACAATGGGAAATATGACAATGGGACATGTGAAAAAGGATTTAAGGAGATATCATGGCTTGCTTGAAGACCCAGAATGTCTTTAATTTTTTTAATAAGTCAGAATGTCTTTAATTCTCTCATGCTCTCTTTATTTCTTCTTTTTCAGTTCTATTTTTAACTATATTACTCAAATTTAATTTTCCAGAGTTATGCTTCAATACTCTATCTAAGGATTCCTCCAGGCTTTCGAATTATTCTTCGTGGGAAAGATGTGGAGCACCACAATATAGTTAATGACATGATGCTGTCTCAGGAGGTTACGTACCGACCAAATCCTGGTTCTGATGTGGGCTCAAACAATTTGAATGTAACACTCAAAAATTGGTTTCTTTTATTATATATTCTCGTCTGCTGCAGTATATGTATTCTGATGCCATGCGACTATCGTCATCAGATGATTGCTGTTGTAACCATTGGATTCGTCAAGGATGCAAAACATCATATTGATGTTCAAGGATTCAATGTTTATCACAAAAATCGGCTTATTAAGGTATGATTTGCTTCTACGATTTTAATTTTGCAATCCTGTTATTGTCATATTGAATCGTTCTTTGGCTCTACCCACGCCCACCCCCACCCCCTTCTTGTCATCTCAACTTTTAGAATGCTCATATTGATGCATCAAGCAAAATGATCTTGGAAATAGAAGATCAAAGATGAGAATATGTCAAAAATATGGGGTAGATATGAAGATAGTAGCGTCTGGATTGTCTTTTTATAAGTAATTGAAGAATTTATTAGAAAATGAAAAAAGTTATAGCCTAGTACATTGGAAGTATACAAGATGAATGCCTAACTAGAAATAAAAAGAGACGATAAAATCATTAAAACTTGCCCTTTTTTGTTTTACAAGTAATTTTATTAGAAATGAATGTATAGGCAAAACCCATGTACACAAGAAGCATTCAAAAGAAAACACCTAAATACAGAAATAAAAAGCAACAACAGACAATCATGAGCAAAAGATCTGTTAATCACTAAAGCAGAAAACGAAAGCAATAAAGAGTGCACAAAAAAGTTCTGGAGTTGCTCCACAGTATGCTCCTTAACATTAAAACAATGCTAATTCATTTCCATCCAAATGCATTACATAAGACAAAGTAACCATCATCCAAGCCGCATCCACTTGAGAACAATCATGAAGCCTATTCCAACACGCAAGAAGATCAATCACTCTCAAAGGCATCACTCAAGCCAAGCCAATTCTACGAAAGTTCCATCCCACAAAGCCCTTGCCACCTCACAATGCAAAAGTAAATGATCTATGATTTCCCCATACTTCTTACGCATGAAAAGCCAATCCTTAACTATAATACCACCTCACAATGCAAAAGTAAATGATCCACGGTTTCCTCTACGCATGAAACACAATCCATAATTTATTTTGATAAGTAAATAAGTAGCTTTATTGAATAGAATGAAACTAGGCAATGTCCAAGTACACTGGAAGTATACAAAGTGAGACATCTAATTACATTCTAGTAAGCTGAAAAGAAGATAGAAACTCATGGACATTCCCACCCTTCAAAACAAAAGCAGAAAACCACTGTAAAAGAGAGAACATAAAAAAAATTCCAAATTTCCCCCACTGCACTCTCCTTGTTGTTAAAGCACCTCTCATTCTTTTCCGACCATAGACACCACATTAAGTACAAAGGTATCATATGCCACACTGCTGCCAATTGTGCACTGAAATGCCTCCTGTTCCAACACACTAGTAATTTCGCCACTCTCTTATACCCAACTCAGTCCGGCTCGGTCAAGGATACCAGCCCATAATTCCTCCGCCACCTCACAATGTAAAAGCAAGTGATCGATTGATTCTCCATTCTTTTTGCACATGTAGCACCACTCCATGACCACCATACCCCGCTTCCTTAAATTATTATCCGTCAAAATCTTTCCAAGCGCAGCTGTCCAAGTGAAAAATGCAACTTTAGGTGGAGCTAGTACCTTCCAAATGCTCTTCCAAAGGAAGGAAGTGGGCTGTTGTATTGTCAAAACCTTATAAAAGGATTTAACAGTAAACTTTTTTCTCCCTGTGTGAATCCATAACATACGGTCACCCCCATTTCCTCCTACCTTTGCTGAATACAAGTAGCTATAAAAGGCTGCCATCTCATCAAGTTCTCAATCCTGAGCATTTCTAGCAAAAGTGACATTCCAAGTTACTGTCCCATTGACACAACATAACAAATCTGAAACTGCTGCTTACTGATTTCCAGCCATGTTAAATGCGACTGGAAAGGGAATGGAAAGAGGGCTCTTCCCACTCCAAGCATCAAACCAAAAGCGAAGTCTTGCTCCATCACCCACACCAAACCTAATATGTTTTGCAAAGGTGGTCCATCCCTTTCTAATAAATTTCTATAGGCTTACTCCATATGACCCCCTACCCTTCTTAGAACATCATTCCCCCCACTCACTACCATACTTGTGATCAATTACCTCTCTCCACAACCAGTTCCCTTCTATGTGATACCTCCACAACCACTTGTCAAGAAGGTCTTTATTGAAGATGCTCAAGTTTCGCACCCCTAATCCCCCATTCACGATTGAACAACATACTCTTTGCCAAATTACTAGGTGAAATTTGGTTTCCTCCCCCATGCCACCCCACAAGAAAGTTCTAAACAACTTTTCAATACGATTAGCCACTCCCACTGGTAATGGAAAGAGGGAAAGGTAGTCGCTTCCATCTCGATAATCTTTTCTCAATCTTCTCTACCACCCATCTCAAATGCTCTTTGCTTTAAATGATGCCCTCCCAAGGGAAGTCCAAGATATTTTATGGGGAGTGAAGCAATTTTACAATCCAACAACTTTGCTAAAGAGACAATATTACTCAACCCCCACTGGTACCAGTTCTGACTTCCCCAAGTTCACCTTAAGTCCTGATACTGCTTCAAAGCACAACAAAACCGCCCTTAGAGCTTGAATTTGGTCACTAATAAGTGAGAAATGGAGCTAACACCATTGCTATTGTTATCCACCAAAAAACCAGAGATAAATCCCCCCCTAACGGCAGCCTCCACCATGTGGCTCAAAGCCTCCATAACTAAAACAAAGAAGAAAGGTGATAGTGGATCCTCTTGAAGGTTGAAAAAAACCACAAGATTTTTTGTTGACTAAAATCGAAAACTGAGCGGTCGAAACACAATGTTTAATCCATTCGCACCACCTGTTTCCAAAACCACATCTTCTCAACATATAGAATAGGAAATCCCAACACATGATGATAAGCTTTTTCCATGTCTAACTTGCAAAGGACCCCTGGTGTGCCTTCTCTTAATCGGCTATCCAAGCACTCATTCGCTATCAAAACAGAGTCCAAAATTTGCCGATCCCGAACGAAAGAATTTCTAGGTTTGGAAATGAGTTTGTCCATCACCATACTCATATGATTAGCTAATACCTTTGATATGATCTTGTAAATCCCACCTACCAAGCTAATGGGCCGGAAGTCTTTCAAATAATTGGTACCATCTTTGGAATAAGAGCAATGAAAGTAGCATTTTAAAGACTTTTCAAACTTAAGATTAGAATGAAAAGCATGGAAAATCTGCATCACTTCCTCCTTCACTATCTCCCAACACTCTTGGAAGAAAGCTATAGAAAAACCATCTGGGCCTGAGGCTTTATTTTTGGACATACTTCTCACTACTAGATGCACCTCCTCTTCGACAAACGGCCTCTCCAACCAACTTGCTACCTCCAAATCGAGTTGATCAAAAATTAAACCATCAAGTTTGGGACTCCACTCAACTTTTTCAGCTCGGAGCTCCTCATAGTACTGCATTATATGGTCTTGGATCTGTTCGGGAGACTGTAACACATTTGAGCCTGAATGAAGGACTTCAATAGCGTTGTGGCGCCTATGAGAATTGGCAACCTTGTGGAAGAACTTAGTGCATTTATCTCCCTCCTTCGACCACAACGCCCTTGATTTTTGCCTCCAAGATATTTCCTCCGTCAACAAAACTTTCTTAATTTCGGTTACCACCTCACTCTTTCTTGACAAAGAGTCCTCATTCGCCTCCCTTTCCTCCAATACTTGCGACTCATCCTAAAGAATATTTTTCTGCACTTCCGTATGTCAAAAAACTTCTTCAATCCACTTCTTTAGTCAACCTTTAGAGCTTTAAGTTTGCCCGCCACTATGAAACTAGGTGTTCCATCAAAAGAATAAGCTTCCCATCAAGCCCTTACCTTCTCCACAAATCCATCAACTTCCAACAACATATTCTCAAATTTGAAAGGATGCCTTACCCCCATGAATACCACCACAATCAAGCAAAATTGGAAAATAGTCAGAACATACCCGTGGCAACCTTTTTTGGCATAGGTCCGGAAAGTACGACTCCCATGAAGGGGATACTAGAAATCTATCCAATCTTGACCACCCTCGACTGTTGGACCAAGTGTAGGCCCCCCCACCAAAGGAAGATCCATAAGATTCAACTCAAAAATCAACTCTGAAAAATTTTCCATTGCTCGTCGACATAGATGTCCCCGCCCTCTCACTAGGGAACCGAACAATGTTGAAATCACCACAAAAAATCTAGGGTAAAGCCCATAAATAATATAGACCCGCCAATTCCTCCCATAAGAAGCTTCTATCACTATCCACTTTGGGCCCATACACACCCGCAAGAGCCCATCTCCACCCATCCTCCGTATTCCTAAAAGAAACAGCCATAGAAAAGGACCCGATGCAATCCTCTACCATCCCCACCACTCTTATGTCCCACATCACCAACACACCTCCTGAAGCTCTCGACGAAGCTAAGTAACACCACTCCACAAATTGCGAATTATATTTCTATCAACATCACACAATTTAGTCTCTTGTAGGCAAACAATATCAACTTTCCAACTACAAAGAAGAGATCTAATGTGAATGCACTTATTCACATCGTTGATCCCTCTTACATTCCAAGATAGTATTTTAGGCTTCATTAACAAAAGTAGAGTCCTTCCCTTTTGTTCTATCTCTCCCTGAAGTTCCCTTCTTGTTATCATAATTAATAGAGCATTGCAATCATTTCAGCTCTCTCTCCTTTCTCTTCATGGCCGTGGAGCGGCCGGCTTCAATGGCTATTAGGAGAGCCATGAATTGTTCTTCATATCCATCGCATGTTAGTCCCACCCTACCTTGAAGCTCCCCAACTATTTTTAACACCCAATCTGGTACTCTCGGTGCAATCTGAGGAGGAAGTGTCTATAAAGGAGACATACTACCCATCTCCTCCTCCTCACTGTCTTCAAAAATCAAGGATTGCTTCCACTGGCTAGTCCCTCCCCTCATCCACTGACCTCTCCTCTTCCACAATTTGCCCTTCCTCCATGACCTCCTAAGACCTCCTCTGAAGCTGTCTGGACTATCTGTCCTTGAGGTGAAACTAGAGACTTGGAAACCATGGCCGAAACAACATCGTGGGAACAGACCGAAGCAGGCTCAGGAACAACAGCCTTGCCGTTGCTCATAGACACCTTCTCTGGCCTCATCGCAGTTGTCTGTGCATCGACGGGCTCTGACAATGTGTTCTGATCAGGTATCAAGTCATCATGGACCCGCGATGTAGTAATAAGCCCTCCTCCAACCTCCGATATAACAAACTCCGGCGCCGGGACCTCCGCCAGAGCTTCTGCGACATTTAGCGAGGTCGTCTGAGGTATCGCCGGCGGCGATGACGCGGGCCGACACTAGAAATCTTCCTCCAGAAAGGGCCTCCCTTCTTCGCGGGCCTCACCTTGGGCCTAAGCCTAGTAGCAATTTCCTTCTCTTTACCCGTCCCTTTCTTTAACTCACCTGGGCCCGTTACTCCATCCACACCCAAGCCCACCTCAACAATCCTCTCAACGTACTGTATTAGACCAATGACTTTATCACTAAGCTCGCCCAACCAAGATTGCATATCACGCAGGTCTTGCATGATTTTTTCCTTTTTCTGCCCAGACAACCCCATGCCCTCTCCCCCTCGACTCTGATCAACTTCCGAAAATGGATAACATTGCTTCTGCAAATCTGCCACGCCTAGTTGCTGCGTGGCTCGAGGTATCACTAGGGCCTCCTTGTACGATCTCGATGGCACAGCTACCGCCATCGGTGCCCACCTCCTCTACCCATATTCTTCAGCACCACCACCAGCTTCCTCCACCTCATTCCAGCCCTATTCTTAGGTATGAAGATGAAGCTACTTCGACCTCCCCTTCCATACTCCACCAAAGTCAAGTATGAGCCACGAGGATTAAAGCATTTATGGGTAGTGAAACCTCTGTCACCTTCCCTACAGGCAGAATAGTACCCTTTCCTCCCTACCTTCAGACATTCCTCCAGAGTATTTACCACCCATCGGATGGTATCTAACCCTAGCCTCAACCAACTCGCACCTTTCCACCCTTTCTCCGTAATGCACACCATGCCCCCATCTCTTCTTACCTCAAACACCTTTGATTCAATGGCTATAGAACTAAAGGACATCCTTTCCTAACTGGGCACGATAATACCACCAATCCATAATTATAATACAACACTTCAATAAATTGTCCAACGTCAAAATTTTCCCTAGAGAAGCAGTCCATATGAGAAAAAAAACAACTTTGGAAGGCAGATGAGACCTCCAAATGTACTTCCAAAAGAAAAGGAAGACTATTCAGAAAGGTCAACAGCTTATAATAAGAATTAACAGTGAACTTTTTACGCCTCTTGGACTTCCACAACATCCTATCCCATCATTACCATCAAGCCTCAAAGAGTATCAAAGGCTGAAGAAAGCTCAAACTTCATCAATTCCCAATCCTAAACAGCTCTATATATATTGTCTTTTTTTGTTTTTCTGTCTTTATATATTCTGAGAGTTGCTATTTCTTAGATGAGTCTGTTTGACACGTCATCTTCTTTGAATTCCTTCTGAAATAAGTGCTTGTTGTTTGTCAGCCATTCTGGAGGCTTTGGAATACTCCAGGAAGTCAGGGTCGTGGAGTAATAGGTATCATCTTTGTGTTGAAGTTTTTGTATTTACTTGAGCTCACTTCGGATGAACTTCATTTCTGCTTGCAGGTGTATTGGAAGCTAATTTTGTTGAACCAGCTCATGATAAGCAGGGATTTGAGCGTACAACGGTCCTCGCAAGACTTGAGGCACGATTAATACAAGTGCAAAAGAATTACTGGTTTGTTATTATTGCCTCTTGAAATTTTACTGGGAAAGCTGATTTACTATAGTCGTGACTAATGGCTATTCTGTTCTATTTAGGTTGTCTAACTGTCACAGAATTGGTTATCAATCACATCTTGGTAATAAACTTGGAGATGAAGCTGCAAAGGGAGGTATTATGGGAATTCTCATTCTTTGGTTTTCTTTTCTATTGATTTATGCACCAAACAGGCTGCTTGCTTTAGTTCTTATCTCACTGTGAAATAATTATCTTAAGACAACCTTATCATCTGTTTTGCAAATGTCTGGTTTTGTAGAAACTTCACATTCAAAAAAGTCTAGCAAGACCCCACATTCAGTATCAGAGAAGAACTCTTCAAAGCTAAATCAGAAGCATAGAGGAAAAGAATTGGAAAGATTTCAGGGATACGGAAATGGACATTGGTCAGATAAAGATAGAAATAGAACAAAGACCTGTACAAAGTCTGGAAAAAGGCGGATTTCTTCTGAGCCTTCATACGCATCTTCTGCAGAAGATCTGAGTGATGAGGACATGCATATACTACCTGAGAAACAAGCAAATGGCAGTGGCCATAAGACATTCAATGCCATGAGATCTTTTAGCAAAGATGGTTTGTGTACGACTAGGTCATCTTCATGCATGAAGGATACTGAATCTCAGCTTGATTCTGCATCAGGTGGAAGAAAATCTTCTCCCTCTACACAATCCCCCTTAAAGGTGATTTTCTTGCCCTTCTCATTGTTGTTGTTATTTTGAGTTAGTTGGTTAAAGAAATTTCAATGATGCTTGAACAAATAGCAATTTGTTGGATTTCTGGAGCTTTCTCTAAGGCAGAAATATCTATTTTTGCCTTTGCCAGTTCCCTTCTATTATGATCACTTTTTCTTAAGATTTATTTTAAGCAAGAGCAGAATCATGAAGTGATCTTCAACACACTGAAGCTTTGTAGCATATGAATACCATCTTAATATAAGTGCTGGGACATTGTTTCTACTATATAGCATTATAGCTTTGGGGTTTTGAGTAATAATTGGTCATCTTCTGTATAGGTTAGTTAATATACCTAATTTCTGCAAGTGTTAACCCCTCGGGGTTGGCTCAAGCTGTAAGAGCTTTGATCTTGCTGGTATGCTTCCTCCAGGTCTAAAATTTGAACGTTTGGGTGCAAATAATTTCTGTGGGGAGGCCTAGAAGACGAGAAAAAATTCCACTTAGTCAAGTGGGAGTAAATCTGCACCCCTCTACCGTATGGGTGGCTTGGGGATTAGAAAGTTGAGAATCTTCAATTCTACTCTATAAGGGAAATGGCTATGGCGGTACTATTGGGAAGGAGACGCTCTTTGGAGAAATGTCATTGAAGCAAAATACGGGAGCATTTGGGGAGGATGGTGCTCTCATGAAGTAAGAGGAGCATACGGAGTGGGAGTTTGGAAATGTATCAGGAACGGATGGTAGATTTCTCCAACAATTTCAGAATTCAGGTGGGAAGGGGAACATGAACCAGATTCTGGTTTGACATATGGTGTGGTGATATAGCCTTGAAGAATCTTGAAGAATGCTTTCCCTTTGCTCTATACGATCGCGTTGGACAAGGTTTCAGTGGCTGATAACATGGTCACTTCTGCTGGTTCCTTTCAGTGGTTGGTGAGATTTACTCAAGCTGGCCAGGATATGGGAGGTGGGAGACATTTGAGAACTTTACAGGACACTATACGTGCTGAATCTAAAAGCTGAAGGGGAAGACGGGCTGTGTTGGAAGCACAACGGGAACAACAAATTCGCGGCCAGATCCTTCTACAATGTTCTGTCACCACATTCCTCTATTGACTTCCCTTGGAAAAGTATTTGGCGGGGTCATGCTCCACTTAAGGTTGCTTTTTTCAGCTTGCTGGCCTCACATGGGAAAATATTGACTATTGATAAGCTAAGAAAGCGAGGATTCCTAATAATGGAGTGGTGCTTTATGTGTAAAGGCATTGGAGAAACAGTGGATCATTTTCTTTTACACTGTAAAGTGGAAAAGGACTTTTTTTCTGGACACCCGGTGCCAACAAAAAGAAAAGAAGTTCTGTCACCATAAGTAAATATATCTAAGGGCTCGTTTGTTTTCAGAGATGAGATGAGATGAGATGAGATTAAAGTTAAAAAGTTAAATAAAATATTGTTAGAATATATTTTTTAATATTATTTTTGTTTTGGGATTTGAAAAAATTAAATTGTTTATTTTATTTTGTGTGGGGATTTGAAAAAATTGTAATGATGAAGTGAGATGAGATGAAATGTTTCCTGAAAACAAACGAGGCCTAAAACATATAAAATGCAGTTAATCCTGCTCAAGAAAAGCTATGAATGTCCATCTTGTATTAGATAAGCCAATTGAACAGAATCTCTGCATGTTTAATGTTTCAGTATTGCTCCTATAGTTTGTGCAGCCCCATAATAGTTGCTCAACTCCTCATTGTATGAATTGCTACTAGCATTCAGCGTTGATGTTCACATGATACTAAGCTTTGCCAGTATTGCATTACTAATGGATTTGTTGAACTGGCAGGGAGGGGATGGTAATTCTAGTGCACATTCACTTTCAGACTCTGATTTACGCACTCTAGAGCTGTTGAAAGAGGAGAATCATGAGTTGAGGGAAAGGTACCCGTTTTGTCTCTCTAAAACAGTACATATTTACTGCTATCTGCGGCATTCTTGCAAATTATATTTATCACTTTCCCCCTTTTTCCCCTTGCGGTGTAGATTAGAGAAAAAGGAGGGAGAGGTTTTGGGCGAACTGCTAAGTGATTTGCAGCATGAAAGAGACAAGTGTAAATCTCTGGAAACTCAGGTGCGCACATTTACCTTGCCTCTCTGGTTCCTATGCTGGATGATGAAAAACCAACTTTTTTAAAGTGATGATGATTCTGTTTTGTTCAGATACTCATTAATATATTTTATTGTACACTTTTGTTTAATTAGGATCAGTGCTTTATAACTGCCTGTTGTTAAATGAATGGAAGATAGAACTAGAAGTGAGATTCTAAATGGCGTGAAATAATTGTGGAAGGTTATGTGAGATCTATAGATTCTGTACCCCAACAGCAGTTAATTGCTCAAAGCTGTTATGTAATAATCGGTTATCTTATTACTTCTAATTTAAATAACTCCATGCTCTTTGATTAGCTCCGAACTGTGCTTGAAAAGATCGAGGAATTGAACAATGAACAAGAAAGTCTAATTGACATATTTGCTGAGGAGAGGGATCGAAGAGAGAACGAGGAGAAAAGTCTGAAAAAGAAGCTACAGGTTCAATACTCTCACCACCCTGCTTCTATCCTCATTTTCTTTCTTGTATGCCTGTACTTCTGAGTGTCTGATATTCCTTTACCCCCCCGTCCCTGTAGGATGCAAATCATACTATCCTAGAATTGCGAGACAAGATAAGGCAGCTAGAAAAAAATGTAGCCTTCTAACGGCAAACCAGAATGTTGAGAACCCAAAGCTACACTTCCTCTTTGCTTTCACCAGAAGGTTGTTTGACTGTATAGAACGTGATCTGCAGGCCCAGTGCTTTATGATGACTTGGCTAATCAGAGGTTAAGTTTGCAAAGCTTTCTTAGATATAGGGTTTTTCTTTTGTAAAGTTGGCCGATGCTGGCCTTTGGTAGTCTAGAAAGGTAATGGAAACAGAGACATGAGCTATGTAGAGCTGCGGGCACCAATGATGGTGTCAAATTTTGAGTTAATAAAGGTATAAAATGTGCATGTAATTCATGAAGTTTTTCATCACTCCAACATAATCCATTGCCTGTATAATTTTCAAAGCATTTTCTTTGATTTCTATTAATTCACATTACCACTTATAAAAAACAAAAACAAAAATTCACATCACATAATTCCTCTAATTAGTTTATCATTTAATATTGTCATAAAAGCATTATTTTCTATAATTGCAAACATTTAATTACTTCGTGCTTTTATTGACAAAAGATCTTTGGTTTTCTATTCCTTTCAATTTCGAAACTATCAATCTCTTGCTTTCTCTTGGGTTGAGCAAAAATCCGGAAATCCAACTCCAAATTTGGCTCCACTCCAATATCGACAAAATGGACTCGAAGTCAGATATCTTTTTTAGTTTTTCAATTGAAGTCAGAGGTGTCGTTGAACTGACTCCAACTACGACTTTATGTTTTGATTTTGGCTTTGCAATCCTACTCTAATTTCAACTCTAAATCTGACTCTGGTATTGTATATATGTTATAAAAATATGTATTTATCTATATATTTATTATATAACTAGTATAGTTATATAGTTATATAACTAGAAGTTGTATAGTTAAATTCAATAATATACTAGTATGAACTAATTATTATAAAAGAACATGCGTATGCTATAATATAAATAGATTAATGATAGTTTAGCATATGTAAACATCATAGTATTGCTACCATACATAATCAAGTATAGAAATAAGTTAGACACTAGTATTTAAATAAATCTAATATAATAAGTTAATAACACATACTAATTTCCTAAAATATAACAACATATAATTAGACACAAGAAAATCTAGAATATAATTAAGTTAGAAATAAGTTAGACATTAGTATACTAACATGTAATACTAATGTATAATAACATGTAATTAGACATTATAGTACAAGTCTTGTATAGAAGACACTAGAAATAAGTCTAGTGTAGAAATAAGTTCTAAATAAGTTAGACACTAGTATAATATAATAAAATACAATATTATAGTATAATAACTAGACGCTAAAAATAACATCATGTAATATTATGGTATTATAACACGAAATTCGACACTATAGTATAAGTCTAGTATAAAAACAAATTAGATATTAATATGGAAGTAAATTAGCAGTGAATGATTTATTTTTCATTTTTAATTTTTTCAAAAAACTGATACTTGAAAGCCTATAAAAAAATCTTTTTTAAATGGGCAAAATATGAAACAAAAAAAAGAAGAAACCAAAGCTGAAAGCTCAAATTCGACTCCACTCCGACAAGTTGAAGTCGGAGTCGGATCGAAACCTACACAAATTAGAGTCGGCAGATTCTCTTCGGAGTCAGATTTAAGAGAATCTACCAACCCCAACTAAGTCAATACTCACCCCTAACTTTCTCCTCTAATGCTATCTCATCTTAGTTCACACCTTAACGCTTCATTTACATTTAGGTTTCTATTTATCACCGATATAATTTTTGAAGTATTTTCTTTGCTCTCATATAGCAACCTAAGCATTTTCTTATTTATTTTAATATTATTATTAGTTTATTGTGTGAGGGGATAAAATACACTAGGCCTAGAATGATTCTCGAGGTTCAGCCCATCAATGGGTCATCACTAGAAGACAAATGAAGAAAGAGGGAAAGGGGACAAGAAGGTAAGGTTGTCAGGAGGCAGAGAGGAGTTAGGAGAAAGTAGAAAAGGGAGAGACAATCAGACATACTAAGCAGACATCCCTCAACACTACTGAGGTATACATAAGTAGAGGGTTAGATAAAAGGGACAGGGAGCCTACGGTCTGAGGGACTTTTCTTTTGACTTCGACTTCTTCTTCAACTTGAGAGCTCCATAGAGAACCTATTCTCCAGCCAGTAGATCTATAGCTCCCATTGTACAGTGATAAATGAGAGGCTATGAGAGACTATAAACAAACATATTATAGTAGAGTCTCCCCTCCCCAAACCCCTTTGGGCATAGGCCTAGTGCCGAACCACGTAAATCTGTGTATTCATCTCTTCTTATTTTCTCTACATTTAATTATTGTTCACTAACACCGTACAGCCCCACCGAACCACTGTTAGGGGCTCTAAACAACACGGATCGAGACCCAGCCCACCTCAGCGCATCCCGAGAATAGATCTTTATTCCCTTCCGGGTTGCACCGTTTGTGGGAGTTAACAGCTACGCCGTCTGTGGGATCAAGATTGTTTTTGTACCGGAAGAGGAAGAATGACGATTTCTCAGGGCACTAAATAATCTCCGAAGGAGCAGATGAAAGTTTTCCAGATAAGTATCTTCAGTCTTTCCACTTTTATTTTTATGAAAAGCACTACTGCAATAAAGGGGCGATTAAAAGTGCACTGCACTTTTTATACATCCAGCATGTAGGGTCGGGGTCCCAAATGCCCCATCCACTTGAGCTTAAATAGCGCCCACCACTCCCTGTGCTTTTAAGTAGATATTAGATTTAAATAAGCAGTGTAAAGACCACTCACGAATATACACTGGGTGCATGCACGTACATAGAGGGAGGGCACTGTACACTTAAGTGCACAGTGCCCATGCATGTTCAAATTGTGCATGGCACACACAGTGCCATGCACAGTGCGCAACGGGTGCACGTCACCGTGCACCTAGGAGCCTCGTGGCACCTCACTGCGAGACCCACTAACCTGTTAGCGGTCACCACATGGATCGCCGACGGTTTCTGTCTCCACCACCGGCTGTCACGACATGGAAGCTATGATCACGTCGGTGCGTGGCTGCACGTCCCCGTGCGCTCAAGGAGCCTATGGCCCACTGTCCGTGGGCTCAGTTGCGGAGACCAGTGGCCACTGTGAGGGCCTCCGACATGTTCTACCACAGCCAAAAAGTTCACTTGCCAGGAAGATAGCGCACGCCGTGCACGGTGGGCCAAGGGTGCACATTCCTCGTGTGCCCCGAAGGGAGCCCCATCTCTCGTGGCTCCAACAAGTCAATAGGCAGCTATCTGCCACCGCTAGGTGTACCTCCGGCTTAGTCTGTCCCGTTCTGAGTGCCTTCAGCACGCCTTGATGCACGACAAGCAACAATGGCCTTAGGCCATGTACTTCGTGCACGTAGCAAGCTCATGGCAAACCGTCATGAGCCTCTTGATCCCGCCAGCGGTCACCACTTGGACCGTCAGCATCCTCTACTGTCTAAAGGGTGGTCCCCGACCACCACGGTTGACCCTGGTGGCCCCTCGGCCATGCACCCAGTGCACTGGACTCCTCGGCTAGCTCACGGCCGAGGTCTCCTCGGCCCTTCACGGCCACTTCACATCAGCCATGCTCAATGGGTAGGACTCCACAGCCACTACACATCGGCAATGCTCAGCGGGCAAGACTCCACAACCACTACACGTCGGCCATGCTTAGTGGGCAGGACTACATGACCATTACATGTCGGCCATGCACCATGGGCAGGGCTCCTCCCCTCCATGGACACGACTAGTTGCTCAGTCTCCTCGGCCATCACGTGATCACAGCCAGTCTCCTCAGCCAATGCCACGGCCAGAGATCTCCTCAAATAGTGACGACTCATCATCCATACTCCACGGTCATGCATGCTCCTCGGTCAAAGATACTCATCAACCGCCTACTCCTCATCTGTTCAGACTCACTTCATCTGTACAGGTTGTAAAAGAAAAAAAAAGAAATGGAAATAAAAATGAGCGAGGAAGATAAGAAATGGCAAACAACAACGAGCAATTTCGGTTGAGTAGTGGGCAAACAACAATAGGCAACAAAATGGAAATGGGAATAAAAATAAGGAGCAAGGAAGATAAGAAATGAGAAACAGCAACGGGCAATTTTGGTCAAGCTGCGGGCAAAAATCAATCGTAGCAACTAAACACTTCGGTTTGTCTTCCTCAAAACTTATGTGAATTCTGTTTTACTAACATAGCTATTTCCTGTGGTGCAAAACACCAGTTGTACGGCCTGAAACAGAATCTCCGTCAACTACTTACCTTCCTTGTGAGCGTCCATAGGCGGGAGCTAATCCAATAACAGACTGCCCGAGCAACATACCTCTCGCGGGAATGAAGGGATTTAATGCCAAGGCTGCTCTAACCCTCCCGCGATGGAGTGTGGGTCCAGCCCTCTTCCCCCCAACGGCCCAAAGGCTTACCTTGACCTCAGCGATGACAAAGTGTGGGTTCAGCACCAGTCTAACCCAAACTTACCCTTCCTTGCGATGTCAACGGGTGGGAGCGGGTCCAGTCCCAAACTGCTCGAACAGCCTACCTCCCCACAAAGGATGATAGGTGAGTAGGCGACTCAACCTCCTAGTTTGGGAGAGCTGGACTTGCCCTCCCAAGGACCCGAAAACTTACCCCAACCTCCATCACAGCGAAGGAGCAGACCAGAAACATCGTTGTCCGAGTTACCTCCCCCATAGGGTACTATAGGGAAAAGATAGGCCTAAAGCTTGCCTTATCCCACTTGTGGCGAAGTGCGGGTTAGTCCTCGGCTACCCGAAGATGAAGACTTACCTTCCTCATGAGTGTCAATAGGCAGGAGTAGGTCCAGTGATAGACTGACCGAACAACATACCTACAGCAGGACCAGAGGGATGAGTGTAATGCCTAAGGTTGCTCTACCCCTCTCGCAATGGAGTGTGGGTCCAGCCCTCCTGGCGGCCCAAAGGCTTACCCCGATCTCCGTTGCGACGAAGTGTGGGTTCAGCACCAGCCTAACCCAAACTTGCCCTTCCCTACGATGTCAACAGGCGGGAGCTGGTCCAGTCCCAAACTGTACGAACACCTTACCTCTTCACGAAGGATGATAGGTGAGCAGGACCAGTCCCCCCTTCCTCAGCGGCTCGAAAACTTACCTCAACCCCCATCACGGCGAAAGAGCGGACCAGCCACATCGCTGTCCTAGTTACCTCCCCCCGTAGGGTACTAAAGGGAAAATATAGGCTTTAATATTTTTTTTACTGCATCCATAGCATTAATATATGAAAAATTCTATATATCATACTACTATCACACTTTCATCTCAATAAATATAATGTGGCACATTTATCACCATTAAATAATCATTTATTACATATTTATTTATCATCTAATGATGATGAATGTGACACATATTACTTAGTATAATTAAAAAAAGATGGGAGTGTGGTGTATAACATTATTTTTACTATATATACTATCGATAAGAGATAAGAAAAAGAAATGGACTAAAATGCATGTTAACTGTTTGAGGTAAAGATTTAAATTGTCCTTAACAATAAAGACCAAGAGGTTTAGGGGCGGATTGTTAGAATGCATCACTAGTTGTGCACCTAGTGATGTCTATTTTTGAAGAGATTGAGTTCTCTCTTTACAGTCTTGGGAGGAGCCAAGACTACAAGAATCGCTAACCCTAAAGCATGAGGCTTAATAACACGTACTAGCCTTGAGGTTAAAATAGGAAAGACGGTAAATGCATAAATGAGATTGAATGAGTTGACATTATTGAACTATATGATAGAGATATTGAGAAATCCAAGGGAAATATTTATACATATTAATGTGACTAAATGTAATTGAATGCGACTTTGAATGTTATTACATAATTAAAAACCTATATTTCTATATGTTTACATACAATATGAATTAAAAGTTCTTATTAAATATTCTACTCATTTTTATTTTAATGTGTGACTATCCCTGGGAACATTTAAAGTGAGATTTAAAAAAGGAAAAAGCTGTTTTGCCGCCTAAAGATTACCGGTCTAGGTGACCGCTTGGAAATTTTTTTTTAATTTTTAATTTTTACTTAGTGATTAAGGAAGTGATTTTAAGTGTATTGGTATATTTTTTATTTTTTAAAAATATTTAAAAATATTAAAAAAGTGAATAGAAAAATAAAATAAAAAAATTACAAAACACACTATTGGTAACAATGAGCGGTCCTACTCAAGCGACAGAGTAGCACCGCTTTTTAAAAAATAAAATGAGTAACATTATGATATCTCTATTTGTTAAAAATTAAGATTACTCTTAACCTTAACCTTAAAAAGACGGGATGATACAGCTAGCATGCCATTAATTGACTCATCAAAAACTTTATTCTTAATATCTCGATACTGATCAAGAACCTATACCCTAGATTTTGGTCCATTAATGAATTCTGTATTTGGAAGGCTCCTTGAGACTAAACACAAGTGCCAGAATAGTTGCAGGACAGGCTAGAGGGAATAGCACCACTTTAGTCGCGTAATCTACAAAATCGACGGCCCCCTAACGAGCCTCCGAGACATCAAACTGTACGAACACCTTACCTCTTCACGAAGGATGATAGGTGAGCAGGACCAGTCCCCCCTTTCTCAGTGGCCCGAAAACTTACCTCAACCCCCATCACGGCGAAAGAGCGGACCAGCCACATCGCTGTCCTAGTTACCTCCCCCGTAGGGTACTAAAGGGAAAATATAGGCCTAAAGGTTGCCTTGTCCCTCCTGGGGAGGAGTGCAAATCAGTCTTCAGATATCCGAAGGCAAAGACTCACCTTCCCCATGACGTTAATGGGCAGGAGCAAGTTCAGTCCCAAATTGCCCGAATAACCTACCTCCTAGAGGGACCAGAAGGGGTGGGCCGAGCCAAAGGCTGCCTTGTCCCTCCCACAAAGGAAAGTGGGTTCAATCTCCGAGTTTCCCAAATACCTACCCCAACCTCATCGAGGTGAAAAGCAGACCAGCCCTACGGCCATCCAAAAACGTTACCTCCTCGAGGGACTAAAGGGGTAGGTTGGCTTAAGGCATCCCGACTTCTCCTCGATGGAGTGCGGGCCGAGCCCTTCGATCACCCGAATGCTACACTAAGGAATGAGGACATCAACAACATGGTAAAAAGAAGACCAACCACATCGCTGTCTGACTACTTACCTCCCCGCGAGACGAAAGGGATGAGTGTTATACCTAAGGTTGTTCTATCCCTTTCGCGGAAGAGTGAGAGTCAGCCTTCGGCTACCCGAAGACAGAATTTCCACCAACGGAATCTCCATTAACAAATCTCCGTCAACAACTTACCTCTCTGTGAGGCAAAAGAGATGAGTGTAATGCCTAAGGTTGCTCTATCCCTCTCAAGGAGTGCGGGTCAACCTTCGGCTACCCGAAGATAGAATCTCCACCAACAGAATCTCCATCAACAACTTACCTCCATGCGAGGCGAAAGGGATGAGTATAATGCCTAAGGCTGCTCTATCCTTCTCGCAGAGAAGTGTGGGTCAGCTTTCGACTACCTGAAGATGAAATCTCCACCAATGGAATCTTCATTGATGGAATCTCCACCAATGGAATATCCACCAACGAAATCTCCACCAACAGAGTCTCCTGTAATGGAACTATCATATCCAACAACAGAATGCCAAACAGATAGAGCCACAAACCTATACCGCACCCCAGCAAGACAACTCAGGTTCGCAAATTTCACACTTATGATTGGAAAATATCTGCACTAACAGGTTTGACTTTTATAGCATCTTCTACTTACCTTCCCATGAAGGTCAACAAGCATGTCCAGTCTTAAGGTAGCTCGACCTGCCTCATGGGGAAGTGCGGGTTTAGTCTTTCGACTGCCCGACATTACTTTTGAGACATCATAACACAGTCGGACATCTTCTACTTACCTTCCCATGAGGATCAATAGGCGGGTCCAGCCTTAGGGTGGCTTGGCCTGCCTCATGATGAAGTGCGGGTTCAGTCTCTAGACTACTCGGCATTACTTTCGAGACAACATAGCTTGGTCATCTTCTACTTACCTTCCTATGATGATCAACATGAGGGTCTAGCCTTAAGACGACTTGGCCTACCTCACGACAAAGTGCGGGTTTAGTTTTTCGACTGCACGATATTACTTTTGAGACAGCATAGCCCGGTCAGACATCTTCTATTTACCTTTCCATGAAGGTCAACAGGCGAGTTCAGCCTTAAGGCGGCCCGGCATGCCTCACAACAAAGTGTGGGTTCAGTCTTTCAACTGCCCGACATTACTTTTGAGACTGCATGTCCACCAGGAAATACTGGGTGTTCGCGCTCATGCCATAATCGTTGCCAGTGGGTTACCTTCAAGAACGAGCCTTTAGGGTTAACATGCCTCCGACCTCCACAACTACCTGAAGTGGACCCAGAGGGTCGACAGGCTCCCTAGCCACTTCGCACGGGTTACAACAAACATACTCTAACATTAATTGCAATTCACATTGAAAAAGGAAAATTAACCAGCATCATCAAAATAAAAATGCTAGGAAAACTTATGCTTTTCAACAAGACTTAGGGTGAGTCCAGTCTTACAAACTGCTCGACTCTTTTTACCATTTTTATAAAAAGTCAATAGGTGGGAAAGTTCAAGGACCGCCCAGCCTCCCAGGTGTCTGAATAGGCAGGCAAGTCACTTGACTGTTTGGCCAACTTTCGTAGCATCTTATGTAGTCGAGCCCATCTCTCGCCATAGCTGAGCTACGTGCTCGCACCCTACACACTCCATACGGTCGAGCTTATCTCTCGTCGTAGCCGAGCTACATGCTCACATCCTATATGTCCATGCAGTCAAGCCTACCTCCCACTTACCTTACCTGCCAGGCTTTGCGCTCACGCTCCATGCGATCGAGATTACCTCCCGCTTACCTCGCCAGCCAAGCTTCATGCTCGCGCTCCATGCCTGCTTATCGCGTTAAGACATGCTTGCACCCTACGTATCTCTATGCGGTCTAACCCATCTCCCACTTAATTCCACGCTCGAAAATCTTTACTGCTTAGAGCAAGAAGAACGGATGACGAGGGCCAGCTCCCGAAATTTATTTCCCCACGGATGGAGGTAAATCAGTTCGATTGCGTATTTTACTTGTGAAGATTCTCAATGTCTTCTTTGGGACAAATTGCTCTTAAGAATCGCGGGCAACTGTGAGGGTGTAAAATACACCAAGCTCAGAATAATTCTCAAGGTTCAGCCCATCAAGGGGCAATCACTAGAAAACAAAGGAAGAAAGGACAAGGGGGCGAGGAGGTAGGGAGGTCAGGAGAAAGTAGGAGAGGGACAGACGGTTAGACATGCCAAGCAGACATCCCTCATCACTACCGATGCGCACTCAACCAGAGGGTCAGATGTTGTAATAGATAAAGCTCACACCAGAATTGGCATAGAAGTTGTTGTTCGAGATTATGAAGGAAAGGTTATTGCAACCATAATAAAGAACAAGGGCCTTTTCCCAGATCCACTGTTGGTTGAAGCTTATGGGGCACTTCAAGCAACAATTTTTTTGTTTCGAATTGTGACTGGGAAAGGTTATAATTGAAGGTGACTCCCTTAAGATCATTAAGGCTTTGAAGAATGAAGATAGTGCTTGGACTAGTGCAGGGATGTTTGTGACTGAGGCAACAAAAATCTAAGGAGTTTTGTCTAGTGGGAGGTTCTTCATGTTGGAAGAAATATCAATGTAATAGCACATATCTTGGCAAAAGAAGCATTAACCATCTATGATGTAGTTGTTACTATGGAGGAATCTCCTCTGTGTATTTCAGATTTGTTATAATGGAAATGATCACTAAAGTTTCCTTTCAAAACAAAAAGAAGTATAGGGTTGCCCTAAGGATTAGGATCTACATTGCTGATGGTTCATGGCACTGTATGACTTGGTGCCATCATGGCGCGACATGGAAGGTAGCAGCGGCTTGGCACCATACGGTGGTGCCCTAGTGTGGTGTTGGTGTGGCTGGAAATAATGGTTGGATGTGAAATTGGTGGCTGGGTTTGCTTCATGGCATGCATGGTGGCTTATGGTGTTATTCGGCACGAGAGGAGCTGGTTCATGGGGTTGAGCTCATGGTTACTACTCGAGTTCATTTTGCTCTGTTTTATGTTGTTGTAATAGGGGATGGTCATTATGGTTGCTCTATAAAAGAAAAACTTGTAGATTGAGAATTATGTAAAAAAGAGAAACAAGATGAAACAAAAAGGTGATGGAGAAGAATTGTGTATTTATTCTCATTCCTTCTCTGAATATATATATTGTACAATTGTCCTTACCAGTAAAATATTTACAAAAGAATATTGTAGCCAATCCTACATCAGTGGCAAAACTGACTCTAGCAGGCTGTATAAAACACGTAACAAAAACCAAAAAATAAAAAGAAAGAAAATAAAAATCAATTTTCAATTCTGGAAGGTTCTTCTATTTCTTTTTCTTCCCTATTCTTGTGATCCCAACTTCCTTCTAGAGACTCTAATCCATGTTGACACTGCTGAATAGGCAGATCTTTCTTCCTTAGCTGGAAGCCTTGATCGCAATTACCTATTTGTTCTTCATATTTCAACAGCTCCCCACAAGATAGAGAGTAGATATTTTCTACTCCCATCTTTGATAAATGAGAGAAAAGATTAGTAGAACACATGGGCTTGGTCAACATATTAGCAACTTGAGAGGCACTGCTCACATGCTCAGTCACAATACTCCCATCTTGAACCTTATCAAGTATTAAATGGCAGTCAAGTTCTATGTGTTTAGTCCTTTCGTGAAAAATCGGGTTTGTTGTAATGTGTAATGCAACTTTATTATCACAAAACAACTTAGCTGCTTGAGGATCTTTTATTTGTAAATCATGAAGTAAGTGTCGTAGCCAGCTCAATTCACAGCACACGTTGGCCATGGCCCTATACTCAGCCTCATCTGAGAACATAGAAATCGTGTAGAGCCAATGAAAACGCAATATCCTATCACTGATCTTCTTATATCTGGGCATCCCCCCAGTCTAAATCACCGTAAGCTCTAAGGTCATGATAGATCTCGAGGGATAAAACAATCCCTACCCTGGTGCTTCTTTAATGTACATCAGTACTTTGTGAGCAGCATTCAAGTGTGGGAGCCTAAAAGTTTGCATAAATTGACTCAAAAATTGGACTACATATGAAATGTCGGGTCTGGTTATGGTCAAATATAACAATCTTTCAACAAGTCTCCTATAAATTGAAGGATCGAGGATAGGCGAACCTTCATCCTTCAAAAGCTTGAAGTTTTGATCAAGAGGTTATTTTGTTGGTTTGGATCCAATTGTTCCAGAATTTTTCAATATGTCCAACGCCTAGTTTCTTTGGTAAGTATAATTCCCTTTCTCTAATGTTACTACCTCTATACCGAGAAAATACTTCAACACCCCCAGGTCTTTGTTTTTAAATCTGTCATTGAGAGAACCTTTGAGTGAGGAGATGATGTTCATGTCATTACCAGCTACTATGATGTCGTCCACATAAACTAAAACTGCAATGAAAGAATCTTTGGTGGCTCTTGTGAAAAAACTATAGTTTGCCTTGGACTGTTGGAATCATTGTCGAACAATAAAATCAGACAACTTGGAGTTCCATTGCCGTGAAGCTTGTTTTAATCCATATAGATTTTTCTTAAGCTTGCAAACCTTTGACTGGCCCTCCTTAGAATACCCTTATGGCATCTCCATGTATACCTCCTCCTCTAAATCACCATGTAAAAAAACATTATTTACATCAAACTGTTGTAAAAACCAACCCTTAGCTGCTCCACAGCTAGTAAAGTACAAACAGTCACCACTTTTGTAACAGGGGAGAAGGTTTCATGATAATCTAACCCTTCTTGCTACATATATTCTTCAGCCACTAGTCTAGCTTTGTACCTCTCAATACTTCCATCAGCATTGAATTTTATTTTGTAAACCCACTTACATCCTATGGCCACCTTTCCTGGAGGCAAGTCCATAACAACCCAAGTATCGTTTAATTCTAAAGCATCTATCTAAGTTTTCATGGCTTCTCGCCACTCAACACATTTTTGGGCTTGCTGGTATGAATTAGGTTCGATATGTGTTGAAATAGAGGTGACAAATGCTTTATGATTACTTGGCAATTTATGAAATGACAATATAGCACACAAAGGAGAAGGATTACCTGACTTTGTAGGCACCTTGTCCTTGTTCAACTCCTGCGAATGAGGAAGTGAGGAGGCCTGCTAGCAGATGAAGTCTTGTAAATGTGCGGGTGCTTTTCTGTTTGTAGTAGCTCTTCGAGGAAAATGAGAGATGGTTGTGGCGTCTTGGGAAGACTTTGGAGGTGACTTTATCTCTTCTTCAGGATCAAATTTTTCGAGTGAGTGGTTGGATTCTTCTGTAGTTTGAGCCTCATATCGAAGATTTTGACCATTTGAGTTGTCTAAATCAATGTTGACAGTTTTAGTAAAAGGTAATTGAGGAGGGTCTGATATGGTATAACTTATATCAACATTGGTATCCTTATAAGGAAATATGCTTTCATGGAAAATGTCATTTCTAGAAATGAATTGCTTTTTGGTTTCTAAGTCTAACAACTTGTAACCCTTAATCCCAAAAGGGTACCCTAGAAACATACACTTCTTAGCCATTGGATCAAGCTTGTGTCTGTTATGAGTGAGGATAGAAGCATAAGCTAGGTATCCAAACACTCTAAGGTGTGAATAATCTGGCTTGGTTTTGAAAAGGAGTTCAAAAGGTGTTTTATTTTGAAGAAGATGTGAAGGGGTTCTGTTTATAAGGTACACGGCCAGAAGAATACAATCACTCCAATACTTTATAGGGATCCCACTTTGAAACTTTAGAGCTCTAGCCACGTTTAAGATGTGCTTATGCTTTCTTTCTAATGTTGCATTTTGTTGTGGAGTCTCCACACATGATTCTTGGTAAATGATACCCTTCTCAAGATAAAAATGTTTCATATCAAACTCACCCCCATTATCACTCCTTACAACTTTGATTTTGGATCCAAATTGAGTCTCAATCATAATACAAAAGTTTTGCAAAGCATTACTAGCATCTGATTTGTGCCTTAGCAAATAAACCCAAGTACAACGACTAAAATCGTCTACAATGGTGAGAAACTATCTTGATCCATCATGAGAAATTTCATTACAAGGACCACATAAATCACAATGAATCAATTCAGAACTTTTTTGAGTTTTGTGTTGGCTAACAAGAAAGGGTGGCTTATGGAGTTTAGCTAAAGGGCAGATAGAACAAGGCTCCTTTGTACTGGTAGCCTTGTGAACAGAATCAAGCTCCCTTAAGTCTATTCTAGAATATGAAGGATGACCTAACTTATAATGCCAGAGACTGAAATCATCATGATTTCTAACAATCGAAGCCAAAGTGTTTGTTTTATTTCTAAGGGAGGATAAGACTTCATTCAGGGCTGTGGGAGAGACATTCTTTTGGAAAAGATGATATAGACATTGCCTCATCTCACCCATTCCAGTCGTCTTCCAAGTTGAAAGGTTTTATACAAAACATGATTGAGGGAAGAAAATGAGACAACATTTAGAAGTTTGTGTTAATTTTCTAGCAAATAATAAGTTGAAAGAAAAGGATGGAACACACAAAACATCTTCCAAAATCAAGGTTTCTGTTACTTTGACAGTTCCAACATGAGTGACAATAGCAACACTCCATTTAGGAGTGCCACTGAGTGAGAGATTGCTGCCCGGATGCTTGTGAACAATGTAGCTGAACAAATCATATTGCTCCAATGTCTACAATCCAAGGCACATAAAAAACAACATTGGGTTTGGTATTATAAATAGAAACACATAAAGAGATACCAGAGATTTTGGGCATTCCAACCTGGTTTGACTAAGATGGAGTGATGGTTTGGACTTGATTAACTGAAGGAATGTAAGCATGAGTGTGTTGAGGTTTGAGCAAAGACATAAGAAGAGCATATTGCCCATGAGTCAAGGATAACTGGTTATTGTCACTTACCTGCTCATGTCTAGGTGACAGAAGAGCTAGTTTGATTGGCAAAGTCTCTATTCCCTCTATTCTTGCCATGAAGTTTGTGGCATGTATCCATGTATCTTGAAACATTTCTCTGCTGTATGCCTAGGCATTTGACAATGTGTACATGTTGGCTTATTGGGGTTTGCCTTGAAACATCTTACAATGGAGTGTCCTAACATCTTGCAGAACGTGCAGTAATATTTATTCTTAGAGAATCCATTTTGCCTTCTCATATCTTTTTCATGTGCTGCAAGTGCCATTGTCTCGCTGGTAGGAACTTCAACAGAAATCTACCTTCTCTTCTCTTATTGCTAGATGATTGAATATACCTCATTGAGACTTGGAAATGACTTAATCAGTAAAATTTGAGCCTTAATGTCCTTATATGAATCATGAAGACCCATCAGAAATTTCATCACCCAATCTCTTTCTTGATTACTCACAACAGTTTTCAACCTTCTACAAGTGCAGTTAGGAATGGACTCACAGTTTATTAATTCATTGAGCAGAGTTTTCAATTTTGAAAAATATGTACTCATAGTGTTTTGGTTTTGTACCAAGGTCTCAATTCCCTGCTTCACTTCATAAATTCGTGGTGCATTTTTCTGTCCAAAACGCTGCTCAAGCTCCAGACACAATTGATGAGCCATCTCAGCATAAAGGGTGCTTGGTTTTATATCTGCTGACATCGTGTTCTGTAGCCAAGTGATGACAATGTCATTATAGCGAAGCCATGGTTCTGTCAATGGACTATCTGTATTTGGTGGTTCACAAATAGTTCCATCGACAAAACCAAATTTATTTTTTATTCAAATGGCCCTTCTCATTGATCTTGCCTAGGAGCAAGAGTTGTTGAAATCTAGCATTTGCGTGACCAAGAGGGCTCTAGAGCTATTATTACTTCCAATGAAATATAGATTGTTTGGCTGTGATGGGTCAGTGACATTTGTATTGGTGGATTGGTTTTGATTGGCATTTGTGTTTGAAGGATTGTTCTGAGCCATGGCTCTTGATACCATAAAAGAAAAACTTGTAGACCGAGAATTATATAAATGAGAGAAGCAAGATGAAACAGAAAGGTGATGGAGAAGAATTGTGTATTTATTCTCATTCATTCTCTGAATATATATACTGTACAATTGTCCTTGCTAGCAAAGCATTTACAAAAGAATATTCTAACCAATCCTACATCAATGACAAAACTTACTCTAGCAGGCTGTACAAAACACGTAACAAAAACCAAAAAATAAAAAATAAAAATCAGTTGTCAATTCTAGAAGGTTCTTCCATTTCCTTTTCTTCCCGATTCTTGTGATCCCAACTTCCTTCTAGAGACTCTAATCCATATTGACACTGTTGAATAGGCAGATCTTTCTTCCTTAGCTGGTAGCCTGGCTGGCAATTACCTCTTTGTTCTTCATATTTCAACACTCTAGTCGTGACCTTGGTGTGGTGGCTTTGGAAGGAACTGGCTTCCTCTCTAATTAGTGGTTGGCGTCAACATGCTGCAAATGTGGTTTGCATAAAGGTTGCCTATGACTGTGGGCAACCATGGCTGAGTTGCTGTGTTTGGGTTCATAGTTTACTGTGTGAGGAGGGTTGGCAGTTTCTTACTCGCTTTGCAACTGGGTTCAAGCCGAGTTTAATGATGGCAATTTGGGAGGAGTTCAGTGTGGGTGTCAATGCATTTTTCCGGCATGTCAGGAGTCGAATAATATGATTGAATGACCCACGATAATGGCCTGGAGTGATAATACGGTGCTCGGATGCTCCTCCATGAAATAAATAGTAAATAAAACATAAAAAACATAAAAAAAAAATGAGAGAGAGAGAGAGAGCTCCTACATCCATTTATGAGCTCACATATCTCTTAATGTAATAGATGAAATTAATTAGGGTTTTGAGGGAGGTTGAAGAAGACGCATTCCTTCTAGAGAGAGAAAATTTGAAGGATCTATGAGAAGTCGTAGAATGTGTCTAGATTTGTAAAAATATTCTTCTCTAATTTATCTTTCTTTATAGTAGTTAAGTCCTTTTCTCTGGCCACTTTTACAATTTTGTGTCTGAATCAACTTTTTTTTTTTTTTTTACTTCAACTCTTCCTTGACATCTCTTTGCTTTATCTCTTCATTTATTCTTGATGGTTTATTTTATATCCAACAGGAAGTTTAATGGATGCGGCAACCCTAGAGCTTGAAGATGAAAATGCACGTAGCTTGGGCTTATGGTTTCGAGTTTTATGGTGGATTACGGGCCGGTACTTATGAAACTGGGTTGGGTCTATATCTTGGGACTTGGTTTGGCTCATCAGACATCCACATGGGTTGGATCCACTCCTATGGGCATGACCCATAGTTTTAGGGATTCTATCGGCTCTATTTTGTGGACTTTTAAAGGTCCGTTTGGGCTTAATAAATGGCTTGGACTATTTAATGGGTATAACTAAATTCTAGGACTTGTCTACAATTTTGTAAGTCATGTAGAATAATAAGTCCTAATGGGCCCAGTTTGGGTCCGAAGTAAGTCCAATTTGTCTAATAAATACTATAAATATTAAATAAATTTAACCTAATTATTGAGTCTAGTAAAATTCCAAAATCCTCCATAATAAATTTTGGATCGTAGACTATTCAAAATTATCTGATAACCTTAATTAGGTAAAAAAAATCATTGACCCATTAATACCATCTAAAGTCATTCATTGAATCTCAACAAGTCTTAAAATAAACTTTTGACCCTATGGACCTAATTAAAAATTTTTAATCAATTTCAATAAATTATAGCTTGTGGGCTTATCTAAAATGTCCCATTAAAGCCTAGTAATCTTTATTATGATCCTATTAATATATATTGTGCCATGTTGTTACAAATTACAACTTACGATCATCTGCATATGTATTCATCTGTTACATTCACCTTATTATTGAAACAATTCGTTATATACAATCAATTGCAGGTACTCATTGTGCACTCGGCTGATGTGACGAAACTCGACAGTTTTTTATATTAAGAAAAAAATGTTGCAGTCAATCACGCCGGCTTGTACGTAAAAGAGTATTCAAAACTGACTGTACATAAAATTGTTGTTATGAAATAACTAAAAAGTCTTCGATTTTCAAGTTTTAAAGTACCTTCCGTGTTCCACTTCCCAAAAAATCCTTCGGTTTTCACTTCAATTTCAGTAACCATTTAAGTTATGTTATATGTAGATGCCTTGATGACATGTGTATAGACCTTTTTTTGGACTGCCCATTTTACATACACTCTTATTATTTCATGTGATATATGAAGGGAATGGACTGCATTTTTTTTACTGCATCCATAGCATTAATATATGAAAAATTCTATATATCATACTATTATCACACTTTCATCTCAATAAATATGATGTGGTACATTTATCACCATTAAATAATCATTTATTACATATTTATTTATCATCTAATGATAATGAATGTGGCACATATTACTTAGTATAATTAAAAAAAATAAGAGTGTGGTGTATAACATATTGAAAGATGTGTCTATCCATTAATTGACTCATCAAAAATCGGATTTTCCTTTTTTGGACCCACATTCGTGTAAATGGACAGCTGATGATGCAGCATTCCTTGAGAGCCCCTCCTATATATACTGTAATGATACGATGCCCTGAGGCCTCAACCGACCTTCCTCCAAAAAAACAAAACAAAACTAAATTATTTAGAAACTATTAATTAATATTATTTTTTAAAACAATAACTAACACGAGGGATTTATTTGCATTGCTATTTGTTGACACAAAAATGATGTGGTAGCTTGTGACGTCAATTATTTCATAAGAATTATTGGTATATTTTATTTAGTTGGGTGAGTGATAGGTTTAGATTAAAAAATAAATAAAAAATAAAAAAATAAAACTAAAATTTAATGAAGTTTCTCCAACAGGAGCTTATTATTAGTTTGGACACTTTAGACTCTCTCGGTATTTTACGAATATTAGTGAAATAGTTTAAATTAAAATATTTTATTGAGTTTTAAAAAATGAGAGAAAGAAAGTAAAATTAAAAAATCACTTGAATATAATTCTTTAATATACTTTTTATTTTAAAGTTTGAAAATATTTTAATAGTTTTTGTGTTTTATTTTAAATGCTAATTCCTCCCTGATGGGAGTGGAAACTACACAGGTTGTCATCAAGCTTCAACAATGAGTGGGTGACGAAGAATTCCCGGGCGCTAAGGTTCGGGTAGTCTTAATCCAGCACGTCGTAGACCGGGCGGCAGAACGAAAGCCACAACTCATTGGAGAACACCATGGCTAGAGGGAATAGCACCACTTTTGTCGCGTAATCTACAAAATCGACGGCCCCCTAACGAGCCTCCGAGACATCAAATGTGATGGAATTCGAGATTCGATATGAGGCCTATAGTGATCTCATGGTTTCTGAGGACACCTCCAACCTCCAATTTTGTCACTCGAAGAACTGGGACTCGATGCTGACCTCAAGGGGGGGTCTAAGCCCCCTAGAGTCCTGAAGGACTCCGATGGGAGAGCGGAGTGTGAACCCCAATAAGCAACACGTGAAGTATTCTTGAGAGCCATGAAAGTAAAGAGAGGAGTCGGTTGGAAGGGAGCAGAAAGTTAAAGGGAGAGAGTAAAGGCACGCATAAATTCAAAGATCTGAGAGAAAGTGGGAGTAAACGGATCGAGAATGGAAGGGCACAAGGCTTAAATAGATGCTCGTACCTTATGAACTTCCCCAGTCAACGAATTGACACGCGCTGCAATAAGGAGAGTGTCAAGGTGCGGATCCCACAGTTCGTGTTGCACAAAGTGAAGTGGGAGGGGAGTCGTCGCAAGTCGCGCAGGTGTGGGAAGTCAAACGAGTGCACTCGAGAGCGTGTCAATTAGATGAAAGCGTGCCACCGAAGCATCCTCAGAGATGAGAATGGTGAGAATTCCAACCATACACTTATGTTGAGAATTGTAGAAGGGATATTCTCGCTCCACTTTGGGTTGGGCCTGACCGAGATGTTGGGGCCCATCTTGGCCCACGGTGCTCCTCAACTGCAGGCCCAAGATCCACTAAGAGAAACCAGCCCAGGAGTTGTACGAGAAGAGTGAGGGTATCCTCGTGCAGGAAACATATTGAAAGGGATAGACAGGACCCGCAATGCCTAGCATTTAAAGATCTATATTGGCATATGAGAAAGGATCACGAACAACTCTCTGTTCCCTAACGAAGGGAACAAGAAGTGACAGAGCTGATCGCCTACTGTTGAGACACCACCTTAGAAGCCACATCGTATTAATGACACCACCTCAAAAGCCACATCGCATTAAAGATTGCGGTTTGACAATTTTAGGTAGGACGTTGACCCCTAACATAGGGTACAAAATGTTCCCCAATACCTCGTATAAAATCCGGACTCTAGTTACGAATAATCTCTCTTCACTCTGATTCTAGAAGAATTCTCCAGAGAAGAAGGACACTGACTTTCGCATTGGAGGCTCCCCCGAATAGCCCCGAGCCCACCTTTGTCTCTATGTTGCAAGTAGTAGGATCTCAGCCTAAGTTGCGGGAACTTAGCCCAGGTGTACGAAACACGTCATTAACAGTAAACATATTTTATGTTTTAATAATTAAGATTTCATCCCCTAAATTTTCAGATGAATTTTGCTACACATAAGCTGGTGTGATAGAACACCATTTATAGTGAGATCCATTATAATTTAAAAAAAAAAAAAATCAAAACACCTATTATTTTTTAGCATAATTGATGTGGAAAGTTTCCGCATCAACGGTGTGCTGAGTGTGTAAAATATCAGACTTCTAAATATATTTTTTCTTTTCAGATCTCTCCTTTTGCCCTATAGCTTGTATGTTTGCACTTTGACCCCTTAACTTATAAAATTTACATTTTATACCATATTTTGCAAGTTTTTTTTTTCTTTTATTTATCACTTAATTCCCTTCGTACTAGCTTCCAACACTCCTTAATTCACATTTTTATATATCCAAGCATAGAAATTCTATTATAGCCGATTAAATTCTCAATCTATTTTTAAAGTTTATAATTAATTCAACCTAAATTTATTTTTTCAATCTTAAATTAGCATGTTTATTTTCACCTGCGTGCATGATTAACCTTAATACATACATTATGACTTTACATTTTCCATTCCATTCCTCACCTCACAGGGCCTAACTACCTCTCTTGGAATTGCTCATTCACCTTAGCTATTTCAATCAAGAACAAACTTGGTTTTCTGAATGGAACCATTGAAATTCCTGCACTTAGAAAAACCCTCTATGTCCCTTGGCTTCGCTATAACAACTTAATCCTATCTTGGATTCACAACTCAATCTCAAAAGAAATTGCATCGAATGTTCTATATGTGAGCTCAACCAAAGAAGTTTGGGATAAGCTTAAAGCTAGGTTTGCACAACCAGACAATGTGCGCATCTATCAACTGCAAAAGCAATTGGGGTCCATCACTCAAGGAACACAATCTGTGAGTGATTACTTTAGCCAACTTAATACAATGTGGCAAGAATTGCACACCTATAGGCCATTACCCCATTGTTCATATGGCCTGTGCAATCCAACAAATAGATTCAATTTTCAAGTTTTTAATGGGGCTGAATGATACCTATGATGTCATTAGAGGTCAAATCATCCTTATGAGTCTCATACCCTCATTAGATAGAGTTTTTCTCTCTAGTTATGCAAGAGGAAGGACTAAGGGAGGATAGATCCCTTGTGATGCCTCCAAATGAATCATCAGTACTGGCTACTCACCATGGTCAAGCCAAGAAGAAAGAAAGGATAGACATTACCTACTATCACTGTGGAAAGATGGACCATACAAGGGAGAAGTGCTAGTTGGATTCCCACCCAACTTCAAATTCACCAAGTCCAAACCTGGGTACTCAGCTAATGGACCAAACACTTACTCAGCAAACCAGGCTACTGCTCAAAACCAGGAAATCAACAGCTCGAGTGTCCCACAACTTCCCTTGACTAAGGCACAGATTCAGCATATAGCAGCTCTCCTCAATGCTCAGACTTCTCAGCTCAACTCAAAGGGGAGCAACATGCCAACCAACCATCCTAGCACTGACCTCCCAACAGCCACAGATGTTAAGCCTCCTAGCTATCATTCCTCCAACATGGCAGGTATAACCCCTCACATAGAATCTGTCTCACAAGCAGGCTCTTTTTTCTGCAAGACACAATGAAAAACCACACTCATAGTGGATCCTTGACACTGGAGCCACAGACCACATGGTCTGTCCCATCTCACTGCTCACCACCATCACTTGTGAGAAGCAAACTTAGGTGCACCTTCCAAACAAAACCTATGCTAAGGTAACACATGTAAGCATTGTTAAAATTTCAGATAAACTCACACTCACAAATGTCTTATGTGTGCCCAGTTTTACCTTCGATCTTGTATTTACTAGTAAGCTCACCCAAGATTCTTCTCTATGCCTCATTTTTCTTGAAAAATTTTGCTTCATACAGGACCTATCTTCATGGATGACGATTGGTCTTGCTGAAGTTTCTAATGGCCTTTTTTTCCTCATACCTCAATCCCCTTCCTGTCATGTTGTTCAAGGCCTTCCATCAACCACAGAAACTTCTAGTCAGCACACTAACAATGATGACTCGAGCTCCAACCAACCACAAAACTTTGATCTATGGCATTTTAGATTAGGTCATGTAGCTCACCAAAGGATGAATGTTATTCAATCTTATGTTCCTAATATAAAATGTAATAGTGATATGCAATGCACAATCTGTCACTTGGCTAAACAAAAGAGGAAACCTTTTCATTTGAGTTCCATTTCTGCATCTATTCCTTTTGAATTAATTCACTGTGACATTTGGGGGTCATACTCTTATCCTTCCATTCAAGGTCATCAATAATTTATAACTATTGTGGATGACAAAACTCGAGTCACTTGGGTTTACTTGATGAGGTTCAAATTTGAAACAAGAAATATCCTACAGAATTTCATTAACATGATTAAAAATCAATTTGATGCCAAAATTAAGTAAATAAGATCTAATAATGGACTAAAGTTTCAAATGACAAATTTCTATAATTCACAAGGCATTTTAGACCAAATAACTTGCATCTACACCCCTCAACAAAATGGAGTTGTAACACTTGGTTCCAACTAGGCTCGCTTTTCAATTTTATCAGATGTATAGACATTAAAAGCCCATTCGGAATCATGAGTAAATTTTTTTTAAGAGAGTACAGGCTTAGAATTCTTTTGAAGCAGATATCAAATTTTTATGGGCTGAGAAAATTTATAGGAAAAGTTGTAGTATTTTTTTTAGTTTGAGTCTATAATTCACGGAAAAAGCCCATTTCGTGAGAAGGTTTTTTTTTTTTTTCCTTCTTTTCAGCCCTTTCCGCGCATGTTTTCTTTCTGTCTATTTTCTCCCCTAGACTTTTTCCTCATGTCCTTGGCATGGTTTCTTCATCTCAATGTTTCCTTTAGGGTTTCCATCACATATATAAATCCACCTTATACGCTTTCATGCACTGTCGCTTAGGGCTTCATCTCTTTTTTCCTCTGCTGCGCCACACCCCCTTTCTTTCTTGTCTCTTTTTTTTTTTTTCATTTCTCTTATTTTCAGTCGCGTATAGATACATACATTTATCCTTGCTGCATGAAGAAACTCTCAGAATAGGGCTACTGCAGCCTGCCTTATTGCACCTCCACACCACTTTAACTCGCTCTCGTTCACTGTCATCAGCACCTTCACTTCCAACTGCCAGCCTTGGGCTACCTAGTTGTGACCACCAAGCTGCCGTTCAACTTCAGGCCACATGCTCCCACCACGGAAGCCCAACACGAGTCACCCCATGCACGAAGAAACCTCACGCCACTGCCTTGCCACACGAAGTCATAGCCAGCAACTCCTCCTTGCAAACAACGCACCACCCTCTAGCCCGTCCTCACCACCACAGAAAGCCAACCACTGCCCAGACCACCACCACCACCGTTGCCCAGCCGTTGAAGGAAACACACCCACAGAATACTCTGTTTTTGACCCCCGAAACAGAGGAAGTAGTCTTCCCCATTGTGTGCAACCAACCTGCCACCCAACGCCGCCAACCTCCTCCACGACATCGCCACCACACAGAGAGCATCGCTGGGCACTGCACTCCATCCAAGTTCATCGCTCTGCTCTTGGTAAGCTACCACCAAACTCACCCACTCTCCTCTCCGTCTCTTTTTGTCTCTCTCTCTTTTTCTACGTGAGGTTCCTCTCTCTCTCTCACCACTCTCTCTTCCTGTGCACCGCCGTAGTAACCACCGCTGCCCACCGCACCCAACTCCGTCGCAGTGCCACTCTTCACGGTGAACCTCCATCGTGTACATAGCTTCTGTTTTATTCAAAGAATTTGGTTTTACATAAGTGTAATTACATGCTTCTAAGCTATATTTTACACTAATATTGTTAATTACTTTATTACCCTTTGAACTACAAGTTATGCTAATGTGTTTTAAAATTTTAATATGTGTTAATAAACTCTTATTTAATTATTATTACAGAAATCATTTAAGTATTTTAACATGTTATTAAGTAAAGATTTATTTTTAGAGTAAACGATATTGGTGTAATGTTATTTTTACACTTTAGATATGATTTAGTCTATTAAAAAATAATTATGGTTTATTTTAAAATATTTTGGGATAATTATATTATCTAGTATTAAACTTTATAGTTTGTTTTCAATAATAAATAGGTCAGACTTTTAAATATCTTAGTCAAAGTGATTAAATGGACATTGATGATTTTAGAAAGTGATGATTTATAATTTGAGATTATGAAATTTGAGATTTTGAGAAATTAAATAAGTTATTTTAGAAGTTTAGGTTTAAATATTGAAATATGTGATTAATTGGAAATTTACGAGAATTACGTGATTATTTTATAGATGATGATTAATTATTGTTCTATATATTTTTTAAGAAAATTCCGAAAAGCTAAGAAGTCCAGGTAAGTAGGGTTTCAATGCTAAATTTTGCATAAAAATAAAGTAGGCTGAGGTTGATTTTTGAGAAGTATGCATATTTTGTTATGAAAATAAATTTAAACTACCTCAGTTATTTGTTTTGCATTACTCTTGAGATTATGTTTAAGAATAAAATATTTTTTTTCTAGCATGACTGGTGTAGACATGAGCTTATTTTTGACATTCTATTTTTCGAATTGTGCAAAAGAGAGCGAATATGTAATTTTGTGCATAAATTATGTTTTGTGATCTGATTCTGTTTTGTTCTGAAGATATTTTGTACTCTGATATGATATGATGTGATTTCTAAAAACCTCTGGCATAACATTCTATTTTTGTTTATGTTCTGTTCTGACCTTACCACTAGTGTAAAATTGTGGCCTCTGTTCGGATTAGTACCAATTTTTTTTCTGTTTCTGGTGCATCTATTTTGGAAACAAAGTAGTTTTCTGCATGGTCTTTCCGATGTGCACACTCAGGACTCTGAGAATGAATAAGGGGAAGATTCACATTTTGTTTTTACTTGTTAGCTACCGGGGTTTACACAAAACTATCACTGGGGATAAACATGGTCTCTATTCTAATATGATAAGATAAGATCAATATGTTCAGTTATGCTTTGCCAAAGGAAATTTTGCATAAGAATGTTTTCTGGAAGTTTCGCTCTTATATTTTTTGTAATATGTTATGATTTTACATTCTGAAAACAAGTATTCTGATTCTGGATTTTGAAAGAAAATATTTTGTTCAGCATTCTGAATTTGATAAATGCTCATGTCTACACACTAGTATATGTTTTCTGCTTACTAAGTTGTTAATAACTCACTCATTATCTCCAAATATTTTTCAGATAATTTTGATGGTTCAGCTGGAGAATAAGAGTATGAAGTTTTAGCAAAGTGTGATGATTGTAGTGGAATAAGTGCATGAGGGTACAAGTGCTTATTTGAGAATCGTAGTTAGTGAATCGATTTATTTTCGGTTATTTTGAATTGATGAGTTAAGGATATTTTCGAGTCTTTGGAGAGTTTTTAATTTATGTTATTGAGAATTTTTTTATTGTCCCTATGAAGGAACATAAATATTTGGGTTGAGTAAATAAATTAATATTTTATGGAGTTTTCTGAATTTTACAATTGTGTTATTGAAGTCGATATTAAGTATTAAGAGCTAACTCTTCGGACCTTCAGGATCGAGGCGCTACAGGGGTAGTGGAGAGGAAGCATCAACACCTTCTCTCCACTGCCAGAGCCCTTCTTTTTCAAGCTTCCCTTCCACTCAAGTTATGGAGAGATGCAGTGTTGACAACAACACACCTTATCAATAGAATTCCTACACCTGTCCTTAACGATAAGTCTCCTTATGAAACCCTTTTCTCATCCATTCTCTCCTATTCTCATTTAAAAGTCTTTGGATGTCTATGGTTTGCATCTATTGTCAAGAACCATAGAAGTAAGCTGGATCCTCGAGCAAGAAAATGTATTTTTATAGGTTACCCCCCTCCCCCCCAGGCCGGAAATCAAATGATACAAAGTTTATGATCTTGAAGATCACTCTTGTTTTGTCTCAAGAGATGTGATCTTTTATGAGTCACTTTTCCCTTTTCAACACCGAACTTCTTATACCAACCCCCAACTCACAGCCTGGTCCTTCCAATACCTATACAAGAATCCATCCCTTCTCCCTTCACATCCCAAAATTTCACTCCCTCAACCCCTACTGAAAACAACACCACTGAATTTGTCTCACAGGAAGATGAACACAACCTGCCTCCCCTCTTCTCACCTCACACACAATCACCTGCCTCTGCACAGATCAACACCACACCTATCACTCTTAGAAGGTCTAATAGAACTCGACACCTACCTGCTTATCTCCATGATTATCACTGCCAGACAACTCATACCAATCCATCCTCACATCCACCTCATATCCCTACTGCTCACCCTCTCCATCAATACCTCTCCTATATAAATCTGTCCCCTCATCACCATTCATTTGCTCTCTCACTCTCTCTCCTTCGAAAACCTCAAACCTATCAAGAAGTTGCTAAGTCTAAATATTGGCAAGATGCCATGAATGCTGAACTCAAAGCCTTTGAGGATAATGGCACTTGGACAATCACAATTTTGCCTAAGGAAAAAGAGCAGTGGGATGCAAATATGTCTATAAAATTAAGCTCAAATTTGATGATACAGTAGAGAGGCCTAAGGCTAGATTAGTAGCAAAAGGCTACACTCAAAAGAGAAGGATTCGACTACCTAGAAACTTTCAGTCTAGTTGAAAAACTTACAACTGTCCGTGTTTCTTGCCTTAGCTGCTACTCTCAATTGGCACATTTATCAATTAGATGTGCACAATGCCTTCCTTCATGGAAAATTGGATGAGGAAATATATATGGAATTGCTGGGGGGAGTCCACCACCAAAGGAAAATTGGTTTGCAAACTCCACAAATCACTCTATGGACTCAAGCAAGCTTCTAGGCAATGACACTCCAGTTTTTCTGAATCCCTTGTCTCCATTGGCTTCCAACCCTCAAAATCAGATTACCCTCTCTTCACTAGAAACAATGAGAATGGTTTCATAGCCTTGCTTGTTTATGTTGATGACATAGTCATAGGCAGCTCCAACATTAAGGAAATTGACAAAGTAAAGGCTCACTTACACTCTCAATTCACAATTAAAGACCTCGGCATTCTCAAATTTTTCTTGGGCTTAGAAATTGCAAGGTCAACTGCTAGGATCCACTTGTGCCAAAGAAAATACTGCCTAGAGATCTTGGAAGATGCAAGGCTCCTTGGGTGCAAACCAACAAGTACACCCATTGAAACAAATCACAAACTCTCACATTCAGCTTCAGATTCATTGAATGACCCCACGAGCTATAGAAGGCTTGTAGGAAGACTGATTTACCTCACCATAACCAGACCTGACATCACTTATGCAGTAGGCATACTTAGTCAATTCATGGACAGACCAAGTGAGGTTCACATGCAAGTTGTCCATCAAATTTTGAGGTATGTGAAAGGGTTAATAGGACAAGGTATACTCTTCTCCTCTCAATCTGATCTGTACGTCAAAGCCTTTAGTGACTCAGATTGGGCAGCTTACCCAGAGACAAGGAGGTCCATAACAGGTTTCTGTGTCTCCATTGGTGATTCATTGGTTAGTTGGAAATATATATATATAAAAAAAAAAAAATAGCAACCATCTCACGCTCCTTTGCAGAGGTAGAATATCGAGTTCTACCTCGTACAAGCTGTGAACTAGTATGGTTAATTTTCTAGTTAAAAGATTTTAACATTATGCGCACCAAGCCTGTCATCCTATACTGTGATAACCAGTCTACTTTGCACTTAACCAAGAAAATAGTTTTCCATGAAAGGATCAAACACATCGAGTTAGATTTCCATTTTGTGGGAGAAAAAGTGTTGGCCAAGGTTATCACTCATCTACATGTTGATTCAAGGTTTCAACTTGCAGACATTTTCACTAAGGCACTAAGCATTGCAAATTTTCAATTTCTATTGTCCAAGATGGGCATCTTGAACATCTATGTCTATCTTGAGCAGGAGTCACAAAATTTAAATATCCTAAGGCCCATTGCTACCAGGCCAACTACAACAAGGCACATGAACAAGGAGTACAACTCTGCTACTGCTACAAAAGGCTAATCTGTCAACATTGCAGCAGAGGGATGTGTAACCACTATAATGCAAAAGCTGGACCAATAGCCACCATGTTGAAGCATGAGAGACATGCAGCATGCCTTTAGTACCAAGATGATCGTACTGCTACTTTACTACTTATGTATATTGTGTAAAATAGATTGTATACTAGAAATAGAAACTTAGTTGTCTTTTTCTTCCTTTTAATCTTTCTATCCATTTAAGTTGTATAATATATAAAGGGACAGGATGTAATGCAGAAATGAATTGAATGAAAAGTGTCAATCATTTTTTGCCTCAGTTGTTGTCTCGGTTTCCTCTCATTCCTTTTCTCATTTTCTTTCCTCTCAAGTTGTAATTCTAACATCTCATCTCAACTCATTATCCAAACATCTCATAACTCTTATCTATATGGCCAAAACGTCCATGCATCAATTTATCCTAATTCTATGCCTCTCTAGTCATTCAATGAAGTGCACATGCATGCATGCCTACCATTGACCACCCATGATATTCATATGTTTTTTGGTTTTTTTGTTTATTTTTAATTTAAATAATATTTTTTAATAAAAATCATAAATTCATTTTTAAACATATTTTGAAGGGAAAAGGGAAAAATGCTTCTTGCAATCACAAGGGAGAGTCAGCGTGCAATCACAACCCATTTGGAAAATGAAACAGTTTCATTTTCTTGGCAAAACACATAGTGACCCATTCTTCTTTATATATTTAGATAACTTCCAAAGTATTCAAATGTAAAGGGAACAAGATATAAATGGTGAACCTTTTCTCGTTCTAAAACTGGTTTTGCACTTTACTTCTTCTAGTCCGCCGTGATTGGAGCTTGCTTAGAAATATCATTTTTTATTCATAAGCGAATTCAAGTAAATGAATCCCTATAAATGTTAAACAATCAATAAAGAAAACTGATAGACAAGAAATGAAATTTTTTTACTACGATGTGTCGAAGTATGGGGTTTATGAACCAATCAATGCCACGTAAATAATGCTATTCCGTGGGTCCCCGCAAAATCTGAGAACTGGAAAAAAGATGAAATGCAAGCAGCTAATCATAACACAATGAGAAATTTATCCGTCATTCCCGATTTTCTTTTTAAATAATAATAATAATAATTAAAGAAAAAACCCCCACGTGCATACACACTGTTAATGTTAAACAAGCAAACTGCAATTTTTTATTTATTTAGTTAATTTCACACGAACACTGACATGTCCACTCATACAACTCACTTTCCAACCCAAGCCAAAGCTGAAAGCTGGGCCTATACTTGTGCCTATAAAAATACACATAGTAATAAATGGAGTTAGGCTATAATAAATTTTAATGGTAAAGAGAGAGAAACTTATAAAGGAGATTTTAAAATAATTATTAAATATTTATTATTATCTAAAAATTTATAATCATAAATATTGTGTAAATTTATTTTAAGAATAATTTATAAAAATTTAAAATAGACAATTTCCTTACAAATTCATGTAAAAAAGTGAAACTCACTATAAAAAAAGAAAGAAAAAAAATATTGTTTATTAGTGAGACCTTTTTTTGCAAAATAAATTTTTTATTTAATGAAAATTATTATCATTCATTCATTAGAAAAATTTACATCCATGACTAGTGTTGAAATAGAGAGAATTCTAAAAAATCATAGAAGTATATATTTTTGTCTATATCAAACTATACAATTGAGGCTTATATATAGTGAAATATGACCAAAGTAAATAAGGAAATATAAAGAAAATGAAAGATTCTAACCTAGCATAATTACAAGAAATTAAGGATATGATTTAGCATAATTCTAGGAAATTAAGGATATGATCTAATATTCTAGGTATATTCTAAGATATAAATATATACACTAACATTCAAAAAAGAAAGATTCTAACTTAGCATAATTACAAGAAATTAAGGATATGATCTAATATTCTAGATATATTCTAGAATACAAATATATATACTAAACTAAAATAATACATTTGAAACTCTACCAATATACTATTTTATTTAGTGAATAGTTTTGTTTTCATTATTGCTGATATTCTCTACAGATAAATGTCTAAAAGATAACACTCTTTGCCTAAATAGAGATTCAACCTCACTCTCAACCTCTACGGACAAATGTCCGAGAGACGAACTTTTTTTATTTTATTTTATTTTAATTAACAATAAGGAAACTAAAAAAAGAAATCAGTAAGATAGATGTAAAAAAGGACAAATTACAGTTTTGACTAATTTCGGTAGACTTTAGAATCTGTGACGACCTGTGAAGGCAACACACTTGTCTCTTTTTAGCCACAAAGGTCAGATATAAAAGGACTGATAGTGGTGAGTTCGGTGATCTGGCACGTGTTGAGAAGAGCTGTCAAAATGGGTGACGCATGAGGACCTCGCACATATGTGGGCGTGAACCACGCACGGTGATTTTTATAAAAGCACCACTTCCATCCGAATTATTTTCGACTTATGAATCTATTTGTATGTTCTGCCTGTCTTTCGAGAGTTGTCAGAAATGTATAGATCTATCTTTTTCGACAATAAAGAAAACAAAATAAAACAAAGTAAAAGAAATATTAATAGATAAGGTATGTGAATGGAGGAAATAGGGAAGGAGAGTGAGGAGGAGGAGGAAGCCATCCTCCAACAAAAATCAAATCTGGAGTTCTTGATTTTTTATGAGAGAGTTAGGAGGAGGAGGCGCCTAGGGTTTTTGATGTTTTCATTTTTTTTACAAAAGGCTTTAATGAGACTTATCTATTTGGAATTTGTGCACATCATTTCTCATTTACACTTCGTTTAAATAGTGATATAAGATAAGATAATTTTAGATAAAATATAAAAAAATATTATTAAAATATTAATTTTTAATATTATTATTATTTTGATATTTGAGAAAAATTAAATTATTTATTATATTTTATTTAAAAATTAAAAAAATTATAATAATAAAATGAGATTAGTATATTTTGCATAAACGTATCTTATTTTATATGGTAATCCTGTTAACTGTGATTTAAAGTCGGGTGACGTAGAATGTACTGCTGTTTTGTCATTTCGGGCTTACAGGACAAACCCGTTCTGCCATTTTTGCTTGCACCCACTGCAACTGCTGCACCAAGGCCTCGCTCTCTTTCTGCGCATTCCCTAGGACCCTACTCTTCCCTCCCACCCCGCTCCCCTCGTTCTAAATTCCCGCTGCCAACTTTTTTTATTTTATTTTATTTTATTTTTCTAATGTTTCTTCATTTTCCTGGAAAATCCCCGTTCCTTCTACGTACTTTAGTCTCTTTGGAAGTCTATCTCACCCTAATTTTAGAGTTCCTTTAATTTTTTTTTTTTGGGCTCTTCGATTTTTTTTAATAAATAAATATGCTTAATTTTAAATAGGCTGGTTGTAGAGTGAGTCTATCTAGTCTCTCATTGGTAGCTTGCTAGCCCCGTGATTGTTATACTCCACCTCCAATCCAGACCGTTCTTTTCTTCTTCTCAATATCGGCGGCTCGGCTTCCCTCCTTTCTTTCCTTTTTTTTCTTTTTTGGTACTGTAGGTTTCCTGTAGTATATATCCCCTCCGCCGACCTCTCTTCTTTTTTTTGTTTGTTTGTTAATCACGTTTGTCCGATTCGTGTTTCCAACAAAATTCTTCCATATTCCTTTCATCGTTTTCCCAAGGATGAGAGATCCTTCCTTCTCCTCGTCGTTCTCGAAACTCCGAATCCTCACTGTACTGGCTTTAGCAGCGACGACGCTGTTAATGTTCTTCCGTGTCGTCGTATTAATGTCGCCTCTGCTTCTGTCAGGTGCTCCGGTCTCTTAATTCATACATATATATTCTGTGTATAATATATTCATCGAATACTCTTTACAGTTGCTTGCTTATCTTCGCTTTTGCTTGATCTAATATTATTGCATGGCCTTTTTTCTGTCTCTGCTTTCCGCAATACGAGGAACTCTGTTCTTTTTTTTGTTTGTTGTCTGCTAGCTTTTTATCAAACGAAAAAGAAACAAACAATTTGATTAAAGTTGTGTATATATTAAAGTATTAATTGTTAATGCAGGTGTGAGGAGGAGCTCCTTGGTCCTCTTCGACAATGAAAACTCCACGACGCTGATCACTGCACTGCATCGCAACCTTCTTCTTCATGATGGTGAGAGACGTACGTGCCGTTCTTGATCATCTTCATTCTATTTTGTTGCTTTTTATTCTTTTAACAAAAACGAAACAAAAAAACTAATCGGTGTTGACGAGAAACACAGCTAGAGAGAGAGAGAGAGAGAGAGCAAGTATTTGAAGAGTGGGACCCATCCATCCCTACGAATTTGGTCGTCCCTCGGCTATGTTCACAATGCGTACGTACGGGGCTGGCTAAGGTGTCAGCGGTGCACGCCTGTGTTTTGATTAGTGTTAATGCATGCTAGATGCCTAATATGCACCCGACCTTTCACCTTTGGCTATGTTAATGGTATTCGAAAGAAAATATCAGACATGTTTCGAGGAAGGTGATCTTCTATCGTTTGACGTGATCCGAAATATTACTTGACGTTTTTACCCCTTCGATCCTTTCCTTTATTGCAGGATCGATTCAATTGTCTTAGCCTTAGGCATAGGCTCTTCTTTCAAATTAGCTGTCCTCCTTTCAACTAGCTGTCAATTTTTTGTGGCTCGTGAGTCGTGACTCTGTGACTTCGCTTTTAAAGCCCTTGCTTGAATTTTCAATTCAAAAATAAATAAATAAAGAATGAAAAACGGGACAAGATGATTCGTACCCTACTCCACCCCTACTGGACTTGCCACTTTTGTGTCTACGTTCATTTAATTTTCATGCTATAATTCCTGTGAATCATCTTCAAAAAAGTGTATTTTGTCCGTGGACGACATACATATCCTATTGGTTGGGTTGTTGGGTGTTCACGTTCTTAATGTTTTTGCCTTAATTTGATTTTATTTAGATGCTGTGCATTCAAGTGTCTTACATTAAGAATCTTTTTACGGTACGGATCGAGTAACATTTAGATTATTATCCTTAAGTCACTATTCGTTTTTACATTTTATACTTGTTATTTTTTCATAAAATGTAAAAGTATTTTTAATAGGATATATATAGAAGTGTTTTTTTTATAAGACGTGAATATGAAATAGTGAATAGTTAGAATAATTTTCATTTAATAACCATCAATTATTTTTTAACGAAGTTTAAAAAGTTTTGAAGTTTTTATTTAAGAAAATTCGAAGATTTATAAAAGATAAAATAGGTTTTATTGATGGACGTAAAAAATGATTGCCAATAGGATATATGATTCTGATCCTATGTTTATGTATAGTGTGTACAACACGCGCACACACCTAGTGCATGCTAACCTAACCCCTGGCCCTCCTTGCTAACTTTTGCGGCAGCAGGAATGAAGGAAACGAACCGGATGTGGGGGGAAAGGTGTAGCAAGGAGGACATAGAAGTGAGCCAAGGCCCCACAGCCCCACTCCCAAGTGGCATTCCCACCTACACCGTAGAGATCATGAATGTCTGCTTCACAGAATGCGACATTTCCGGCATTCATTTGAGCTGTGGATGGTTCAGCTCTGCCCACCTCATCAACCCTAACATCTTCAAGAGGCTTGGCTACGACGATTGCCTTGTCAATGACGGCAAGCCCTTGATCTATGGCTCTATCCTCTCTTTCCAGTATGCCAATACTTACCCCTACCCACTTTCCGTCTCCACGGTTGTCTGCGTTTAACTCACGTACATGCAATTATATATAGCTTTTAGTTTTCTTTTTTCTTTTTTCCTCTCTCTCATAAACTCACTACATATATAATAGCCGTTGATGATACTTCATGAATACACTCGGATACCCAGTTTTGCTTGTGTGGTTTTGGTTGGGGTTTATACGTTTGTTTGTTGGTTTCAGTTCTCCTTTTCGGTTTTTTGAGCAAACTTGTAAAGGAAAGTGCCTGATCTTCTGGATTTGGGTTGGTTTGATAATGACTGATATTTTGGGGCTGGATACTTAATTGTCTGTATATGATCAGGCGTGATATAACCAATATATTTTAGTTACATATATGGAAATTAGATGCGAGTTTTGATCTTCTGACCTTTTGTTTCGTACCATGTTTTTCTTTATTCATTGGCCTTCCGTTTCGTACCATGTAAATACACGAATGAAAATTCTAAAATATTGCCCCAATGTCCATCTTCCTCGGTCACTATAAATATTCAACAATAGAATAATTATTTTTATCAGTCACTATTCACTACACACACCCCACACCCTATTAAAAAAATATAGAAAAAATTATTAGATGTGAGATGTGAAGATAAATAGCGGCTAATGCATAGCAAAACTCTATAAAATAATGCTACTACAGGTCTATCTGAACGCACTACAAGAAATGAGGCATTTTCCAGCGATTTTAAAATCGTCGCAACAAAAATTATCGCAACAAAAATCGCCGCAAATAGACCTTATTCGTGGCGATTTCCAAGTCACCGCTGAATTGCAACGCGAATTTGGGAAATGAATATAGTCTTTATATTTTGCGGTGATTTTTACATTTTGCAGTGCTTTTTATCGCTGCAAAATTTTTTTTAACTCTATTTCTACCGATTAGAAAAATCGGCATAATATATACCATTTGCAGCGAATATTGTCACTGTAAAAGTATATTCATCCACGTAATGCTTATTTGCGGCGAATGAAAAGCGCCGAAAAAGATAATAAAATTTAAAACCCGCGCGTTACGTTTTCCACTCATTTGTTTTCCTCTAGCAGCTCCCCCCTCTCCCCATCTCTCTCCCCAATCCCGCTTCTCCCTCAAGCCTCCGCCATGCACAACTCGTCGCTAACAACCCCACCACGCCACCACCATCTCACCTCAATAGCCACCCCCTCCTTCTCCCCCAGTCCCCATGCCGATCTCTTTCTGGCCTCACCTCTCTCTCTCTCGGATTTCTCTATATCGTCGCTGCTAGGGGTGCCGTTAGCCACCACCCACACCTCGACGCCGTCGCCAGTCTAGCAACCCGAGGCCCTCCCTTTCTCCTTGCTCTATTCGCAACCCACGACGCCGACGCAGTTTACTACTCTGCCACTCCCTTGTGAGTTTCGCTTCTTCTTCTAGCATGTCAAGGTCGCTCAAGTATGGAAGAATTTATGAAATTGTTCTTTACATGTATTTGTCACACATTTTTAAAGCATATTTTCAGAAAAGCAATGGTGATTGGAAAAAAAGAAAAAAAAAATTATGGGTGGGCTTGTATTCGTGGTTTCAATTTCTTGGAAAGGATGTGAAAGTGGGGACCTCTTGAAAAAGTAACGAAATTTTAATTCCTGCCTTGTGGATTGAATAAATCTAGGTCACTTATAACAAACACACAATTTATTGAAAAGATTGAGTGGAGAAAAAAATGCCTAAAAATGATTGCATGATACTCCATTACAGAAGTGCATGCCCCAACATACGTCTTATATATTTGTAGTCATGGACGAATGGTAGTACCATTTTGTTAATTTGAAAATATTTTCTACCGTTACACATTGTTCAATTTAAAGTTGCATGCCTAGTCTGTAAAAAGTGTAACATGAGTTGGTGGTTTATGCAACGCAGCCGCTCAAGGATTATTCTGGATGTCGGGCTTTTTAGAGAGATGATTAGGTGCTTTTCTTTGAATCTTTTGCTCTGGCAATATTCCCATTCTTTTCCCTTTGTATTCTAATTTGTATTCAATGCTTTATCGATCTATTTTGTTCACCTTTCTATTATTTTTGGAGAGTAAGGTAATCTTATTCCAAAGAAGAAAATAAACAATTAGGAAAGACAAAAATTAACAACAGAAATACAGCATAACTTAAGGTACTACAAGAGAAGAGTGGTCCTAATTCAAAGGGAACAAACAAAACGAGTACAACAATTTGCTCAGCCAAAAACAACTAGTGTAGCAACCAGTATTCAAAAGAGCTTGAATAAATATTAACCATTCCCACCACCAACACAACAGGCTTACATTTCCACCACAACAGCTAGGCCTAGCATAACCTTTTCCACCACGAACCACAAGGCTGCACTAAAAACTAGCCATAAGTTTGCCATCAAAGAAGAGAGTCATCCACCACAGGGGACAGAGAACCCAGCCACAACCACACCAAGTTTTGAAAGCAATGCCCAGCACTTCAAAACGAGCCACCAACCAGCATACAATAGAAGCAAATCCACACAACCATAAGTAAGAGCAGTCCAATAAGAAGGCAAAGGAGCATCCCACCTAGATCAGAACTACCATAACTAATAAAGAACAACTTACTTTTCCAGAACAAAAGGCTCAAAGATAAAAGATTATTAGTGCCAACAAAGAGTGAAGGGGTAGTTTAATTGGTTGAATTGATCCCTTTATATATTTTAAAAAATATAAGATCATTAGTGCCATGCAAAGACAGATTCTCAAACAAGAGGTCAGAGATTTAAGTAATCTTGATCAAGTCAGAGATTTAAGCTAGAAACATAAAACTGATGCAACCTCAATATTTTTTTTCCAGTCTTGAAAAGGTTGGGTATTTGGCATGACTCCTTCTACTATCTATTTTGGACCCAAAACAGCTGTTGATTTTTGAGCGAGTGAGTCTTCTATAATATAAGCCACCACTTTTCCACTCTCATTACAATGCGTATTGGCATGCACCCTAATTTACTAAACTTTTTTATACAGGATCACCAAATGGTATGACTGGAATTGTGGTCGTCGGGCAAGCAGGAATGGAGCTCTATTGTGAAGAATGCCATCAGCCGATATTAGAACGTTTGAGGTTGTTGATCTTTTAGGGATCAAATGTAACCTTCGATTTCAAATATCTCAAATATAGCCCTTTGATTGGATGATTATATCAAACATATTTTTCATTTACTTTTTGGGGACAAAATTTAGGAGTTTTCTCATTCTCTTGTTTGAGTTTAGTTCTCCTATATATTTCTAAGTTTACTAAGCCTGGTTGGTATTCTGTGCGAAGACTTAATGATTTTTATTTTTTATTTTTTATTTTCATTTAGCATCATAATGATCTATGGTGCTTTATATTAACTGACAGGCTGATATTCTAATATATAGTAGGCGATCATTGTTTAAACTTGATAATGGCGTAAAAGTACTTCTAATTACCAAGTGTATTGTTTATTGCTATTTCAGGAATACCTCTAGGCTAATTGATGTTCTAAAATCCAAAAATGAAGAAAATGAGGCTTACTTATCTGAAATTGAGGTTAGTTTTCTGCTTCTTTTTTTTTTCACTTATAAAAAAAAATTGTTCCCTAATGTGGTGTTCAACAAGGCCATTCTCAATCATGAAATTGATATAATTATTGTTCTGGTTTTTCTTCAGTCAATTGGACAAGCATATGATGATATGCAGAATCAAAACCAACATTTTTTGCAACAAATTACTGAGAGATATGACTATAACATTAAGGTAATTGTTTGTCCTACCATTTTACCTCCAAATGCCAGATTGATGTTCGCCACATGCATATTGAAAATATCCTACTATGGCATAAGGGCATAGTTGCAGTGATGTTGAAGATGTTCCAATTTATCTTGCCTAGTTGCATATTGTTATAGCTGCCTAGCATCATACTTAAATAGAGGAGCATAACTTGATACTTATTTGAGTGATAGTAGTGTGCTCAAATATGTTATAACATGATGTGTGGCCTAATTAATTATCAGCTCAGTTTGTACTTGATATAACCATTAATGCACCATTCCAGTGTATATATAACTACATCAATGTGTATTCCCAACTGAGTTTGGATGAATGAATGCCCTTAATTTATTGAATTATGCAGAAAATGGTGTTCCATGGATTTGTTGATGGGAATATTAGTTGTTCACCAGAGTAGATAATCAAAGTTCATTTTGAAAGGCATGATTGCTAAAGCTTTTGTGGCTCCATTTGGAGCAGAATTTAAATGAACTATTGTATGCATAGTAATAAAGAGCAAGACATATGTTAATAAAAATTTAGTGAAGTTTAGTCATTTTAGGAGTAAGCTGTCATTACTAGATTTCATGTAGGACAGTATTTTGATTTGCTTTTACTTGATAATAAAAATGAGTTCAAACTGATAGTTTGATTTTGAACATTTCTCACTTCTAGTTGCTTTTTGTATTGAATTCAGATGTGTTGCCAATTATGGTGCAATTTTTGCTTGCTTATTTTTTATGTTTTAATATACTTCTAATTTGTTAAAGTTATATATATGTGCCAGTTGATTTTAAACATATATTAATTATATTTTATAGTTATATATACATATATTATATATAAGAGTCTCTAATGTGAAGTATAGCTTGGGTATAGTTCATCAAGATTTCTGTAGATTTTTTTTTAAAACAAAATTTGTGAAATTCCTTTTCCGGTGAGTAAATGTCGCCGGAAATATTTTTTCGCAAATTAAACTTATTTGCGGCGATCCAATATAGTTTGAAATTCTCATTTGCGGCGATTTATACTTGCCGCAAATTGTTTTCCCCGCAAATTGTTTTCCTAGTGATTTAATCGCTGGGAATGGATTAAAAGCAGCGATTTTCTAATCGCTTTATCTGCATATTCAAAACAGAAAACTCAATTGCGGCAATTCTAGAATCACCTTAATTGAGTTTTCAAAACCGATTAGTCGATTGCAATGATATTTTGAAAACACTGGAAAGGTGGCTTTGCGGCGATTTTAGTCCTTTTGGCGATGGAAAAACATCGTCAGAATTAGTCTTTTCCAATGATTATGAATTGTGTAAATGTAATTTATGCTTGGTTAGGATTAGATGCGTATGCTGTTTGGAATAAATGTAATCTTAATAGGACTCTAAAACTGCAGTGATCCGATAAGAATAAGTGTTTGAATTGTAACTCTTATCAAATCCTGTTTGTATTATAAGATAAGAGTCAACAAGAGTCCTATGTGTACTTCAAGTCTAACAGTCAGTTTAAGAGATAAAGATGCAATTTTATTGAAGAAACTGAAACAGACTTGAAGAAGTGATTTAGTTTGAGATGTTTGCAAATAGTTTGCAATGTATCTGACTGAGATTCTGGATAAACATGTTAGCAGAATCCTTCTCCAAATCAATGACAACATTGTCTATTTATAGAAGAATCGGTTGAGGGGTTCGGAGACACTTGAACTGCACAATTCACAAGTATTTGAGAGCTTGAAGATCTGAGTAGAACTTCAAGAGATCGTGCAAGAGAAAATTCTTGAGAGAAGGATTTTCTGAAAAGACTCAATCTGTGAGATTGAGTGAGAGCGTACTTAAAGGGGAAGTTGTTGTATTCAAGTTCAACTATTGGAGGTTCCAGTAAGAAAGACAAAGATTGGAGAGTGTCAGAGGTTCTGACTACCTACCTTTCCCTTAGGATAGATATGTTACTAACATTCATAACATAATGCCCGGTAAAGAGATTCATATTCTGAAATACCTCATTTATTGAAAAGTATTAAAATGTTAGAACTGAATTGAACATAATTATCTCGAAAACTGAACGTAAAGTAAAAGAACATAAACTAATCCTATGAATGACATAAAAGAGATCTAATTCTTGTGTGAATATCACTTATTCCTTCCTAATTTTTTGTACTAAATCTACTCATGGCCTTCCAGCTCTACGTCATCATAATCACCATCTATGGGAATTAAACATAGAAGAGGACATGAAGACAAAAAAAAAAAAAAAAAAGAGTCAAATAATCAGTAAGTAGCACATCATACCGTAAAATATGATTTGGCCTAGCATGGACTTAATTTATGAAGACTCTTCACAACATACATACAGCATCACAGATTCACAATCATATTTTACGTAGCATATATATATTCATATAACTTTCTGAAAACTTTACATTCATACATATATCGTCAAAGATTCACGTAGCATATATATGTATATATATATTCATCATTGACATGAGTAGAAGCATACATAATCATGGGAAACATTTAATGTGAATCCATGATAACTTGTTTATCTTGTTTTAACATGGAGTGAAACACATTTGAGTCCGTGTTTCACCTAGCATGCATTACATGGAGTGAAACACGCTTGAGTCCGTATTTCACTTAACTTGCATAACATGGAGTGAAACACGCTTGAGTCCGTGTTTCACTTATCTTGCATAACATGGAGTGAAACAAGCTTGAGTCCGTGTTTCACTTAACTGGCATAACATGGAGTGAAACACGCTTAAGTATGTGTTTCACTTAACTGGCATAATATGGAGTGAAACATGCTTGAGTCCGTGTTTCACTTAACTTGCATAACATGGAGTGAAACACGCTTGGGTCCATATTTCACTTAACTTGTGGTTAACCACGCTTGAGTCTGTGGTACCGTAAAACTTCTTGTCTTTCTTAATGCATAAGAATTTATTAGGCTTTATGAACATTTCTAACATGGCATATTCTTATACATGGCATAGCATAACATGACACATTCTTGTATATGACATAGCATAACATGACATATTCTTGTACAACATAACATGGCATATTCTTAACATGATTTGAACATTTTATGACATTCCCTGGCATACATGATCTAAGTACTACATGAACATGACATACATAATCTAAGTATTACATGAACATGGCTTGCATAATCTGGCTATTCTATTACATGGCATACTTGACTTGAATTACTACATGAACATCTCATGGCTTTCATATGATTTTAATAACATTCAATCAATCAAACAACAAATTCATTCATTCAAGCATAATATTATAGTTCTTCACAGATCGTAAAAGGGAATCTAACCTGGACTTGTCTCTTAGCGTAGCGTAGATAACCATCATAAGCACATCATATTTTCATTCATAACAATAATATTCACTATACTCATGCATTTATATGATCATACTATTTACCTCTTAGCGCTGCTTCCTGATTCTCACTTTGTAGTGCGCTACCTATACGGGGTACTAGATGTTACTAATTCCTTAGTGAACGCGTTTAGTGTTCTAATTACTTAAAATCATACCATAGAGATAATTTAATACATATTCAATTAAATATAATTACATAATAATATTATTCAAAACCCCTAACATATCCTTTAAAAATATAACTTAATAATTGTATTAAAATATCCGAAGGCCCAAGGCCAATTGGGGAAAACAGTCCACTTAGAATTTTAAAGAGGCATTCGGCTGAATGGGCTTAAGGCCCAAGGGCCCATTCTAGATTAAAAAGGAGAAGCTTCCTTTGGAAAGCACAAGGCTAATGCAGAGAGCTCGTGAATGTGGGAGGGAGTCGTGCGATAGCTTACCGAGAGAGGGGCTAAGTGCGATGGCGGCTTTGGGTGGCTAGACGTGATGGCGGTGCAACTGGGAGGTCCTTATGGTGGTGCGACACTGAGAGGGAGAGAGAGAGAGAGAGAGAGTGAGAGGGAGAGAGTTTTAAAGATATGGAATTGAAACTCAAATAACTGAGATGGAGGAAGGGTGAGTGCACGAGAAGGGCTTACTTGAGGGAGTGGGTGCGACGGAACTAGGTTGGCCGGCAGTTTCTAGTATCGTGGGTGGTGCTCTGACGTCCTAGGGTGGTCGGTGGTGGCTGGGCAGAGAATAAGGCTTATGTGAAAGTGAGTTCTTCCTCTAGGTATTTTTGTGTGTTTAACTTAGAGGGTTTTCGTGGGATTTTGCAGTAGAAGACAAGCGGGTCTTGTGTCTTGGGTAAACGTATTGAGTTACAAAGATTTTGTAAACGTTTTACTTGTAATACTCTTAATCGATAAAATTGATTTTCCTAAGTTTGATTGTCCCGTAGGGTTTTACCTTTGAAGAGTTATTCTAAGGATTTTCCTTCGTAACTAAATTATTGTGTTAATGCTTTTAATATTTTATTTTGGTTACTAATCCGTGCTAACAATTTATGTTTAGTATTAACGTGCATAATTAGGGGTACTCAAGTAATTTCAAACTCAATCGTAGATCATAGCTGCGGCAATATTTTGTATTATTTGTGACAATTAAAATCGCCAATAAAGATAACTTTTTAGCAGCAATTTTTGGCTCCATTTGAAGTAGATTAGAAGTAGAGAAATAATATCGGCAAACATGCAGTGAGGTGTAAATTGCTAGGAAAAGATAGGGACGGCGATTTATTATAGTGGCTTACCGTTAACATCACTCTCTTGACGTACTATTATCACGTAGTGCCTTATCGTTTATTTAAAAAAAAAAAAAAAAAAAAACCTTAAACCCAAAAGGCTGTAATGGAAACTTATTTTTTATGTTTTGAAACATCTTTTATTTGTAATATATTTATTTTCATAGTCACTATCAAGAAAATCATCTTAGTGGTAACCTTTCATTAATGAGAATAACTTTTTGCCGGTGCTTCCTATAAGCTTGATTTATCGGAGACCAATAGAGTAGTGCTATGTAAGGGCTACATCTCTATCCCTATTCGTCGTGCTGTAGGGGATTTGCCTTTTGTTGAGACCCCCCTTCCCACCCCCTCTCTTTCCCTCTCCCTCGAACTGAAAACCCCCCTAACCTTTCTCTCTGTCTCTCCTTCAAACTTCAAGCTACCAAAGCTCTGCATTCTAATCGTCAGGAAAATTGCTAGTCAAACATTCAAGAACAGGATGAAAATTTCTAGAGTTTTATACTGATAAGGGTGGTACATCCCCAGTAACTAAATAAAAAGGATTTCATGCGAATTTTATAAATATAAAACCAAGTCAAAATTGATTTAGAAAATTAGAATAATATTTTTTTACAAGTTCTTCTATCATGGATTAAACTGCCCATGCAACATGACAAAGATTTTAAACACAACACCAAAAAACAATAAGCATTGCATCTCCAAGCTATCCTTGATAATATATTTGAAAAAGATGGAAGCCCCAAGTCAAACTCAACACAGAGGCATTGGGTTCTTCTTTTTTCTCTGTTCTTTCCCCTTCTGCATGTTTGAGAAGTCTTTCGTCGAATACTTATTTTTCAACCTCTCTCTGTCTCCATTTTTCTTTTTCCTTTTTTTTTCTTGGTTCAATTTGTTAGTTCAGTACCAGACTAATATATTCTCCTCTTCCTCCTCCTCCCCGTCTTCTTCTTTCTCGGAAAGTAACAGATAGTAATATGGCTGAAAACTTGAAGAACAAAAAAAAAAAAAAAGAAAAAAAAATCATGCATGTTGTCTTTGAAAGACATCTAAAAGAAGTTTTGAAAAAGTGGGATTGTGACCTCAAGATGGCACTTCAAAGCAACGTACGTAGGCGTATTTTCACCACCAAGAAGAAAGTGCGCTGCTGTGAGGATAAAGTTGCAGGATTTGAGGTCCACGACGGGTAAGTTGGAAGTCTTCAGGCCACGAGAGGGAAGGAGAGAGATGGAAGAGGAGGGAGAGGTTAGGGTTTCAGTTTCTCGAGAGAGAATGAGAGCAGAGAGAGGGGGTGGGGTCGAGGGTTCTCGATTCAAGATCTTTGGATGTGCATCTCACGTTGGTTTTGCATGTATCCCTTACGTGGTGAGTTCCCATTGATCTCCGATAATTAGACTTTGTAAGAGACACTTGTTAGAAGCGTTTCTCTTCATTAATATTGAACGAATAGCAGAAGTCAATATTCACATGTGAAAAATGAACTGCCTTTTAAAATGCATCATCCCAATGAAAAGATAATATCTGTTTTTCCTAATTGGTAGGCGCATCCCCATTTATAATGAAAAGATTACCCCCATTTATAAGGTGCCCCCAAAAAAAGAAAAAAGAAAAAAAGGTAATTAATTGAGGAAAGAATTGTCGTGGTACAAATATTATCCCGGAATGACTTGTATGTTGGTAGTCCTTATAAGGCGCGGTTTGGATAGTGAGTTGAGATAAAATGAGTTGAGATTGAATAAAATATTATTAGAATATTATTTTTTAATATTATTATTATTTTGATATTTAAAAAAGTTAAATTGTGTATTATATTTTATGTAAGAATTTAAAAAATTTATAATGATGAGATGAGATGAGATCGCTTCTCAATCTAACAGAGCCTAAGTGTTCATCTGGTATGTTATTGCGCTTGCGAGTAACAACCAACAAAAAATATCATATTTGTAAAAATTATATGCGAAGCAAAAATAATAAGCTAAAGAATTTCAAGTTTACATAAATTTATGAAAAAAATATAAATGATAAAGAAGAGAACATATTTCAGATTTGAAAATTAAAATAATAAAATCTAACCTTCTTTTCCCACAAAGGAAAGTAGTTTGAGTGTAGATAAAATATTAAGGAGTAATGCTAGAAAATCATAACGTTTTGAAAAAGAGTATGGTCTACTGTAAAAAAAAAAAAAATTCTATTTATATTTCATATTTATTTACTTTTTTTTTCAAAAAAAAATTATAACCTTTGCGCATCCTATAATAACAAATATCATTTCTTTTATCTAAATACAAATGGGCCTCATCACTTAACCAAAATAAAGTGGGCTTTCCCAAGCTTCTCATCATCAGTTCTTGGCCTACTAAAATCCTAATAACCCAACCATCAATGGGCTTTTAATCGAATTCTCGAGTCTATGTGCCAATAACATATCTAATCCGAGTATAGAGCCAATTTATCGACTGAGCTAGTTTCTAATCCTCAAAATATCAATACAAACTTGCAAGCGTCCAAAGCTAGAAATAAAAATGAGGCAGGGCGCCACATCAGTATGTATAGCAGAATTAGGAGTGTAATTGATCCGGTCTGATACGATTTTGGATAAAATTTAGGATCGCATTGGTATATACCGGTTTTTTATTTTCAAAAACAGATATGCACTGGTTAGCCCTACACCGGTACATCCAGTTTTACCGGTTTCAATCCAGTTCGGTCCGGTTTTCCGGTTTTAATAAAATACAAATTTATAAAAAAAATTCTGTTTATAAAAAAAAAAAAAACTACTTGAAAAAAAATTGCTTTAAAAAAATCTATTTTATACTCTTATAGTGATTTAATATAACTATATTAGTATAACTATAGTCTATATTAGACTATTAGTTTTGGTATATATATTAGTGATAGTTATAGCTATATAATATATTAGACTATATAATAATATTAATATTAGGCTATTAGTATAGCTATATATTAGTATTAATTATAGTGATTTAGTATAATTATATTAGACTATTAGTATAAGTATAACTATAGTCTATATTAGACTGTTAGTATTAGTATATATATTAGTATTAGTTATAGCGAGTTTAATTTATTATAACTATATTATTGATAGACTATAGTGATAGTATATTAGTATTAGTATACTAATACTAAATTACTAATAGTATTAGTATTACTATATCATTATTTCATATGTAATTATTTAGTATACTGATTTATATACTAATTTATATATAGACTTAAAGTATATTACTTAATATACATTATATACTATTGTATCATGTACTTATCAAAAATAAAATATTGAGAGTTTATTAGGCCATAAAGATTTGGTAATAATATTTCAGTGATTTTTTTTCTTTTTTGGTAAATAATATTTTAGTGATCTTATTTACAACTTTGGTATATAAATTCAAATCTTTTGATATATAATATTTTTTTTTTCAATTGATGTGATTTATCAATTTTAGTTTAAATTTTTACAATTTCAGTTTATTTTTAATTAATTTATATTATTATATATATTATATATAAAAAATATTATATATAATATTAAAAAAATTTAAAATATATATTATATAGAACAGGTCCGGTTCAGGCCGGTTTTGCCATTATGGAAATCGGTTCCGAACTGGACCGGTCCAAAATCGGACCAGATTGACCGGTTCAGGTTAGTCTAGTCCAGTTTTCTGGCTTCCTGAATTTTTTTTACACCCCTAAATAGAACATGTAAAAGTGTAAGCAAGAGCTAAAAGAAGCAAATTAATGACATCTGAGGTAGTGAAAACGCACAATAATTTTATTGTTTAGATAAAATATTTAATATCAATTATCAAACTGTTCATCTTGACAAGAAAAATAAAAATTATTATTAGGAGTGGAGCTGAGTACCCGCACCTGGCCCATTTGGGCCCCGCCTAGGCCGGATGGGATAGTCTGTTCGCATGTTGCAGGCGGGCTCCAACTCCTTGGAAAATCGGGGGTAGGTACTGAGTGGGACACTGACCCTGCCCGCATGAGTGTATATATATATATTACATATATTTTTAAAAATAATTTTACATTAAATGACATTGTTTTGTTTTAGGGTAAAATAAAAACATTCCCACACCGTACACACCTTTATGTCTCAACTCTCTCTTTTTCCTCTCGGTCTGCTCTCTTGCGCTCGATTTCTCGGACTCTCTCTTTTTCCTCATCGTCCTCAGGTATCTCGGACTCTCTCTTTGTGACGCCTTGAGATTCCATTTCGAATTTGACAGATAGCTGAAATGTCGGGACATACAATATAAGGTTACTTGCCCCCATTCATGACAGATAAGGATGTAATGTTTTTAACATGCATCTAGCAGTATGCAATATTCGCATAGGATAATTTTATTTTTTTTAGCAATACTATGCACAAAACTAAAGAAATCCTAAATACTTAAAACATTATCTATACATACTGAAAGGATAAACATCCATGATTACAGTACGGTTCTTAGAAGACTGTAATTTCAAAAGCAAGGGAGACCAAGCTCCATAATTACATCACCAAAAAGATAATTATTGGGCTAGATCCTCGAGCATATTGTGTAACTCGACCAAAGATGTCATAATACTGTACAAAAACCTAACTAAGGAGGCCACAAGCTTCGCATTGCATTAGCACAGCCGAATCAACCTCCTCTAATCTGCCAAGCTCTACTCCCTCTCCTAGTCTTGACACATCTCCTACCATTCAGGGGGGATGGTAGTTGGGACTACCACGGTGAGATTTGAATACAAATCTCAACAAATTAACAGAAAAGTTCCACACAGGTTAATGATGCATGCATAGTAGTAAAGGCATAGCATAATCAAAGTCATAAGCAAACGTAAAATAACTTAATGTGTAACATGACATAAACTGACATGACTTGAACTAAAACGTGAACTGAATTTGAAGCTTGACATGACATGAACTTGACCTGAATAACAAGAACTTGAATTGAAATATGGGCAAAACGTGAACTTGAAACATGGACCTAGAATCTTGTTAAATAAGCATGACAAATAAAAGTGACAATATGGGTGCTAAACAGGTCCCCTTGAGCCGTGTGTCCCTACAGATTAACGCATCACAACACATGTATCTGTACTAGTAGTGAGTGCATTGACATACATGCTAGTTCACAGGTATCTGCACCTCCAGTGGACACACGTATTGTACGTATCCCGTGTCAGGTTTTTGCACCCGCACGAGTTCGTATAACATGAAATTGACATGTGGGTGGCACCATTGACATTAGTGCCTGTTGTGCTATGATGACCAGTTAATTATGTCTCATTCACAGCTCGTTGATCTTTACCATGTCAACTCAAGAAATTTCACACTAGTTTAGAGACTCTAGCATAAACAAATGAGTTCAACTAGCATATTACCCCATCTTAGCACTTACAGTCGTGATAGACGTAAAAAAACTTGACATGACTTGAAAGGCTATTCCTAAGATACACAAACTGTACTCGAGACAAAATGTGACATGAAACAAAAGGACAGAAGTCCTGATATAACGTAACATGACATGAATGTGAGATGAAAGACATGACGTCCTATGAGATAGAAAATATTTCGTAACATGACATAACATGTAACAGACAATATTTTATAACATGGCATAACATGTGACATACAACATCTCGTAATATGACATAACATGTGACATAAAATATTACATGACATTACATATGTGTAATAGATAGTATTACGTAACATGACATACTTGTAACAGATATGAATACATGACAAAATAAATTATGTAACAGATAAGTATGAAGTGACATGGCATAGTATGGCGTATATCATAACATACATACATAAACTGTAGTTCCCTTACAAATCACACGTACACAATAATTAGTAAGTTAAGAGCTAACTTATAGTGATCGTTGCATTATGAGGATTAAGCACGAAACTGTAAGTAGGGATTTTAAAAGTTAGAAACTTTATCACTAGCAATTAGAAACATGAAAAATGCCAACTTAGAGTAAAATTACCATTTTATCCTCTACATGTGGGACAATAACTATTTTACCCTTAACTTAAGGATTTCACATCCTAAATTCAAAAATACCTAAATTTACATTCCTCATGTAGATTTTATCCTAAACTCAAACATCAACTTAAAAAAGACTAAAACCTAGCACAACTATGAAAAACATCATAGGGCCAAAATTTCCAAAGGTCATATCTCTTGATTTTTGTTACAATTTCTTCCAACTTCAAAACTCATGATCAAATCAAAATATTGCAACAAATATTCTCATACCCTAAGTTTAAAAATCCAACAAAACTATACTTCTCATAAACACAAAACATTTTAGTAAAAGATCCAAACATTTTGACTAAAATACAAACTCTTGAATCTCAAGGTTTGACCTATTTCAAAACATTTTCAAAAACTCCAAAAATCCCAAACTTTAGTCTAACATGATTTGGACCAGCACATAAAAGTCACCAAAAATCACAAAATCTCACTTGTAGTACTCGGCTCCAACACTTAGCCAAAAACATAGTTTTTTTCTTAACTTGTTTGGATCAAACACTTGATCGGAGACATAACAATTTGAAATCTTCAAACCAAAACTTCATATGGTTTAGAAATGTGTCCTAAAGAATATCCAAGCATTAAAATTAAAATTAGATGGCTAAAAATAAACTAAAACATGGATCTAGCCGAAATCATCAAACTTTTAACCTAACCGAGTATTCTCTTGCATAAAAATCCATATCTTTGAAAATAACAACAAAAAGCTTCAAACTAACATCATAACATGAAGATAAAAGGCTTAGTATCATCAAATAAATTTATCAAAGTCATTGGAGTAAGAATAGACCACAAAAGATCCAAGCTGTCATAAAACAGAAACTATTTTTCTTCTTCCGGTTTTTAACCTTTTAGATCTAAGAAATATTTCATGTAACTAATCTCAAAAAAAAAAAATTCATATAAACATTTTAATAACACTCCATAAAAATTTTGGATCAAGATTTGTTCATTAGCTTGGTCAAAAACTCCAAAATGCAACACACTGTCTAGATTATCGCCCATATTGACCCTTCCATGGTTAAATAACGTTTGACCAACTAATGACCATGAAATCAAACAAACAAGGTACCCACATAAATTAAACTCAAATACAAACAATTTTCATGAATGAATCATTGTGAGAAAATACTTGCAAGGGTTCCAAAAACGACACGCAAAAAGGTTTAGAAAATTGCCCAAGAGAGCTTCTATGTGTTCTCTCCAAGAACGGAAATGAAAATGGGTGAAGTGAGTAAAATGATGATTTACACGCCAAATAAAATTCTGAAAAGGGAAGTATGGGCGTGAGTGACACCTTGATGGATGGTGATTAGGTAACAAAAAAGTGTAAATAGTGAGTGGGAATTGGCTGCTGCTGTTGCCTTGTAGAATGGAGGTGGTGAGATAGATTTTCCTCTTACATCAAGAGACTATTTGGGGCTTTCATGGGTAGAGGCTAGTCTGTCATGGGTGGGGGGAAACTTCCTCAAAAAGTTTTGCCAAGGTGGCTAAAATTCGTGGGCTTTAAACAAGTGGGCTTCAATTTGGGGTTTAAAAAGGGTTTGGTTAGGGTTTGAGATACTATCAAGTCCAAATCTAATTTTTCTTGGCCCAATCAAATTTTTAAGGTTTAAAGGTTGGATAATGATGTCATAACATGACTTTGAGGAATTAATAACATGTGGAAGTGATTTAATCAAGTAATTAAACACAATCCTTGACATCGGATCAAATAAGGTTTGGAGGCCAACTTTAGGATTTGGGAAAACAGTTTAGTGTTTCGGTTTCAACCAAATTCCAACCATTTAGGATTTCACTAGGGTTGAAACCCTCTTTAGTTTGGCACAATTTGAATGGTTGGATGAAATAGGGTTTTGCTTAGGTGGCATGATCTCACACCTTGATTTCTTTCACAAACCATCTCATGGTTTCTCTTGGTGTCAAGTGTCCAATACTATTCACCAAGTGTGGATAAGATCATTCCAAATGTCCAAATAAAACTTCTCTAACCTAATTTGGACATTCCACACCATGATTTTGAAAACATTGCACTTGGTGCAACTGTTGAGGTTACTATTCACTTCGATAAAGTGAAAAATAAACTTTGCACTGAAAATCCTAAACATACACACTAAACTAACTCTACAATTTTTTTTATAGAAATTTAACCCCGAAGTGCCTCGAAATAAACAAAATGCATTTTTGAACAAGTGTTTTGTCCTAAAATTGAAAATGAGATTATTGCGCCATAAAATACTAAATAATCAATTGAGTCTAATGGAGTAGACCATATCGAATTTTGACACTTCTAACTATTTCAAATAAAAAAATAGTGCTTTTGGCACTATAGTGAGTTGTAACACTGACTATGCTGACAGACTAAAACTTACGCGATTAGTGGATTCGTGAAAACTTGTGGAGTTTTTACGAGGCTTCTAAGGCCTATAGAAATTCTATCATTGAATTTCTAGCGGACTGTTACACACACACAATCTCTCTCTCTCTCTACTCAATACCAATGATCACGAGTGGATGGACGGCCCGGTGACCAATCCACCTGCTTGGCATCCATGGGGCCACCCGTCCATGTGAGATAAGGCCGAGGCCCGGGAACCAAACTCGACCCCTACCAATCGGGTGTGGGGGGGGGGGGATTGTTGCTTCTTGCCCGTTGGGGCAGGTAGAAGGTCTAATTTCTATGGAATTCTAAAGTTTAATCTCAGTCTAACTATTTTTTATAATTTTATTTCTTTTTCTCTGATCACTCATCACATATTCTATTATTTCATTTTAATACTGTAGCTCAACTAAATTCCAAATGTATCTATCTAATGTAGTTTATTTTTTTACTTTTTTTTTTTCACCTTAAAAGTAATATTTCAAACTTAAAAATTCACGATTTATGGTATTAAATTAAAAGATCTAACTTTTAATTTTCGCCTTAGGCATCCAACTCTATTGACCGGCCCCCCATCTGCATATCCTCTAAGCAGTTGTAGAAGTCTGGTTCTTGTTCTTTTTCTATTTTTCAAATTTATCATTATGAATGTAACATTAGAAAAATTCTACCCACTATGATCTCATGTCTAATTATCTCACTTTGATAAGGTGACATTGCTTATGAACTTTCAAATTCCTTTATAAAAAATAATAAAATGATAAAAATGTCTTACTTTACGTAGTGGAATGGAAGTGAGATATCGAGTAGGGTATTTAACATTAGTACTCATAAAATAATTGCTATTTTTGTAGGGAAAAATTCTATATATCACACTTATATCATATTTTCATCTCAATATGATGAAGTGATATTGACCATCAGTCTTTAATTTTTCTTTAAAAAAAAAAAAAGATAATCTGAGTGATAAAAGTAGAGGCTGTGTTTGGATGTTGAGCTGAGCTCAACTAAGTTGAGTTCTTTATGAATAGTAGTGAGTTGAGTAGTGGAGAGAGTTATATAGAGCCTATCTAAACTGAATTTAAAGTGTGTTTAGATTTTAAGATGAATTTAATACTTTTTATAGAAAATTGAAAAAGGTTGTGGGTTCACGTATAAATATGTTTTAAATTGAAAAATGTTGTGGGTCCCACGTGTAAGAATGTTTTAAGTTGAGATGAAGTTAGTAATTTGAGAGTTGAGTATTTGGATGATAGACTCAGCTTAAAATTAGACTGAACTCATCTGAGTTTGAAAACCAAACATAACCTAAATCTAGAATCAGGATGTCATATGTAGTATTACTATTTGTTTTAGAGTAATTATACTCTTAGGCCTATATTTCTCCAACACCACACACTTGGGTGAGGAGGAATTTTTTTTTTTTTTTTTTCAAGACGTGCGTTTTGTTTCTTGAAATCTCCCCTGCGTTTTACCCAGCCCTCAACCCCCAAATTTCGAATCATCCCAGGTGATCCATTCAAAACTGTGAAATTTCATCTCCAAATCAGGGCAAGAATCGCATCTATGGGAAGAATCGCATCTTAATATTATACCTGGAGATTTTTTTCAATGGGAAGGGAGCTCTTTTTTCTGGAGAAGAACCCATTGGTGGTCGTTTATCTCCATTTTTCTTGTTATGAAGGGAGCAAAACAAACTATAATTTTTTTTATATCATTGAGAATCTGTAGATGAAAGAACGAGAGAGAGAGAAAGCTAGAGAGAGAGATGTTATGTTTGTAAAATAGGGGAGGGAACACGGGGAGAGGGAAGACAAAGGGGGAAGGATAGAGAGGGAAGTGAATTTGGCAAGACTAGACCGTTTTCACTTAAACCTGATTTGCTACATCAGCTGGTGTGTGGAGTAGGAGAGTAAACCGGCTTTGGAGTGGACTTTTTCTTTGTTTTATAGGCTGATAAAGTGTCGTTTTGTGAAGATTATCAATCTATCACCGCGAGAATCTAGGTAAGGTATTTTATGTAAACCTCATATCTTGATTAACAATTTTAAGATATCAAATTTCATGCACTCTATTTGAAAAATTTGGAAAAATCATAAAAAAAAAATGCTCCATTTGTATACAAAAAAACCGTATCTAACATTACTCACTAACTTTTGAGTATATTCCTCAAAATGCTTGTTTCCCAGCCTTATATAAGAAATTTTTTGAAGACGTGTAACGTCCTCGTCAAGATTGGATATTTCAAACAAACCTATGAGTAAACAACCTTTATATATAGTAGTTTCACATGGTATAGGATGACTATCTATTTGAGAATCCACAGAGCTTGCTGGGATCACAATAGGAAGGCGCTAGTAGCTAGATTGGTGAGTTTCTTTGTTTTACACCTACCAATAATCACATGACAAGTAAGGATTCTACCAAATTGAAGAATAGAATTGCATGAAGAGAATCTCAATTAATTTCATCATCTTTCTCCCCTCGAACCCATCTCTTTCTCTCTCTCTCTCTCTCTCCCCTTCGAAGGTCTAAATCGAAGCCCCTTCTCTCCCTCTCCTTCGAAGGTTTGATTCTCACACTGGGGCTCTTTGTCTCTCACTCAAGCGTCTCAACTCTTTCTCACCACTAGTCGCTCGATCTTCGTTGCCCGGCAAGTTACTCTGTAAGTAAGGTTAATATTTGATGCTTATTGTATATTTTAGGGGTTGTATGTATTTGTTGCTCTGAAAGTAGTTGATTGGGTATATTTGTTGCTCTGTAAATAGTTGATTGGGTGTATTGGGGGTTGAGTGGATGAATTTTTTGAGTGTCTTTGTTGCTTAAAGGTGATTTTGCTGCTTATGATAACTTTTCCCAGCAATCTCACCTATTGATTTTTACATAAATGTGTCGATCGGCTTATAATTGGAGGTTGTAAAACATGAATAAGTAGCCCCATCTTGTTTGAATTTAACCTCATCACAATATTCCAGTTTCATGTTTGTAATTGATTTAATTATACCGAATTTGTTTCTATTGTTGCAAAACCCCCTAAGGGAAAATTATAACGCCCGTCCTTGTGGTGAGACTTTTTATAAAATGATTTTAGAAAAGGACGACGGGAATTACCGTTCGATTTAAAATTTTTTACTTCCATACCCAGGGTGCAAGACTCTACGTTATAAAATAAAATGTGCTTTGAGAATAAAAGAGGTTTACAGCAAAAAACATCAATTTTAACAATAAAAATGCCTCTCATACATTTAAATACTCATGCCTAGACTTACATGCTATTCCCCTTGGGCCGTGTCCGTCCTGACGCTTGTTGCTCATTCAATTCTTGTGGGGAGAGGGGTATGCATAAAAGCTAAAATGAGTCAATGACTTGTAAGCATTACTTCATTCAGTTAAAATATAACATAGGTTTTCATTCATGCATTCATCATACCATACATACTATACGTACATGCATGCGTGCGTTCATTTGAAAATATCACTGGACGGGGTTTTTCTTTTAAAAATGGATTTTTTTTCGTAAAACGTTCTCCCGTCAGTGCCTTCATTTTTTAAAGAATGTGATGCATTCATACGTTTATACATTCTTTCTTATCACTTTCATTGGCTAGTACACACCGTTACGCCCCGTGTGTTGGGGTTAGCGGTCTTCTTTTGGACCCGGACTCCGCCCGTGGCCACGGGTTGGGAATCCCTTTTTAGTCAGGGGTAGCACTGGGTGCACTGCCAGTACTACTTACTCGAAATTACAATCTACCCATTCATTCGGTACCATTTTCATTCATTCATGTGGCCGTTACATATTGTCATACATTAAACGTTCAGTCATTTCTTTCAGTTCATTTAAGCTCTATATTTCATTTAACAGTTCGTTCATGGAAAACTTCATTTAAAAGCATGGGCTTAAACATCATCTTTCATGACATCATTTAAAATATCGGTTCATGGCATCCATAAAACATCAGTTTATAGGGACATTTTAAAACAAAATACTTTTTTTGCGTCATTCAAAGCATCGGTTAAAGCATCAGGCATCAGCCTCAACATTTCTTTTAATGGAAAATACAGACAATAGATATAGTGTATAGTCATCTATTCATATGAGTACAATTAATACTTTGGGTGCGTAAAAAGCGGTTGCCAAGGAGGGTCGTACATACGTATACCTTTGAACACTTATGCTTAGCATGTTTTCATAAAACATCTTTCATGTCGTTTAGTAAGGCCTCGTAAGGGAAAAACATTTCCTTTTCATCTCGTATATTTTAGAAAACTCTAGAAGAGTATGAACGTAATAGTTACCTGGACTTCATGCTACTTTCATATCATGCAGTCCATTCATGTGCGTGTCAGAGGCAACCTACATGCATACACATAATTTTGTCGTTATTCTTTATCTAATGCATAAGCAACTAAACTTAGAAGATATAAACTGCAATTCACTTGGAACACTCTCATTCTATCCCATACTCTTATGTGCCTTTTACTATGTTAAAACTTTCGGGATCCACTTGCGGTCACTACATCTTCCAAATTCAAGGTCTTACCTTGAGTATCCATCCACTAAAGTGAACCTATGATTCACCTTAGGATTAAGACACTAATACCTTCATCTTACTCTTCCTATTGACCACATTCCGATGCATGATTCGACCGACGGAGTCACGTATCCCAATTCTAGACAAAACACTCGTCACTACCTCCATGCACCTTAGTTCACACTAATCCTCATTCCCATTCATACACGCTACACAGCTCTAAGCCGACTCTGAGGTTTAAGCACCGTATGCCTGTGCTTAGGACAGATTACCCATTGCATATGGTGAATCCGTCCGGCACATGTGTCTCTTCAGATTACACATGTACCTTACCCCTTCATCACCTAAGACCAACATATAGCATGTTGATCACATGCTCATAGGGACAAGCGCCATACTCCGATACCAACCTTCTCTTAACCCGGCTAGCATGACTCTTCATGCTATCCGTCTCTTTTGACAGTTCATCCCAACACTTAACACGACAAGACTCCATTCACAACTACGTTTTACGTCACGTCATATAGCTCGAGACTACTCCTAAGCTACACCGTGACCGTGTCACGTCACATGACATCCCACTACGTTATTTCTATGCCAACTCCTAACTCATCACAAGTATGGTTCCTCACGTACTCCTCTCACATCGTGACATCTCGTCACATTCCTGCTACGCCATTCCTTTACTAACTCCTCACCCATCACAAGCACAGCTACCAGTAACCATGTCACTTCATGATATTCCCTAGTCATGCTTTCGCTGCGCACTCTTACACTTGTTCTGCTACTTCACACATACTCCCAACCATAAGTCAAACACGGTGACACTGTTACCTCAGACTACAGGCCACGTCATAGCTACTTCGAGACACTGTTCCATAGTTCCAGACACTACTCACCATGCTCTACGCCCATCAACCACACAACCATTCTTATCATTGCGACACGCCACACGATGTGTCGCTGCACCTCATGGAGTACACTCCACGTGTACTCTTCCTATTCCACATGCCATGTCACCAATACAACACATACTCCACAACCACAACCACACTACACAGTACACTCCACAACACTTCACAGTACACTTTCCAACTACGCCCAACACTTCACATATACAGCACATCACATCTCTATACTACACAGCGAACTCCACAATACTAACAGCACAGTCCACAACCTAACCAATTAACTAATAACATAAATAACGAGGGATAAAGGGTTATACTATCGACGGGATAACCCGTGCGTTGCTCGCTGATCATCACAGTCGATGATGTCGGAAGAGTCGTACATGGCGGCTAACCTACGTATAGTGGCTGTTTTGGCTTTTGGATAATTAAATGTGGTCTTGGAAGGGCTCATGGTGACCTCGTGGTGGCGGTGAGGGGGCGTAACACGACATATCTGGCCTTGTACAGTGGTGGTTAGCCACGCACAGTGGCTGTGTGGGCGTTTGGATAGCTAAGTGTGGTCTTGGAAGGACTCATGGTGACCTTGTGGTGGTGGTGAGGAGGTGTAACACGGCATATCTGGCCGTGTACAGTGGCTGTCCAGCACATAAGGTGGTGGTTCTGGAAGGGGCTGAGCATGGAGAGGCTTGGAAGGACCTCGGCGAGGTGATGGTGGCGTCGAGGGAGAGCCCATGAGAGAGTGAGAGAGAGTGGGCATGTGAGAGGGGTAGATCGGGGCTATGGGTGGTTGGGGTAGGCCGATGGTGGCTAGAGGAAGCTCAAGATGATGGCTGGCTGCCGTGGGTGGAGACGCACGACGGTGGAAATGGGATAACCCATGCATGAGGGAGGAGTTTCGTGCGACTAAGGAAGGGCTATAGGCTTCGGGCCAATGGGAGGAGGAAGGGGGGAAGGCTTAGGGGCTCGTGGTGGTGCTTGGTGGCTGTGGGTGGCCTACGGCGGTGGAAGGGCTGCGCATGGTGAAACCGTGCATGGGTTGCTGCGTGCGTGCGACGGGGAAAGTGGCTGCGAGGTGGAGGCTGGGTTCGGTGGTGGGGCCTCGCCGGCGTGAGAGGAAGTCGTTGGTAGTGGAGGTGAGACGGGCGACGCACGGCGGCGCCGGGCTGGGTAGAGGAAGAATTGGCTAGGGTGAGGGGGCGTGCAACGTGCGACGTAAAGGAAAGGGAGGAGAGAGAGAGGGAAGGGAAAAGTGAGGAAGAAAGAGAGGGGCTTGGGTATTTAATCTAGGCCCTTCATCTTGGGGATCTACAAAACGATCTAACGATGGATGATTAAAACACTGATTTGAAAATGAGTAAACATTAACTTAATTAAAAGCGCTGAGAGGAATTAAGGTAGAATATTATTTAAACTAAAATTTAGTTTATAAAATAATATTCATTCATCATTAATAAACGATGAAGTCTTATTTAATATCTTTAAAATGATAAAACCATTTAATTAATTAGAGTTTTCAACATAATTCAAATCCCATAATATTTTAAATAACTGAAATCATTTTAATAATATTAAAATGATTTCCGATAATTATAATATTTTTGAAGCTCTTCAAAAATATTATAGTTGTCGTATTTAAAATCAAATTTAGTTCAATAACTCTGGAAATACCTTATATAAATATTTTCAGTGCATTTAAAATACTGGGCGTACTTTAGAATTCACGTAATATCTTTAAAAACATACCATCAAAATTTGGCACGCATAACGCCATTGAAGGACAAAGTGTTACATAATTTTCGTTCTCGGAACTTGTTTATGTCAGAAGAAAAGAACGGGATGTTACATAAATAAATAAAGATATTTTTAACTTTCCATTCTTAAATTAGTAACCAATAATTGGATCAAACCCGGCCATTAAAGAATCCAGAATAAACAGACCGCGGGCATTCTCAATTCTCATTGAAATTTCGTTGCAGATTTCGTCTTCACATAGACAGATGTATACACCTTTGTTGTAGAAATGACAGAAAAACAACCCAAAAAAAAAAAAAAAGTGCTTAATTCATAGTTGTAAAAATCAGAGGCCACTGAATGCTGTCAACCCTTTGATAGAAAAAGAACTTTAAGGTCATCAACAACAGAATTTTTTTTATAATTACATATCATCGACAATATGAAGTTGTACTGATGAGCGCTGCAACAGACATGTTATGCTTCCTGCAGCTAAAACTTGGAAACCAGGGCAAACTCTTCAACTATATCACAGTTGCTTTCACAAGATGGAACACGAGCAGACAATTTTCCTAGGAGAATCATCAATCTTCTTTTCTGTCCACACAAAAGCATTATGAAATGTCAAACTGAGCAGCTTCCACCAACCACAATCAAATTCTTAGGGCCAAAAAAAAAAAAACAATCATGCATGCCATAAAATTGACTCAGTCAATGTCCGCATAATGGTTCCGGTTCAATGCATTTTAAGCTGACAAACTTCAAATTTTGAGGTTTTTTACTTCTTTCATTTGCTTATAAGAAAAGAAGGTTTATGAGCCATCATATTGACATTAACTATAAAAATCTAATAAATGGTAGCCCTGATAGAACTAGACACAGCACATGGTCTAATGTAAAAGATTCATCCAGCCTCGCTTGACCATGTTCACATTTATACTTGTCAATCCTAAGAAAAATCAACATAGGATACTGACATCTGTCAATCTTCATGGCTGGCCAAGATGTGGACAATCATGAAGCTGAGGAATAAGTGACCTATCCAATCAGAGTAAAGAGGCATATGTAAAGATGTTGAACTGAGCTCTCCTTGGAAAATCGCTATGGCATTATCATCGGGAGGGGGGGGGGGGGGGGGGGGGGGGGGGGGTGGGGAGGCATTGTGGAAGGTGGTGATAACTTCCAAATATGGTGGTAATTGGGGGGGATGGTGCTCTTTGGAGGTACAAGGTGCTTATGGTGTGGGCCTGTGAAAAAACAAAAGGGTTTAGGGATTTTTTCTCAACACATCAGATTCATGGTGGGTGATGGTTCTATGATCAGGTTTTGGGATGACACTTGGTGCGGTGATAGAGCGGTTAAGAACAGTTTCCCTACCATATATATGATTGTGAGCAGACTGGAGGCATCAATGGCTGAGTTATTGGAAATTTCGGGTGGTTCTATTCGATGGAATGTTCGATTCCTTAGAGTGGCACATGATTGGGAAGTTGGGGTTCTTATCTAATTCTTCAGGTTATTGTACTCTACCGAAACAAGGATTCAAGAAGCAGATACGATGTCATGGAGTCCCTCTAAAGAGGGAAATTCTCTGTCTGTTCATTCTATAGGGTCATCACTAATTAGGAGAGTAATCATTTCCCTTTAAGGAACATTTGGAAGAGTAAGGCGCCTTTAAAGACTTATTTATCAAAAAAAGGCGCCTTTAAAGACTGCTTTCTTTGTATGGACAGCGGCATTAGGGAAGATCCTGACCATGGACAACCAATGGAAATACCGAATTATAGTGATCAACTGGTGTGGTATGGGTGGGAAAATTAGTGAAACAGTAGACCACTTGCTGCATCATTGTGAGGTTTCCAGGGCCCTATGGGATGACATTTTTGGCAGAGTTGGATTGGTATAGGTTATGCCTAGGAGGGTGCCAGATCTTCTTTCCAGCTGGAGAAGTCTTCATGGTATCCTGCAGATTGCAGCAATATGGAAGATGGTCCCGATATGCCTTTTGTGGTGCATTTAGAGGGAAAGAAACGATTGGAATTTCAATGATAAGGAATGCTCAATAGAGCAACTCAGAAGATACTTTTTCAACACACTGTTTTTCTGGGAAATAGCTTTAGATTTCAATGGGCTTAATGTTCATGATTTCTTGTATCTACTTCTTCTTACTAGCTAGATGTTTTCTCTTGTGTGCATCCAGTGTACTTGGTTATGCATGCTGAATCAATAAAGCTTTACTCATAAAAACAAACAAAAAATTCTTCCCTAGGATAATAAAAAGCATAACCAGAAAAATCATGTGGGTTCAACAAGACATTTGCAAGTAACCAACTAGAGGATAGGACAACAATGTGTAAAAGCAAATCGAGCAGTGAAGTTGCATTTAATGGAGAGTTCAAGTCGGAACTGAAAACATTATCCACTACCAGAAGCAAGTTCATAGACTGATTTCAAGGTAAATGTCAAAGCCATGGTATGAAGGAGGAAAAACATCTTTGTACGGAACTGAAACATTCATAACTTTAATTTAAGATGCAAATCACCTGTTTTAGTCTTTGCTAGAGATGGCTGTACGACAACATGCATTATTACAACACATCCGGCACTGTCACCAAAAGGCATTCTACACTGACCAACGGTCTTGTTGTTTTCCAAGATTTTACCAGAACTGATTAGTTTCACCTCATTCGCTGTCTTTGGTACGATTGTTTTACCTATGGATAGGAAAAGCATTTAAGAAAAATCAAAACACAAACCCGGATGAAAGACATTCCCCAATGTCACCTGATTCAGTCTAGCTTTTATCAGTGTATTTAAGACAAAAATCAAAGAATTTACTGAAGAAAAATTGGTCCAAAAAGACTCATACAAAATTTCAAAAGAACTGTAAATGTCTTAGTTATTTAAAACTTATAAATCTCCCATTGATTGCTTCCGGGTTCGATTCCACGAAAAAATAGAATCAAATTGAAACGCAGCCAAATGCCCACAAAATAACCAAAACTCCGCTACCCAACAAGCAACCTTTAATGCCGGTTTTAAATTCTTCCTGTTTTAATGTCTACAAAATGCTCATCCATAGGAAAAAATGGAAAAATTGATACGAAAAAAATTAAAAAAAATAATTAACTAGTAAATAAATATCTGAATTTTATAAATTACTAATCAATCAAGAGAGAGAGAGAGAGAGAGATAGAGAGAGTCAAATACTATAAAAGATTAAGAGAAACCGAATAGGGAATCATAAAATAAGAAGCGGGGGTCAATAGGTGAGCAGAGGGACCAACCTTTGGGCCAATCGGAGACAACCCTCTGCTTAAGCGTATCGACGGTGGAGGCCGAGGAGTATTGAAAAGGGCCCAAATCGGAGCCATCGAAGAGCCTGAACTTGATGTCGAGCAGGTCCTCCACCGGCATCTGTAGTTTGAATTTCTCTGACGCTCCTCCGACCGATCGATTCGAAGGTGTCCCAGCCCCGCTACCGGAAACGTGCTTTACCTTCCGAATTCGTAGACTATAAATCCAATCAAACTTCAAGCGAAAACGAAAATAAAAAATTATAAGTAAAAAAAGAAAAAACAGAGAAATATAAAGATCAAATGAACCTTCCGCAGCCGTAGTTGAAGATCAGAAGAGGCTCATCTACTCAAGGATGGAATTTCTTCTCGTTTTATTTTGTGTTTGATTTATTTGATTGGGTGCGTGGGTTTTGAAAGGAAGAAAGAAAGAAAAGAAAAAGAAATGGTATTGGTTTGGTTGGGGCAGACGAAGATATCTCAGAGTCAAAACGTGTTTCACAAATCTCATTCCAAACCGAACCTGAACCTCATCAGAAAACGACGTTGTTTTTTATTTGCTTTCGTCTTTCGCATTAAAAAACTTCGTCTTTATAACGATGGCTCATCCGTCGCATTAAAGCACAAAAACACACGGGAAAATATACGAGTAATGCTGTATATAAGTTTGAAGATGGCTAAGTTTTGTGTATTATTTTTTTTTTTAAAAAGTAAGATTTATTATTAAAAAATAATTTTTTATTTAGTTTCTAGATTTATTTATTTTTTTCAAAAATAATATATAGAACTTGTACATCTTAAAGCTACAAATATCATTTCTCACTACACAAATCCCTCAAACTATTGCTAAACTCGCAATCACCTCTTTAACCTGTCAATCTTTTCAAATAACCTCCAAAACTATCAAAAATTTCAAATTACCCCTTAAAAAGATCAAATTACCTTGAAAATGTTAAAAAACAATTCAAAATAGTAGAAGTATATATTTTTTTTTTCAAAAGCAGAAAATATTTTTAGAAAATATGTTTTCAAAAATAGAAACTATTTATTTAAACAAGAAAAGTACTTGTCAAAAAGGCTTTCTTTGCATTTTCAACGGTATTCCTTACCCATGTATGTGCAAGGCACGTGGCACGTGCTTGATTCCCCGTCATCGTACATATTAATAATTTCAAATGAGAATGGAGAACTTCAATCCAAGCATACAAAATTAATAATATCAAATCGATTAAAGGACGAGTTTTATCTAAATATATCAAATCCACAAGTAATAGTGTTAAGCGAAATAAGTTTACGTGCATACTTTTATGAATATTCAAAATATGATAATAGTCTCCTATAGTGCTCGCTTGGGGAGTGAGAACTTTTGCTCTCTTAGTGCTCACCGAATCGCCTAGGAACGAGCACTTTAATTTTTCATGATGCTCGCTGAAATGGCAAGCTTCATGCTCCTTCACATTGCTTGTATAGGAAGCAAGCACTTTTTCAATCTGAGGTGCTCGCCTGGGACAAGCACTTTTACTTTCCTATGGGTGAGCACTTTGCTTTTTCATGATACTTGCTGAGCTGACAAGCACTTGTGCTCTACATAATGCTCACATGGGGGCTGAACACTTTTGTTCTCCTAATACTCGCTAGGTGGCGAACACTTTTCCTCTCCATTATGCTCGCCTGAGGGGGAGCACTTTTGCTCTTCCTCATACTCATCTGGCAGCGAGTACTTTGCATTACCATGATTCTTGTCGATGTGGCAAACACTTTTGCTCTCCATGATGTTCATCTTAGGCGAGCACTTTATTTTCTACAATGCTCATTGAAGTGGAGAGTTTCACACTCGTCCATGTTGCTTGCGTAGGTGATAGGCACTTTTGCTCCTTTAGTAGTAGTCGAGTTGGAGAGTACTTTTGCCTCACGTGGTGCTCGCCTTGAGGTGATCACTTTGCTTTATCACATTGCTTGCTTGAGTACGAGTATTTTTGCTCTCCCTAGTACTAGCTTGAGGGCGAGCACTTTGCTTATGTGGGTGGCAATCCCTTTTGCTCCTGCAGTGGTCGTCGAGGTGACGAGAAGTTTTGCTGCGCATGTGTTCACCTGGATGGGGAGCACTTTTGCTATCTCTGGCCAAGGTGATCACTTTTGATCTACGTGATGCTCATTTAGGTGGGGAGCACTTTACTTCACCATGATGCTCGTCTGGGGGCGAGCAGTTTTCCTTTCAATGGTGCTTACTTGGGGGAGATCTCTTTTGCTCTCATGATGCCCACAATTAATATTCTAATACCATCTTTTGTTCTCACATGCTGGTCTGGGGTGAACACTTTGCCTTTTCATGATGCTAGTCTTGGTGGCAGAAATTATACCTTTTAGTGGATAAAATAATTTTTTTTTAAAAAAAAAATATCAAAATAGTTGAGCAAAGCAAAACCAAGTTGAAAATAGCAAGTTAACTCACAATAAACATTTCAGCACCCTCTTTTTTTTTCTTTATATATATTAATTTACAATAAACATTTTAGCACCATCTTTTTTTTTCTTTATATATATTAATTTAACACCAAGCCCATTTTAATCAACTCGAGTTCGGATCTGCTCGACGAGCTCTCAATTCGAACTTGAGTTATTTGAGTCAAGCACGACTCAATAATGCAAAAGATCGACTTAGCTCATATTAATTACAGCCCTACACCTAATGCACGTGACACTCCAATCATCTCTCATGTTATTTGCCTCTCCATTTGAAACTAAGCATGGCTAGGGCTATGCATCCTGGTCGGTTTTTTTTTTTTTTTTTTTTTTTTTTTTTTTTTTTAATTTGATCCAGAACCTGGAAAATTTGGTTCATCCTTACGGGTATTTGCCCGGGTTTTACCCAAAAGAGTATTCTGATTTCTGCTCCTAATTGAATGCGGGTACCGGGTTAATACCTGATATACGTAACTAAAGTTTATATTTCAAAGAAAAATTGCCTTATATATGAAACAACGTCGTTTTGTGTTTGTAGCCCTCCTCCTTAAAATAATTTTTTAACAAATCTGGATATCTGGTTAAAACCTAGATAATCGAATACCCAGATTTTTATAACTGAGATAATCCGGACAGGTACATGAATTGCTTATAAACCCAGATAAGCGTTTAGCTAGATAACCATATCCGCATTTGAGTTTACACCCTTAAGCATGGCTCTTTTTAACATGTTTGACTTTTTTTTCCTTTTTCTTATTAAATATGAAATTGATCGAACACATCCACTTCTTTCTCACTTTTGTATATCCAGAGACACCCTAAATTTATCGATACTTTTTGATGGTCCATTCTCACATGCACATTCTAAGTTTTCTATTGAAGAAATTTTTGATGCTTTCATAGATTCTTGTTTTGAACATAGATGTATTTCCCAAGACATTGAAGATTTAGTTAGTGAACAAGTAAATTGGACTAAGACAAAAGGATGTCGAAGGCTCAAAAACCAAACATTTGTCCGATGTTGAACTCATCAAGGTATGTTATTTGCTAAATGCAAATTCAGAGGCTGATGTAGATACTGGAACTTCAAGGACGTCTTGCGAAAATTTTGAAAGCCGCAATATCTAATGGAATTAACCTTCCATCAAGCAAGAATGTCAAATTTTCCATAATCTTCCTCACAAATTTCAGCTAGGTATCTATCCATTTCTGATTTGATTTCCAAAGAATTTATTGGTTGCAAGCATTTAATAAAGTGACCTAACCTCAATGCCCTCATATCCTCAACTCTACTATATGAACTACTAGTTAGATCTTCAAGTGAGGAATTCGTCTCTTCATCTTGTGCACAAGAGCTCCTCCCTTCTTCATTTTCAAGGTATGCTTCATATAATCGAGTCAAATCACTTTTTACCTTAAAATTCAAGTCAATTGCATTTGTAGGATCATTGGCATATACTTTTTTCAAAGAGAATACAAGATATCGCCACTTTAATCGGTGATAAAAAAAAAACTCAACATAAAAAATATATTTATATAGTCATAATTACCCAAATACTTGTCAAATTTTTGTCTCGTATTTATTGTCATTAATCTCAACATATGTCTATGCTTTTTACACTACATGTCAATTGTATCTTAAATAGCAACTAGCTTTGTTAAAAAGAAAATATAAGTTACATAATGACAACCCGAAAAACACAAGGCCGCACCATGGAAAAGTTTATGAAATTGAACAAACAATCTTCCCCTTTTCCAATCATCAGTCTTTGGAGGCCGGCCCTAACTTCTTTGTTGTTCTCCTCCTCCTCCTCATCATCATGTCATCGTCGTCGTCGTCGTCGTCGTCATCAATCTCTTTAATACCAGAAAGAAACATCCTCTTCCTCTAATCATTTAAAGTTTTTTTTAAATTTTTTCGTTCTATCCAATGTAAATATGTAGGGTTTCATCTAGTTGGTACATCTAGGCATAAGTGACTTTTACACGTAATATTTTCTAATTGTACACATAACTTAAATGTACTCCATCCTAATGGAGGCGACTTTACATATTTCACAACAATTCTAGGGGTGGGCAGCGGGGGCCTACCCCCCGCTACCTCGCCCCCGTCCACCGCCCTTGCCCCTCTTAAAACATACTAGCGGAGGCGGGGGAGGGGGTGGACTGACCCCAGTGGGGCCCTGCCCCCCGTTCCACCCCCACTTATCTATTTAATATTTATATTTATATATATTTATGTTTTACAAATTGTATATAAAAGTTGTATTGCCTTGGCCTCCTCTATAAAGGTTGCCTAGGAGGCCAATCCAATGCAATATTGTAAACAAGTCTAACACACTTGTTTTTTTTTTTTTTTTTTTTTTTTTATAGAAGAGTCGGAAGCCACGTGTCCGATAGTGATCCCGTCCCAATTTTATTAATAACCCTCACTTATGGTGGATGAATACCCTGGTAACAAAACTGACACTCGAGATTTACAAAAAAAACACCAACACCATCCCTTGTATCCAACCAAAACAAAACCAAAACCAAACCAACAACTACCTGCCTATAACGTATACCTGCCTATAAAAGCAAAACTGAAAAAAAAAAAAAAAAAACACAACAACTACCACTGTGATCCGCACCTCCACGTTTCTGAATATTTTGATTTCCTGCGCGTTAGTAATACTGCAGTTAAGACCATATTCTGCACGAAACTTCTAACACATTTCACACCACTTAAACCCAGCATCCTAGCTCTAATTGCTGGAAGACCCCACTTATCTACTCTGATCAAGCCCTGCAGCAGAGGAGGGATCTCACTCATAATCTTCCATTCCACTTCACCTTCTCTTGCGCCCCTTCTAAAGCGAAACCGAAAAAAAAAAACACAACAACTATCACTGTGATCCACACCTCCACATTTCTGAATATTTTGATTTCCTGCGCGTTAGTAATATTGCAGTTAAGACCATATTCTGCACGAAATTTCTAACATGTTCCACACCACTTAAACCCAGCATCCTAGCTCTTACGCCTAATTGCTAGAAGACCCCACTATCCACTCTAATCAAGCCCCGCAGCAGAAGAGGGAGCTCACTCATAATCTTCCATTCCACTTCACCTTCACTCATAACACACTTGTGAATAAGTCTAACAAATTTAAAAATTGATAACTAGTTTTTATGTTATCAGTTTTAAATTATTGTTATATATTTTAATTTTAATTTAATATTTAAATTATATAATAATTTGGGTTTAGGTCCAAAAAATATTTTTGGACCCTAAAATAATTTTTAGGTCGAATGGGGGAGGGGCGGATAGGATGTTCGCCCTCGCCTCCCTGGGGCAGGGTGTGGGGGTGAAAACATCAACCCCACATATGCGGGGGCGGGGAAGGGGAAGGCGTGACCCCGCCCTCGCATATGCAGTATCACCCTTAAACAATTCTTACCTTGGTTATAGATTCATCAAATTCTTTCAAGCGCTCCTAAACAATCAAGTTTAAGACGTGAGCACAACATCTCACATTTAAGAACTCGCGTTCCAAAATTCTATCCTTTATATACTTGGTCTTTTTCTTTGAAAAAGTAATTGTTCTATTATTCGAACTTGCACTATCAAGAGTAAGTGAAAAAATTCTCGGCTCCCCCAATCAAACACGAACATTTCTATTGCCTTCCAAGTGTCTCACCCTTGTAGTTTTTTCAAATATACAAAAAGATATGATTCTTTTGTGTAGTTTCTATTCATGATCAACACAACTTGCAGTGAGATATATGGAATTCAAGTTCTGCACAGATGTCTATGTATCTCTGTTAAGGCAAATCTGTTGCCCTTAGGTGCACTTTTAACTTAATTTTCTCGCTAAAAAACACAATAAAACATTCTTTTGCTACAATAACATGAGATGGGATTACTGGATCCTACCCATTTAAGTGAACAACTAGCATAAATCTTCTAAATCCATTCCCCTCCATAAATTTAAATGGCAAGTCATCAAGTATCATTTCTGTAAGAACTTGTTTACAAGACTCAACACCAAAGGCTATCGGAAAAGTCCTAGATTACTAGTTTCTCCATCCTCAGACTTGAAACCTAAGATAGGTTGGGTCTTATCCATAGACCTATATCGATTTTTCTTACATTGATATTCAACATGGAACTTCATTGACTTGGTCCCATTAGCTTTCGTATCACATGCATAATTCGCACCATACTAATTAGATGTCGCCTTAGGTTTATGTGGGTCCCAATTTGGCATTCTCCTGAAATAATCCCAAACAATATACCTAAGATAGTTTGGGTATTATCCATAGGTCAATATGGAGGAAGACCCTTGTCCTTGTGCTTATGTTGCCTCTTTATGTATTCCCATTGTAGTTTGGAATGAGTTTCATTTAGGGTGTCTATCTAAAATAATATCAAATGAGAAATATTAGTATTTAGTAGATGTGGAATTAGTCAAGAGGACCCTTTGTCTCCTTATCTTTCTATCCTATGTTCTGAGATGCTCAGCTCAATTCTGAATAATGCAGAGGATAAAAGATGGATCTCAGGAATTCCAATTGCAAGAGGTTCTTTACATGTTAACCACCTTTTGTTTGCAGACGATAGCTTACTATTTTGTAAAGCTAATTGTCTAGAATGGAGCAGGTTGTTCTCTCTCCTCAAGTTTCATGAACAAGCATCGGGTCAGAGGCTGAATCTAGAGAAAACCTCTATCTTCTTTAGTAGAAATACTTGAGATGAGGTAAAAGATCTTATACTGGTTGCAGTAGGGGTTAGAGTTTCATGCTCTTATGAGAAATATTTGGGACTACCCTCTTATGTAGATAGGAACAAATCCAAAGCTCTTAACCCCATACTGGACAAAATCAGAGGCAAGATGAGGAATTGGAAGGTAAAATTCTTAACCCATGCTGGTAAAGAAACTCTTCTTAAATCTATCATTCAAGCCATACCTACCTATAGTATGAGACTTTTTAGAATTCCTAAAGTCCTATTACGAGAGATCAATGGAGTGATGCAAAAATTCTGGTGGGGGTAAGGGGCAGAGAGTTCTAAAATTCATTGGTTGAGCTGGAAGCTACTAGGGAAACCTAAAACTGAGGGGGATCTGGGATTTCGAGATTTTGAAAACTTCAATCTGGCCTTATTAGCAAAACAGGGATGGAGAATACTCCAACAGCCTGATTCTTTGGCTTCCAAGGTTCTCAAATCCAAGTAATTCTCTCAAATTGATTTCCTTAATGCAAAACTCGGCACCAATGCCTCATTCATCTTTAAAGTATAATGGCAGCAAGGAATCTACTATCTGAAGGTCTCATTTGGAAGATAGGTAATGGTGACTCAGTTAAAATATGGAAAGATAAATGGATTCCAACTCCATCCTCTTTCATAATTCAATCTCCAGTGCAAATTTTAGATGAGAATGCAAGGGTTAATAAGTTAATTGATATTGAGTCAAAGCAATGGAATCTGGCAAAACTGAAGGATATATTTACAAACCTGAGTTTCAAACTATCTCTCGAATCCCCATTAGTGTCTGCAACAACCCCAATAAATTGGCATGGAGAGGCACTGAGGATGGAAAGTTCTCTGTGAAGAGTGCCTATCACCTTCAAGGTGAGCTAGTAGACAGAAACAAGGGACAACCATTGATCTCTACTAGCTCTACAGATATATGGATTAAGATTTGGAAGATCAAAGTGTCAAATGTTGTTAAAAACTTTCTATGGAGAGCATGTCTTGAGTCCCTTTCAACAAAAGCCAATCTATGTAAGAGGAGGAAGGTAGTGGAATCTCCTAATTGTCCTATTTGTCTGACTGAACCTAAATCTGCTATCCATGCATTATGGAGTTGCAGATCTGCACCAGATGTATGGGGATCAAGTTCAAGGAGACTACAAAAATGTGGTGTGGAAGAAACTAATTTTCAGAACTTCTTAACTCAGTTTTATTTTTCCAAGCCAGCCGAGCTCCTAGAAGAAATGGCAGTAACTGCATATCATGTGTGGAGAAGAAGAAATCATTTTGTTTTCGAAGGGAAAATCATATCTCCTATTATGATGTGTTCTCAGTCTCTTCAAGCTTTGGATGATTACAAAAATTTTGTTAGGCAAACTCCAACCTGTGAAACTAACAATTTAACAATGGTGCAGACTTGGGAAGCCCCTCCTCCAAACACTTTCAAGATCAATTGGGACATGGCCATTGATAATATTAATTGCAAGGTGGGAATAGGAGTGATTATCAGGGATTGTGAGGGTAAAGTGCTTGCTATACTCAGATCATCAAGAGGAATCTTTCCAGATGCTCAATTAGGAGAAGCAGTAGCAGTTCTTAAAGCTATTATCCTCTGTCTTGAATTAGGACTACAACAAGTTGTCTTTGAACGTGATTCCCTCTCAATTCTTAAACCTATAAACAACCCAACAGAGAAATGGTCTTCGAATGGATTGATTATTAAAGATGTTAAGTGTCTTTTACAGAAGATTCACAAGTGGTCTGTTAGGCATGTTCCTAGGAATATAAACTGTGTTGCTCATGTGTTAGCCAAGAATGCACTCCTATTATCTGAGGAGTGTATTGATTTGGAGGTTATCCCTCCATGTATTCGTACTATGTTATGATTTTCTTAATAAGATCAATTCATTTAAAAAAAAAAAAAAAACATGGTTACTCTAACAAACGTAATTGCAAGCACTACTACTCTAATAATAACAATAGTATAATAGAAGTGGCCATGTTTGATTTTCCCGCTTTGGGCTTTGGGTTAGTCTAAAAAATAGGATAATATTGACCATAATAACAAAAATAGCTCTAGGACATCATTCCCTTACCATTTAGATTTGCCGCAACACAATCACACATGATGTTATGTACACATATTTAGTTAATATTTTCATGCGGTATAATTGATATAAAAAATATGTAAGTTCAAGGTGAGACACTCAAACATGCAAAACATAAAGAAAATAGCATGTAACACCCCGCTCCCCACGGTTAATAATAAAGTCACTTTTAAAAAATTTTGGTAGCTGGAGTGGTACTACTAAACCAGATTTAAAATTATATATTTTTTTTAAAGGAAGCGTCAAGTACAAAGATTCCTCATAATAAATAAAGTCGTTTTGTATTAAAATACTGAAATCATAAATGAGAGTGCGTGGAAGAATTTATTAAAATTTCTCAAAATCTGCGACAGGAAAATCATAACTTAAAATCTCTGTACATGATCTAGGCCACTATCACACCTCCTTGGACTAAGTCCCTTCTTGCAGCTCTACCCTCATAAATATTCTAATCTAAGATGGTTTAAAAATATAAAAACAAACTAAAATGAGTCGATGACTCAATAAGAAACTCCTCACAACGTATACATACTTAACATAAGGTTTTTCATAAAATATTTCATGCTGAGAACTTAAATTCATGATCATTCATACATATGCTTATGCCATGCATGACCTATCATACTTATCTTACTGGCCCACGCACTTAATCCTGTGTATAAGGTTGTGCACCGGTCGTACATCCTGTGGCCGTAAGGGGAACCACTAATAGTATTCTAGCATACTATGGTGGACCACACTTAGCTTCGTGGCTTGCACGTCCACCCATAAATCATGTTGGTACCATGCATATGACCATCTGATTAAACTATTCTGAGCTTATCTTATATTTGATCTTATGAAAGCTCAAGTGTCTTATGCAATGTGAACTACATGAGATGCATTCTACATACATAACTATAATATGCATGATGAAACATGATAAATGATGTGCCTGCAAATATCATGACATGTGTGGTATGTAAACACTAGCTTCCAAAGAATTGACTTTAATAATAATATATAAAACTAGCTAACCTATGCTAATCCTAATTTACGATCAAACTACTTACCTTGTAGTGTTGTTTACTAAAATTTTCGATACAAAATTGATCACAGTACTAGAATGGGTATCTTGAGTTTGGCCGCTGCACTTATGGAGGTTTATGGTTATTTCCAAATAATACACGGTAGTGGGATATCTATATAGATATTTGGGAAAGGGTGTTAATGAGTTCAAGTTGGACTCGGTCACGATCATTCAAGAAGAGAGTTTGAATTTAAAAACATAATCTAGTAATTCATTCAATGTAGGATTGGAGTGACTGAGACTGCGTAGGGGACTTCAATCAGTGTTAATTTTAAAAGTAAAATAAACTTCTAATGATCAACATTTAAATTCTAGAAGGAGTCTAACTTGTTCAATAAATAATAAATTTGATTTAACCTAGTTATTAAGCCAAATTAAAACTCCTAATTAACCTCAATAATTTATCGCTCATGGATTTATCCAATATGACCCATATATATAATTTAGGTCCAATACAAATTATCAATATTCCAACCTTAGAATTATTGGGCCTGGTCGTTCCATAGGGGTAGTGTTCAACCAATCAAAATGGGAACAGAGACAATCGAACAATGAAAAACATAGAAAAGACATGATATCCTAGGCATATTCAAGAAAAAGAATCAAGAAAACAATAATCCAACCAAATTTAAAAGAAAATGACTTCAAAACTGGAAAAACTCTAGCGACAGAGAGCAGTTGTAGTGGTAGAGCAGACCTTTGTCTGAAATGGCAGTACTGCAGAGATGGAAGGACAAAGTGGTAGCGACAAGCTAGGGTTAAAAAGGGAGATTTGGAGGAAATGTGTAACACTCGAGTCCAGCAACAAGTGGTTTTCTAAAATTTTTTGTTTTTGGATTTATAAGTAGAAAGAGCCCAGTTAATTTTCGAGTAATTTTTTTTTTATATACTGATTGCGGGTCCAATTTGTATTTTGGCGGATATCGAATTTTTTTAAAAGCGCTTGCTATTTTAGTAATTTTCTTAAATATTCTGTTTTGGGTTAGATGGAAAATCTTTTTATGGGTCGAGAAATTTATGGAAAAAGTATATATATATTTTTAAGATGAGTCGAGGCCCAAAACTTAGAGTGTAGCCCATTTAGTAATAGTTTATTTTCTTTCACTACGAAGCATGGCCAAATATTTGAAATGGCCCAGTGTTTTTATCAGATCCAAGCCCATGAGAACCAAGGAATAGGCCCCACGTCAAGCACGGCTCAATGCCAATTGCCATGCAAGTCTCCTTCTAGGGTTTTCATTTTATGTTCAATCAACTATATATATATATATGTTTAATCACCCATATATATATATGTACATACTTCCTGCAAAACATCAAGCCGTAACACCGTAGCTCAGTTTCTTCGCACCGTCCAAAAATCAGCCCAATGCCTTCCCCGACGCACGTACATTCGCAGCATGCTTACACTCCACCAGACCACCACCTTTGACACACTGCAGCTCAACCTCCGTCAAACCCTCTACCAAGTTGCAGCTGCTGCTACCCTCTTCAACCACCACTCCATTACCGCAAACGAGCCAGCCTAAGACGCAACTTGGGGTCACTTTTCGTGGCGTTGTTGCATCATAGAAACTAACTCCCGTGCGTACTCTCCATACGGAACCACCCTGCCCAACCCGAATACAACCACGTTGCAGCCCAAGTGCACGTCCAGGAAGCAACCACTGCGAGTCATCATGGCACATCCACAAACACCCCTATTTTAGCTCTCCAAAATAGAGCAAGTTCTTGCTCAAGCCGTCCATCGAGCTCCCCTCCGTTCTCACTGGGTGTTGCACCTCGCTGTCACCTCCGAGCTCCACTGTCGAGACCTCACAGAAACCACCGCCAAGGACTTTTCGACACCCCGAGTCCGTCACGCCTTAGGATGAGCTTCATCTCTTTCCCTCACATTTTGCTCTCTCTCACCATGTTTCTCTCTCTCATCACTACCTAGCCACCGAGCTCACCACTGTCGACCGTGCCCAGCCACCTGCTGCCGCTCCCACTTCTCACGGCGATTCTCCATCTCACGACCCTAGCTCTCTCTTTCGTCAGTGAGCATTTTACAAACTAAAGTCTATTTTGCATTTTTACGTAAAGCTTCTTACGGGGAGAAGACTTGTTTTTGTTGAAAATTACAACTTTACTCCTAGATTTTTAAACCAAAGCATGATTATTGTTTTAAGTTATAATTCAGTGGGTTGGTTTCTTTCATTGAGCCTGTCCTTTTCTAGAAAATTATTGGATTTTTGGTGGGCTTCGACTTCCCTTAAAATAGTCTAAAAAGTCTGTTTGACAGAAAATAGTTAAAGTTTTTAAATTGCAGTTGGTTTTAAGGTATTAAGAATTTAGAGTTTTTTTCCTTGGTCGAAAAAATTGAGTGAAAATTGATGTATTCCAGATTTGATGATATTTTAGGGTTACGAGAAATTTAGATGTTTAGGAAATAGGTTACTTAGCATTTAAGGTTTAAGTATTGAAAATGGTGTTAAGTTCGGATGTTTATGGAAATTAGGTGACAATCTTATAAGTGACGATTGATTTTCGTTCATCCCGTTGTGGAGAAATTCAAATAGTTAAGAAGTTTAGGTAAGTGGACTTCCTATGCTAGACTTTGCATAAAAATAAAATCGGCTGAGGTTGATTTTTGAAAATATGCTTGTTTTGTTATGAAAAGAAATTTGAACTACCTCAGTTATTTGTTCTGCATTACTCATGAGATTCTATTTAAGAATAAAGTATTTTCTGGCATAACTGTTATAGACATGAGTTATTTTAGCATTTTATTTCTGAACTGTGTAAAAGAGAGCGAATATGAAATTTTGTGCATAAATTATGTTTTTGTGATTTGATTATGTTCTGATCTGAAGATTTCTATACTCTAATATGATATGATGTGATTTCTAAAAACCTCTAGCATAACATTCTGTTTCTATTTTTGTTATGTTCTGACCTTACCACGGGTGTAAAACTATGGTCTCTGTTCGGGTTGGTACCAACTTTTCTGTTTCCAGTGCATTCACTTTGGAAGCAAAGTGATTTTTCGCGTGGTCTGTCCTATGTGCACACTCGAGGCTCTGAGAATAATAACAGGAAGATTCACATTCTGTTTCAGCTCTGTTGGCCGCCTGGATTTGCACAACCCTACCACGATGGTTAAACATGGTCTATGTTCTAATATGATAAGATAAGATGTGATGTTTTAGTTTATACTATGCTAAAAGGATTTTGATTATGAATATTTTTTAACTTTTGCTCTGATATTTTTTTATAACATGTTCTGACTTTGCATTCTGAAAATAAAAAGTGTTTTGTTCTGCATTCCAAATTCTATAAATGCTCATGTTCGCATACTAGTATATGTCCTCTACTTACTGAGTTGTTGATAACTCACCCCTTATCTCCAAATATTTTTCAGATAATCTTGATGGTTTTGCTGGAGAGTAAGAGCAGGTAGTGTTAGAGAGGTTTGACGTTCATAGAGGAATAAGTGGTCGAGGGTACAAGTACTCATTCGAGAGTTATAGTTAGTAAATTGATTATTTTCGGTTATTTTGTTATGATGAGTTAAGGATATTTTTGAGTCTTTGGGGAGTTGCTAATTCATTTTATTGAGAATTTCTTTGTCCCTATGAAGGAACATGAATATTTGTGTTGAATATTTTATGGAGTTTCTGGATTCTTTATAGTTGTGATATTTGAGTTGATATTGAGTAATAAAAGCTAACTCTCTAGACCTTCGAGACCGGGGCGTTACAAAATGAAACTTTAGAGAAATGAAATTCGAAACCCCTACCTTTGCAAAGTAACCTTATGAACTGATGTCATTTAGAGTCAACATAAATCTAAACAATGCTATTTAGAGTCAATGTAAATCTAAACAATGCCATTTGCATTGAAGGATTTTAAATTGAGAGGATGAATCTAAATGGCGTTGTTTTGGTCGAAAGGTTCGGGGTTTGAACTGACCCGAGTGACTAGATTTAATCTAAATGGTGTCATGTCACTTAACTAGATTGATTATAGCAACCCTTAGTAAATATATTAGTTATAAAATTAATTAAATATACATATATAATATATTTTGATTGGTTTGGTTCGATCCCGGGTGAAAAAATACATCCTAGAATCAAACCTCAAACCAAGATTTGACACATTCTTTGGCCGAGATTTCGGCTCAGTAAAAAAAAAGGACTAGACTGACTGAAACTGGCTTGTCCTATTCAATTTCTTTATATCCCTAACTACAAACACAAAGCAAAAGGAAGGCAAATGAGGGCAGCCCTAAAGTCCTCGAGCCCGCTACCTTTTATGAAAGGAAAGTATATGGCGAGGTAGTCCTCGAGTCTAACACTCAGTCTCCTTATCTACTAGAAATGCAAGGAAACAATAGGGTAGCTTTCGAGTTTGGCATTCAGACCCCCTGCCTCCTACAAATGCAAAATGAACAACAGTCAACCCTTGATTCTAACACTAAGGCCGTCGCCCTTACAAAAGGAAGGCAAATGATGAGGCAGCCCTCAAGTCTAACACTCAGACCCCCTCTTACAAAAAGCAAGGAGAAATGAGGGGTAGCCCTGAAATCCAACATCCGAGCCTGACAAAACTGGAGTTCTGCCATGGATTTATGATCGAGCTGATGAACAAGCAAAGCTAGAGTTTGAGAACAGAGAGAGAGATTTGGACAAAATTCACTCGTATTGTATTATATTTTTCGTAGTGCATTTGCAATTAAAAAGAAGTATTTATATGTACTAAAATACAAGGGTAGAAATGTAATTGTACATATAAAGGAAAACTAATGTATTTCTAATAGTCCCCCTTAAGATGGAGTGTATATATCTAGGACACCCATCTTGCTAAGCAATGAATGGAATTGTTGAGACCCAAGTGCCTTTGTGAAAATGTCACTAAGCTGAGAATGGGAAGCAACATGAAGAGTTTTGATCATCTTTGCTTGGAGCTTTTCTCTCACAATATGGAAATCAATTTTGATGTGCTTTGTCTTTTCATAAAAAACCGGGTTAGCAGCAATGTGAAGGGCTGCTTTGCTGTCACAAAACAATAGAGCTGGTTTGGCATGAGTAATTTGAAAATCTGCCAACAATGTAATTAACCAAGAAATCTCACAAGGAGTAGAGGCCATAGCCATAAATTTAGCTTTGGTTGAGCACTTTGAGATGGTTTGTTGCTTCTTAGACTTCCAGGAAATTAAGGAATTTCCAAGGAACACACAAAACCTGTAATTGATCTTCTTGTATCCTCACAACTAGCCCAATCCGAGTCACAAAATGCTTTAAGATGGAAATCAGAACTGGCTGGAAAAAAAGGCCTTGACCGGGTGCTCCCTTCAAGTATCTAAGCACTCGGTGTAGAGCATTTAAATGTGGATGCCTTGGTTTATCCATATACTGACTTAGAACTTGCACAGAATAGGAGACGTCTGGCCGAGATATAGTGAGGTAAATAAGCCTCCCAATTAACCTCCTATATAAAGAAGGTTCCTCTAAAAGTTCACCATCTAAACTTTATAATTTTGCATTTTGTTCCATAGGAAAAGCAACTGATTTGCCAGCCAGAAGACCTGAATCTTGCAAAATATCTAACACATATTTTCTTTGACACAATGTTATGTCTTTGGAAGACCTAGCAACTTCCATCCCAAGAAAATATTTCAAAGTGCCCAATCCTTGATTCTGAATTTATTGTCCAGAAATGTCTTTAAATCAGAGATTAAGTTCAAATAATTTCTAGTTAGAATAATATCATCAACATAGACTAACAAAGCAATAAAAGAACTGTTTTCTGACTTAATAAAGAGAGAATGATCAGATTTGGCTTGTTGAAAACCATACTCAATAATGGTTGTGGATAAATTGGAGAACCATTATCTAGAGGCTTGCCTTAACCCATAAAGGGACTTGTGTAATTTACAAACTCTAGAGTCCCCCTGTTTGGTATATCCGGGTGGAATGGACATATACACTTCTTCATTTAAATCTCCATGCAAACATGCATTATTTACATGCAATTGATGTAAATGCCAATTTTTGGCAGCTGCTATAGCCAATAGACATCTGTAGTCATTTTAGCAACTGGAGAAAAAGTCTCCTGAAAATCAAGTCCCTCAATTTGGTTGTACCCCTTTGCAACCAAACGAGCTTTAGGGTAAATCCACTTACAGCCTATCAGCTTCTTTCCCATAGGTAAAGTAGTGAGAGTCCAAGTTTTATTTGCCTCAAGGGCTTTGATTTCAGCATTCATAGCTTCTTGCCACTCGGGGATTTGGTTTGCTAGTGAGAAATTTTGAGGTTCAGAAATAGAAGAAATGGTTAAAGCAAAGTATTTATGAGAGCTAGAGAGCTTATCATAAGAAAGGACATTAGAAAGAGGAAATTTGATATCTAAAGACTTGTCCTACAAAGAAACAGATTGTGATGAATGTTGAGAGGCCAGCTGACAATGATAGTCATGCAAGTATCTTGGTGGTTTTCTGATTTTTGTAGATTGCCAAATTGGAACACTGGAATTGTTGGAATTGTTGGAAATTGAAGGAGAGTTATCTATGGAAGGTGCTGAATCTGGAAATGTAGAAATTGGAGATAATTCTGCTGAATTGGGAGAAGGTATTTGTGAAGAAAATAAAGGAGAAAATATGGAATCTGGAAAATCAGAAACTGGTTTAGGAAAAACGAAAGAGCTACAAGGTTTAACAGGAAAAGAAGTGGAAGAGAAAGGGAATATATATTCATGAAACACAACATCACGAGATATGAAAGTTTTGTGTGTTTCAAGATCATATAATTTGTATCCTTTCACAGCAAAATGATATCCAATGAAGATGCATTTTCTTGCTCTTAGATCAAATTTAGATCTATCATGATAAAAGGTGGAAGCAAAACAAAGACAACCAAAAACTTTGAAGTGATTATAAGGAGGTTTAGAATACAAAACCTCATAAGAAGATTTATGTGAGAGTAATTGAGTTGGTGTTAAATTTATTAAATGGACAGCAGAAAGAATGCAATCACCCCAAAAATTTAATGGTAAAGAAGCTTGGAATCTGAGGGAACGAGCAACATTTAGCAAATGTTAATGTTTCATTTCGACGACCCCATTTTGCTGTGGTCTTTCAACACAACTTTTTTGGTGTATTACACCTTTGGAAAAGAAATTCTGGCATGTGAAATTCAATCCCCTTATCGGTTCTGATTTTCTTTATTTGAGAATTGAATTGAGTTTGAACTAATTGGAAGAAAGATTGCAAGTAAGGCTTGGTCTGAGATTTATGTTGTAGAAGATATACCCAAGTAGTTTTAGAGTAATCATCTACAATTGTTAGAAAATATTTTGAACCATCTAAAGCAGAAATAGAGAATGGTCCCCACAAATCACAATGAATCAATTCAAATGGATAAACTGAATTTGATTCACTAGAAGGAAAAGGTAGGGCCTTTTTGTTTAGCTAAAGGACAGATTGTACTAGTACAAGAATTATTGGGTTTTGATATATGTAAATTTGAAACACTACTGCTAAGAAATTTCAATTTGGAAAAAGAAATATGGCCTAACCTATAATGACATAGACTAACATTCTGATTTATTGAAGGAGAAGAAATAGAACAACCAATCGAAGAACTTTGCTTTAAGTAATAAAGGCCAGCCTTCTCCTCAGCCATCCCAATCGTTTTCCATGCAGGCAGGTCTTGAATGAAACAAAGATTGGAAACAAAAATAAGGCAGCATGAGTGGTCACAGGTTAATTTACTGGCATATATCAAATTAAAAGAAAAATCAGGAACACAAAGAACATTGCGCAAAGTCAGGTTGTCTAGTTGTTGGATAGTACCAGTATGTGTAATGGGAACTGAATGGCCATTTGGTAATTTGACAACAGAAGAAAGGTTAGAAGTTATGGAAGAAAAGTGATCATTGGAGCTAACCATATGGTCTGTTGCTCCAATGTCAATTATACAGGGCACAAGATTACCTACAAAATGATCAGTGGAAGGTGGCTGTGGAGTTGTAAAATGCCAGAGCTGGCTTGATTCACTGATGATGAAATAGATTGCGGTTTGATCATGGCAAGTAGCTGCTGGTATTGATCTTGAGACAAAGACAACTTTGGAGCATCATCATTTGATTTACCCATAGGTGAAGAAGATTGATTGGCTAAAGCATTATTTCCTTTTTTGGATTTAAAACCAAGAGCAATGCCATGAATCCTATTACACTTTTTAGAAGTGTGACTTGTGTATCCACAATGACTACCACAGGTTTATCCTTTTGAGAATTGGTTTGCTTAGAAGAATTAGTACCAATTTTCGTTGATCAATGGAGCTAACCATATGGTCTGTTGCTCCAATGTCAATTATACAGGGCACAATATTACCTACAAAATGATCAGTGGAAGGTGGCTGTGGAGTTGTAAAATGCCAGAGCTGGCTTGATTCACTGATGATGAAATAGATTGCGGTTTGATCATGGCAAGTAGCTACTGGTATTGATCTTGAGACAAAGACAACTTTGGAGCATCATCATTTGATTTACCCATAGGTGAAGAAGATTGATTGGCTAAAGCATTATTTCCTTTTTTGGATTTAAAACCAGGAGCAATGCCATGAATCTTATAACACTTTTCAGAAGTGTGACTTGTGTATCCATAATGACTACCACAGGTTTATCCTTTTGAGAATTGGTTTGCTTAGAAGCATTAGTACCAATTTTCGTAGGCTTTGCTGTCAAAGCAGCAACCGATTCAAGGCTAGGGACAGAAGTCTCCAAAGTAATCTCTCTCTGTTTCTCTTCTTGTAAGACCAAGGATATGACTTTTTTCATAGAAGGAAAAGGATCAATTAATAGTATCTGACTTTGAATACTATTAAAAGAGTCACTTAGCCCCATCAAAAACTGCATTACATACTCCTCTTGTTGAATTTCTTCAAAAAACCTTAGGGTTTCAACATAACACTATGGCAATTGCCTATAATTTGCTAGCTCATCCCAAAAGGATTTCAATTCAATGTAATAATCACTCACAGACTTTTGATCTTGCTTTAATGAACTAATCGCCTTACATAATTGAAAAATTTATGGACGATCACCTTGTGAGAAGCAGTCCTGTAAGTTTTTCCACATATCAGAGGCATTATTAATGTAGAGAATGCTTGATCCAATGTTCTTTGCCATGGAATTGAGGATCCACGAAACTACCATGTCATTACACTGAATCCATGGCAAATAGAGTGGATTTGCTTCAGACTTTGACTTTTTGTGAATTCCAGTGATAAATCTGTTCTTGTTCTTCGCACTGATGGCTTTAGACATGGACCGTGACCAAGAATGGTAATTATCACCATTTAAACGATCGGTAACAAGCATAACACCATGATTTTCTCCATCGTGTAAGAAATAAGGATTTGAGGGGTTATTGAGAGAAGGAGAAAGAGTAGAAGAAGGAGAATCAGAATCGGATGAATCGGAATCCATGACAAATCTCATAGAGCAGCGGTTTATTCTCTGATACCATGACAAAACTGGAGTTTTGCCATGGATTTATGATCAAGTTGATGAACAAGCATAGCTAGGGTTCGAGAACAGAGAGATATTTGGACAAAATTCACTCGTATTGTATTATTATTTTCGTAGTGCATTTACAATTAAAAAGAAGTATTTGTATGTACTAAAATACAAGGGCAGAAATGTAATTGTACATATAAAGGAAAACTAATGTATTTCTATAGAGCCCCTCTCTCTACGAAGGAAAAATGATTAGCTGGACAACCCTCGAGTCTAACACTCAAGCACCCTAGTCCCTCACAAAGCCTTAAGCAGGCCTACATAAGCAGGAAATAGAGAAAAATAAATAGAAACAAGGCAATTAACAATAAGGTACAGAACTTGTATGCACAAAAAGGGAGCCAACCAAAGGTCTCAATAGATACATTGACCATTAAAATCAAGTCGCATCCATATACAAAAAGATTTCAAGAAAGTGACAAAAAATCTTTCAAACATGAGAGACAACTACGCCACGAGATTGCTACCAATAGGATGAGGGAGTGGGTTTGTTGGAATATACAAGAGCTAATTAAAGCATTAGAGTTAAAGTCACGTGAAGCCAAACTCAGAAGATGAGAAAGTTGTTATATGGCAGTTAAATTAGTTAAAGTTAGTTAAAGTCAGATGGCTTACATTGCCAATTCGTGTATATAAATAGTAGTGATGTACAACATTTTAATTCAAGCAATTCAATACAATTTCAATGAGAAATCACATTGATTTTCTCCAAGAATTCTTTCTCAAAGCTCTAGTTCTCTATTTTTGATTCACATATTTTACATGGTATCAGAGCCAGGTTACCTTTCTTTATCTTTCTTGCTATTTTTTTTCCTGCTATGGAATCTCCTGCCAATATGGAATCTTCTTTCAATATGGTAAAATCTTCTGCTTCATCTCCAATGAATCCATCTGATGATTCAACAAGCCCTTACTATCTGCATCCTAGTGACAACCCTGGAGCTCTTCTTGTTTCTGAAATTTTCCATGGTGCGAATTATGTTGCTTGGAGTAGATCGATCTCGATTGCTCTTACTGTAAAGAACAAGCTTGCCTTTGTTGATGGAAGTCTGCCTCAACCCAGTCCTGACAACACTAAACTTCAAGTTGCTTGGCTGCAAGTAAACAACCTTGTTTTATCTTGGTTGATGAATTCAATTGCAAAAGAGATTCGGGGAAGTCTTCTCTATTTCAATACTGCTTTTGATATTTAGGATGAACTAAAGGTTAGGTACCTTCGAAGTGATGGCCCACGAGTTTTTACATTAGAGAAATATTTAAGCTCTATTTCTCAAGGTTCAAACTCAATCATTGAATATTTTAGTGATTTCAAAATTTTATGGGATGAATACATTAGCTATCGCCCCCTTCCTAAATGTACTTGTGGAATCATGAATACTTGTACTTGTGCCATCTTAAAGAATCTTGCTGATCACCAACAAGCTGATTATGTGATGAAGTACTTGATTGGTTTACATGACTCTTATTCAACCATTTGAAGTCAACTACTTCTTTCTCCTTTACCATCAATGGGGAAGGTCCTTTCTTTGTTGTTGCAGGAAGAAAGTCAAAGATCTTTCACAAATGCAGTAGGGCTTCCTCTTGATTCTCATGCTATGGTTGCTGCACAACCACCCAAAAAGATCTTTTCCAATGCCTCTAAGTTTAGCAAACTCAAAGGAAAACCTGATGTTACTTGTTCCCATTGTGGATTCTCTGGACACCTTGCAGACAAGTGTTTTCGGATCATAGGTTATCCACCAGGGTGGAAAGGCCCTCGAGGAGAAAGATTCAATTGAACACGATTGCCCAATGCAAACAGTGCATCTTCTTTGGAGCAAAACTCAAACATCCCAAACATACATTTTTCTCAAGAGCAAATACAGAATCTGATCACTCTTGCTAATAGCTTGTCTACTTCACATATTAATCCTAATCATGCAGTCAATACTGCCTCCACATCAGGTAATCACTTCACCTCATGCTTGGCTGCTAATTCTTTGAACAATAATTCTCCTTGGATACTTGATACTAGAGCAACATATCATATGATCTGTTCTCCTCATTTTTTCACTTCCATAAAAATACCCACCAAACCCTCTTCAGTCCAATTATCAAATGGTCAATCTGTTCCTATTAGTTTTACAGGGACTGTCAAACTCTCTTTTGATTTGGTGCTACATAATGCTCTCTACATCCCTTCTTTTCATATCAATCTTATCTCTGCTTCAAGATTGACTAAAGAAAACTCTATTGCTTTGTTTATTTTTCAATCTAAATGTGTCTTGCAGGATCTCAACAAATGGAAGATGATTGGGCTTGCTGAAGTTAGAGCTGGCCTATACCACCTCATTAATTTTCCTGCTAACACACAGAAGGGATTACCTGACTCAAACAACTCTTTTTTGGCCAACACATCTACCATCAGGCCTAACATATGGCATTCTCGGTTGGGACATCTTTCTCCTGCCAGATTGAAAATCATTAGTTCCATTGATCCTTCTGTAAAATCATCTCACAAGCATGTTTGTGAGATTTGTCCTCTAGCTCGACAAAAGAAACTATCTTTTCCTGTATCACAAAACAATGCAAATAAAGCTTTCCAATTAGTGCATTGTGACATTTGGGGTCCATTCTCAACCATTTCTCATTCTGGTTACATATTCTTTCTTACAATTGTAGATGACCATACACGTTTCACTTGGCTTTATCTGATGAAAACAAAATCAGAAACTAGATCCTTACTTATCAACTTCATTGCTTATGTTCAAACTCAATTTAATACCCAAATCCAAACACTTAGAACATATAATGGCCAAGAATTCAACATGCCTACTCTTTATAAAAAAATATGGCATGATTCATCAACTATCTTGTGTAGAAACTCCTGAGCAAAATGGCAGAGTTGAAAGAAAACACCAGCACTTGTTAAACGTAGCTAGAGCCGTCCTTTTTCAATCGAAATTACCTTTATCATATTGGAGTGAGTATGTGTTAACTGCCACACATCTCATTAATCGAATTCCCTCACCTGTGCTAGAAAACAATACACCTTATGCCCTTCTTTTTCAAAAACCACCTGCATACAACTATCTCAAAGTTTTTGGTTGCTTGTGCTTTGCTAGCACTATCCAAAACAATCGAGGAAAATTTCAACCTAGAGCCTCAAAATGTTTGTTCCTTGGTTATCCACCTAATATCAAAGGATATAAGGTGCTTGATCTTCTTACTCTTAAAATTTTTGTTTCTAGAAATGTTACATTTCATGAATCTGTCTTCCCTTCCATACCAAACACCAATCACATACCTTTTGTATTTCCTTATTTTCCTTCACTATATGACTTCTCAGTACCCTCCATTTCATCTTCTGATATTGTTGTACCTCCCATTTCATCTTCTGATATTACAGTACCTCCCATTTTATCTTCTGAAACAACAGCACCTCATATCTCACCTTTATCTCAAATTGCAACACCTCCTGAAATTCATGTATCAGATTACATACCTTCTCAGATTACAACACCTTCCAATTCATCTCCTGAAATTATAGCACCTCTCATTTCCAAAATTAACCATGAGCCTATAGATACTAGAAGATCTGAGAGAGTAAGGAATCCTCCTCCATATTTGCAGAATTTTTATTGTGGTAATATGGTCAAGCCTGCTTCAACATCTCAGGCATTGTTCAATTGCTGTCTTCCTTCTCCTGGTAAGCCATATTCTATTGCACATTTTCTTTCCACTACCAAGTTGTCTCCTAAAAATAGAGCTTTTTCTCCTGCTTTATCTTCTACTTTTGAACCTAAGACTTTCAAACAAGCTAGCTCACATACTCAATGGCAAACTTCCATGTCAGATGAGATTAAAGCTCTTGAATTAAATAAAACTTGGGAACTTGCAATTCTACCACCAAATAAGATTGCAATAGGATGTAAGTGGGTTTATCGTGTTAAATATAAAGCTGATGGCACAATTGAAAGATACAAGGCTAGATTGGTGGCAAAGGGGTACACTTAAACAAAAAGGCCTTGATTTTTTTGATACATTCTCCCCTGTGGCTAAAATGACAACAGTACACACTTTATTATCAATTGCTGCCATTAAGCATTGGCATTTATATCAACTTGATGTAAACAATGCTTTCCTCCATGGAGACTTGAATGAAGAGGTATACATGCAGCTGCCACCAGGGTACTCCTCACCAACTGATCCTAAAGTTTGCAAACTCAAAAAGTGTCTATATGGTCTCAAACAGGCCTCAAGATAGTGGTTTTCTAAACTATCATCTTCCTTGCTTCAGTTTGGTTTCACACAAGCAAAGTCTGATTCCTCTTTATTCATCAGACACAATTTAACCAGTTTTGTGGCACTTTTGATCTATGTTGATGATGTCATCATAACATTTGATAATCTTGATGAAATAGCTACTGTTAAACAGTTTTTACATGACTCTTTTACAATAAAAGATTTGGGGGAACTGAAATATTTGTTGGGAATTGAAGTGGCCAGATCAGCCAAAGGCATCTCTTTGTGCCAACGCAAGTAGGGCTGGGCTCCGACTCCGACGGAGTCGGAGTGCTCATTTCCGACCTCTGACTCCGACAAGAGTCGGAGCCAAATTGGAGCTCTGACTCCGACTCCGATCGGAGGTCGGAGCTCCGACATCCTATCGGAGCTCCGACCTCCTATATGAGCTCCGACATAAGATCGGAGCTCGACGTGCGCTCGACCTGGCGCTCGAGCGGAACTCTTTCAGAGAGGTTCGCTCGACTTCCGCTCGACATGTCGCTCGAGCGAACCTCTCTGGAAGAGGTTTGCTCGACTTCCGCTCGACATGTCGCTCGAGCAGAACTCTTCTAGAGAGGTTCGCTCGACTTCCACTCGACATGTCGCTCGAGCGAACCTCTCTGGAAGAGGTTCGCTCGACTTCCGCTCGACATGTCGCTTGAGCCAATGTTCAATACAACGTGTGCTCGACACCTCGCTCGAGCGCAAGTGTACAGTAAAAAAAATTTCGGAGTCGGAATCGGAGCTTCTTGGAGCTCCGACTCCGAATACATATTCGGAGCTACTCCGAATTCCGATGACTCCGACGAAGTCGGAGTCGGAGTTGGAGCGGAAGTCTGACGGAGTCGGAATTTTCGGAATTTTGCACACCCCTAAACGCAAGTATGCTTTGGACATCTTGCAAGGCGGTGGATTTTCAGGATGCAAACCTGTAGCTTTTCCTATGGAATCTATCTTAAAGATTAGTGCTAATGATTCATCTCCTCCTCTGTCAGATCCTGCATTATATAGAAGACTTGTTGGTTGTCTATTGTACCTTACTATAACAAGACCTGACCTATCTTACTCAGTTAAAGCATTAAGTCAATTCATGGTTAATCCTAGTACCAAGCACCTTCAAGCTACTGAGAGGGTCCTTAGGTACATCAAAGCAACACTAGGTCAGGGCATTTTTTTGTCTGCGGATTCTCCTCTTCACTTAAAAGCCTATTCAAACAGTGACTGGGGTGGATGTTTTGACACTAGAAGAAGTATCACTGGCTTCATAGTCTTTATTGGAAACTGTCTCATCTCATGGAAGTCAAAGAAACAACCAACTGTTAGTCAATCCTCAGCTGAGTCCAAATATAGAGCTCTAGCCTCTATCACATGTGAACTTCAATGGTTAATCTATCTATTGGCTGACTTTCACATTCCCCATCCACAAGCTGTTTTGCTCTATACTGACAGCAAACCAGCTTCTGAGATTGCATCAAATCCTATTCAACATGAAAGGACAAAACACATCCAGCTAGATTGCCATCTGGTTCGAGAAAAATTGCAAGAAGGACTGATCAAAATCATTCATATCCCTTCTAAACATCAACTGGTAGACATACTGACTAAACCACTTGGCTCTCTAAATTTTCATCATTTGATCTGCAAGATGGGAATGATCAATATCCATTCCCCTCTTGAGGGGGGTGTTGGAATATACAAGAGCAAATTAAAGCATTAGAGTTAAAGTCACGTGAAGCCAAACTCAGAAGATGAGAAAGCTGTTATATGATAGTTAAATTAGTTAAAGTTAGTTAAAGTCAGATGGCTTACATTGCCAATTCATGTATATAAATAGTAGTGATGTACAACATTTTAATTCAAGCAATTCAATACAATTTCAATGAGAAATCATATTGATTTTCTCTAAGAATTCTTTCTCAAAGCTCTAGTTCTCTGTTTCTGATTCACATATTTTATAGGGTTAGTGAAAAAGGTGTTATGCATGACATTTGTGCCCCCAAAGAATCCAAGATGATGAGTTTCAAAGCGTCCTGGCAAACCCTGTGTAGATCTCAGGTGACCTAGAAGGAGTTTTCTTAATGTGCAGAGTCCTACATGATAGACCACATGCCAGACTCACTAACGGACCTCAGGGCGGCAAACAAATGAGGGGGATAGGTGAGAGACCTCATCTTGTGACTTAATGAACTTGCTAGCGAGCTTATTGATCCGCCGACTTGCTTTATTAATAGCTTTCTCTGCCAGCTTTGCCCCGTTTCCTGCCAATCGGCTTCAAAACAACAATGTCGGCTTGTGGAGCTCTTCCCACAATTTGCCTCGATCCTCCAGGGAGTCCTTCAATTTGCCATTGACAACTTTCAGGTCGCGACAAAGTTGCTCTCTTATTGTCTCAGTTGTCAAGCATAAGGTATAGTACTTGTTGCTCCGAACCTTCTCCTCTTGGATAGAACACATGGCTTCCTCTAGTTGGCTAAGTCTTCCTCCAACTGTGTTTGAAATTTGCGCTCGACCTATTGGTCTTCCTCCAACTGGGAATGTTGTTGTGCAACAGCCCATTCAGCCTCAAAAGCTTGCTATAATTTTGCATGCACCTGCGCAGAAGAGTTTCGTTCTATTGCTATTGAATTTTCAAAGGCCACCACCTTGGCCTTATTCATAGCCAACTTGCGTTTCCCCATGGTTCTCTAAACTTGTCACAACTTCTACCATTTTGAGTGGGGAAAGGTAGTGGAAACTACCACAGTGAGATTTCGAGAAATCTCAGCAAATTAACAAATAACATACAGGAAGATAATACAAGCATGCAGAGGTTGTAACGCCCCAATCCTGAAAGTCTGAAGAGTTAGCTCTTTTTACTTAATATCAACTTCAATATCACAATTATAAAATCTAGAAAACTCCATAAAATATTAATTCATTTACTCAACCCAAATATCTATGTTCCTTAATAGGGACAACAAATAAATTCTAATTAACATAAATTAATAACTCTCCAAAGACTCAAAAATATCCTTAACTCATCAAATCAAAATAACCGAAAATAAATCAATTTACTAACTACGACTCTCAAATAAGCACTTGTACCCTCAGACATTTGTTCCACTACGATCATCACACCTTGCTAAAACTTCATACTCTTGTTCTCCAGCTGAACCATTAAAATTATCTGAAAAATATTTGGAGATTAGGGGTAAGTTATCAACAACTCAGTAAGCAGAGAACATATACTAGTGTGTAAACATGAGCATTTACAAATTTTATAATGCAGAATAAAATACTTTCTTTTAGAATGCAGAATAAAATACTTTATTTCAAAATGCTAAACAAAACACTTTTGATTTTCAGAATGTAGAATCAGAATATTTGTTTTTAGAATGCAGAATCAGAACATGTTATCAACATATCAGAGTGAAAGTTGAAAATATTCATAATCAAAATCCCTTTGGCATAGCATAAACTAGAACATCACATGTTATATTATCATATCAGAACATAGACCATGTTTAACCCCATGGTAGGGTTGTGCAAACCCCGGCGGCCAACCGAGCAGAAATAGAATGTAAATTTTCCCCTTATTATTCTCAAAGCCCTGAGTGTGCACACAGGAAAGACCACGCAGAAAACCACTTTGCTTCCAAAGTGGGTGGACCAGAAACAAAAAAGTTGGTACCAAACCAAATAGAGGCCACAATTTTACATCCGTGGTAAGGTCAGAATGGAACAAAAATAGAAACAGAATGTTATGCCAAAGGTTTTTAGAAATCATTTCATATCATATCAGAGTACAGAACATCTTTAGAACATAACAGAATCTAATCACAAAAACATAATTTATGCACAAAATTTCATATTCGCTCTCTTTTGCACAGTTCAGAAACAAAATGTCAAAATAGCTCATGTCTACACCAGTTATGCCAGAAAAATATTTTATTCTTAAATGAAATCTCATGAGTAATGCAAAACAAATAACTGAGATAGTTTAAATTTCTTTTCATAGCAAAACATGCGTACTTTTCAAAAATCAACCTCAGCCCATTTTATTTTTATGCAAAATCTAGTATAGGAACCTCACTTACCTGAACTTCTTAGCGTTTCAAAATTTCTTCACAATAGTGCTGAACATAAATCATTCACCTATAACAAATAGTCACATAACTTTCATAAATTTTCAATTGAACATGTATTTCAATATTTAAGCATAAGATGCTAAAATAACTTATTTTAATTCTTCAAAAACCTAAGTTTTCAATCTCTAAAAGTATATCATCACTTTCCAAATCCTCAATACCCAACTTGATATCTGACGACAATATTAAAATTCTAACTTATTTACTATTGTATTCAAACTATAAATTTAATACTAGATCATATAACTATACCAAAATATTTTAAATTAAACAACAACTATTATTTAATGAACTAGATCTTATCTATAGTGTAGAAAAAAAATTGCACCATTATCGTTTACTCTTAAAATAAACCTCTACTTAATAACATGTTAAATTACTTAAAATTTTTCTGTAAACATAAATAAAATTGAGTCTACTAATATATATTAAAAGTTTAAAACATACTAACACGGCTTGTAACTCGAAGGGTAATAATGTAATTAAAACTCTTGTTTTTATTTTAACCTAAAGGCATGCATGACAACCTACATAAACCATCCTATTAAAATTTGTAAAAGAAATAGAGACAAATAAACGCACAGAGGCTCACCAAGAGAGAAGTGAGATGTGCGGATGAGTAATGGGCTGGGCGGTGGACGATAGTCGTCACGGTGGTGGGGCATTGAGAGAGAGAGAGAGAGTAACACGGTGAGAGAGGAAGAGACAGGGAGAGGAGTAAGCCGACAGAGAGAGTTTTTGTATCACGCGGCGTTTATGGGGGCTTTGGATAGTGGCTTTAGACATCACTGGATGGTGGAGGCTTAATCTCTTGCATCATCTGTTGCTGTTGATAGTGGTTACATGGCCCAACTGTGGCAAGGCATGGTACTCGGGTTGGGCGAAGATGCTCTGTTTCGGGCTGGAGAAACAGATGAGTTCATGGGTGGTGTTTCTTTCAACGGCTGGGCAATGGTGGTGAAGGGTGATGTTGTGAAGGCTCTTGAGCTTGCATGGTGGCTGAGAGAGAGGAGACTTCAACGTGGTGGTGGTCTGAGGAAGAGCAACTACGTGGTTGGTTTGGTTTTCGGGGAGGCCGTGATGGATGTTGGGCGTGGAGCTTGATGGAGGCTGAGCCGTAGTGCGTCAAATGTGGTGCTCTGTTGCAGTGTAAGCATGCTGCGAACATACGTGCGTGGGTGGAGGTGTTGGGCTAATTTTCGGACGGTGTGAAGAAATTGAGCTACGGTGCTGCGGTTTGATGTTTTGCAGGAAGTATGTGTATATATATATATATATATATATATATAGGTGATTGAACATAAAAAGAAAACCCTAGAGGAGGAGACGTGCATGGCAATTAGCATGGAGCCGTGCTTGACGTGGGGCCTATTCTTGGTTCTCATGGGCTTGGGTCTGATAAAAATACTAGGCCATTTCAAATATTTGACCCATGTTTCATAGTGAAAAAGATAAACTATTAATTAATGGTCTGCTCTTTGAGGTTTGGGCCTCAACTCATCCTATATATATATATATATATATATATATATACTTGTTCCATAAATTCCTTGGCCCATAAAAAGATTTTCCATCCGACCCAAAAAAAATATTTAAGAAAATTACTAAAATAGCAAGCCCATTTAAACAAAATTCGATACCTGCCAAAATACAAATTGGACCCACATTCAGTATATAAAAAAATAATAATAAAAAATTAACTGGGCTTTTTCTACGTATAAATCCAAAAATAAAACTGTAGAAAATGGCTTGTTGTTGGACTCCAGTGTTACAGAGGCAAACCATGAGAATGAATGCATGGATATGTACTTGACCCAAAAACTTGTTTCATGCTTGTGCCCTTCTCAAAATCATTGATCGTGTATTTATGTAACAGATTTAACAGTGAACTTATTACCATGTAACCAAGTAGCAGTGTAACTTAATAACAGAGTTCCATTTCTTATTAATCTCTTGTAATCTTTTCAATATAACAATATGGGTAGATACCTCATGGCTCCCTTACACACCATGGGCTCTCTGTTAGTTACCGCATCACATAATCGGCCCTCTTGAACAATTGTGAGTATGTCAGAGTCCATATGATACAACAGTTCGTAATTCGCATTCACCGTGTTTACAATATGATACGGCAGATCATAATGCCTTCACCGTATTTTCCATGTATTGCCGCCACTAGCATTAGATGCTACTTTGCCCTCAAATCCTTCAAGAATGACCCATTAGAAGTCTATTGACTATTCTTCGTCAACCCAGAAGTTACCACTCCAAGTGGATAGAGGAGTTTCACTAGGATATTTCTCCATCCTAGCACTTGGGTTCGTAAACAAACCATGTATCCTCTTTCTTTTTCAAAAACACAACCCAAAATGCATGCGACATGTTCTTGTGACAAAGCTCGTTTTCCTTAAATGTAAGACCCAAAAATGTATGCCATGAACTGTGTAACTCTTATGCAATGAAATCATGTCTTCATGCCATGTATAGAAGTGCATCATGTTTACAGCTTGAAAGAATTAGAACATGCAATATTCTTGTACATATAAAACAACATGTAAAAGCTCAACCAAGGCATGCAACGTTACTCGAAATTGAAACATGGCATTTTAGTCTACGAACAACAATTGAGCATGGCATAATTGGACATGGCCGAAACATATAATACTTCAATAACAATTCCATAATCAATTTTAATCAACAACATGCAAAGTTTACATGCTACATTCTAACATTATCCAATGGTAGGTTAGAATCTAACTTACAAATATCCAAAGAATCTAACGACAAGCAAGCTGAAAATATATTATACAACCATTAAATAACGGAACCCTAATTAGAGAGTGAGTGTGTGTGGCATGTTTAGGGTTCGCTTGGTGGCTTAATGTAGCTCTCCATGTGTTCGGCCTCAAGGGGTTGCCCTAGATTGAAATCCACTCATGTTCACAAGGGCTTGGTCTTAGTGGTGTGCATGGCGTGTGTGCGTGTGTGGTGCATGCCATGCATGGTGATCATAATTTCTCTCAGGTGAAACTCCCTCGAAAGGAAAACCCTCTCTCAAACCCTTTCAAGGGTCAATTCTCACTCTTGTTCTCTAGTGGTGGCTTGGTAGTTATGCTTGTGAAAGACCCTAGTTTCCTCGAACATCACTCGTTTGAACCCAAACATGGATCTAATCCCTTGTGCCCTTTCAAAGTGGCGACAAGACACTAAAACCTAAGCCTTTAATCACCCTAAACTTCATGTGGTCGTGTGTGTGTAGGTGAAAAGGTCGTAGTGAAAGTTAGGGGTTCTCACCGTGTGAACTCCTCCTCATGTGGACTCTTGGCTTCTCCTTTTACACGTGTGGTTAGATGGATGGAGAAAAAGTTGTGTTTGGTAGGTGAGAAAATGAAGGAGTTGGTCTCCTTCTAAGGTGGTCATGCAAGACAGAAAATAATTAAGTGAGAGATGAGTGACTTGAAGAAGAGATGTCAAATGACTCTTTTGTAAAACCTTTTTGGGCACCGACCCCTTAAAGCTCCTCTTAAATAGTCCCTCGTTTTCCCACACTAGCCCCCCTTTCTCATCATCATTTATGACATAGGAGAAAACAAAACCTAGGTGCTTGGGTGCCAAATGGCACCATGCTTCTTACTTGGCTGAAACCCTCCCTTTCTTCCCTCATGATTGCCTAAATTTTGGAAACATCAAGACCCTTATGCATGAAGGACAAATGGCAAAACTAGTTGCTAAGGCTGAAGGCCCAAAATGCCCTTGGAGTGTTCCTTAAAGAGACTAGGTTCAATGAACCTTCAAGGGTGGTTTGGTCCTTTAGTCGAAACCTTAATGAGTGGCTTAAGGGTTTGGGACGTGCGCATGGCTGCCATGTGGTAGTGGCGTGAGTGTGTCTTACCCTAGCCGACCTTTCTCTCTTCCTCTTGTCTTCACTTCCCACTAAGATTCTTCTAGAATCCTCAAAAGTTGTTGGTGCCATTTCCCAAAGCCCTCTCTTCCTCTTCCTTATGCTTACACCCTTTTAGAGACTCTTATACTTCATGCATGCGTGACAAGTGGCAACAATGGTGGTTGGCCTTTGTGGTTAGGCGTGTAGATCCCTTGGTTGAACCCTAAAGTCTCTTGGAGACTTGTGCTTCAAATTTGAAGCTTCCCTATGTGTCTCTTCCCATTCCTCATTATTGCATATCTTCTAGGAACTCGCCAAAATTGCATGGTTGGGCGTGTGACACTCAGGGTTTTGAAACCCTCTTCTCTCTCTCTCTCTCTCTCTCTCTCTCTCTCCCCCTCTCCCCCTCCCTCCCTTCTTCCACTTTCACGTCCAGGTTCAATATGGTCTAGGGTAGGCTTTGAATATAAGCCATGTGGTGTGTGGGTGGTGCAATGGGCATGTGGCCTATGTGTGCTGAACCCTAGACTTCCCCATTAAATTTGGCTTCTTCTAGAAGCCTTTATGCATGCTTGCTAAATGGCAACTATGTGCTAACCAAGAAGGCTTCTTCCGTAGGTTCCAATGATGGGATTTCTAGGGAAAGCTAAAGACTTTTCCCCTCCCAAGTAGGCACCTCCCATACACTAATTAGGGTTTCCTAAGCCCTAGGCCCTTAGTGGCCTACTTTCACTAGCCTATGATGGGCCTCCTAGTGGGCTTGGGCACCTCTTGTCTAAGATGGGCAAGGTCCTTATTGCTTCCCAAGGTCTCTTCATACCAAAGGTTGGGCCAATATCTAAGTGGGCTAAGACTAAGATAATAAAAGTGGTAAGTAAGGACTTAGCAAAAGTCCAAGTTATAATAAAAGTCTTGCATGCTTGCTTAGAACCACCTCCTGGGGTCGGGCATTGTCTGGGTCATTACATCTTCCAATGAGGCCACATAAAACTAAATCCTAAGGGAGGTGAGCTGCACCTCCCTCCAAAACCACCTCTGTAGTTTGGCTCGAAACTCTAGGAGAATTCCTTGCTTCTTACCAAGCTCAATCACTTCAGCTGAAGCATTAGATGCAGTAGTAGACATTGAGGGAGAAAAACTATTGAAGGGAAAACTGGGAAGTAAGTCAAGAGGATCGAAAGAGTAGGGTCTAGGAGTGAGTCAAGATTCAAGTTCCCAGCTAAATAATCTTCGCTAGGCAATTTGATTCCAAAGGTGCAGGAGGAAAGCAAACTCCCGTTGTTCCTTCCTCACTATGGCGACCAACTCTTGAGGGGCCTAGGAGGAGCTCATGTCCTATATGTGAATTCCTCGATGCGACGGGAGGACGAATGACAAACCCTGGTGAATGACCTTTTCTTTGTGTCCCCAACTTGGTTGACGAATCTTGGAAATCCTCTCGAGTGGACATCTCATGTCGGAGGAGTTGCTTGCCCCAAATATCCTCACCCTTGATGTGAGGTATTTTTCCCCTAAGATTAGTTGGAGGCCAAGCTACCCTTTTGTGAGGATGGAGAGGCTCAAAAGAAGTGGACCCTTGGATAAAGCAACCTAGGACGATCGAACGGTCCACGTTCTCCCTTGTAAGGATCTTTTCAAGTCTCTTAGTTATGGATTATCCTTCACCCAACTGTAAACGTTGTTGAAATGGGACACCTCCTCCCTAGTGAGGGTCATGTCACAGTGGCATTGGTCTGGAATTGGACTTCAAGTAGCCTGGATCAGGAATTCACCGTGCGAGACCTCCCTAACCAAAAACTCCTAGCCTGCACTAGATACATAAAAGAGTTTACGATCACAAATTTTGACATGAGAAAATCGGGATTCTAAGGTCATGACACTATATTTGGTGACATATCGAAGTTGCATTGCTTGTTGTTATGCCTTTGTACGTCGTGTACCTAGAGGAACTTGTGTGTTGTCAAATTGGGGTTCGCAACCACTTAGTCTTAAGAGCTTGTAGACATATAATGCAACAAGCCAACAATATTCTCCATGCATTTGGCAGTAACTGTGCAGGAGCTAGACCCAAGTAATCCAAAACGTCTTGAATTGAACAGCAAAAAGGGAGCTTTAATCCCATGGGAAACATCCCAATCTAAAGGCCATTGTATTTAGCGATTCCATCCAAGTTGACTATCCTATCGGAAAGCCCATGAGGTATTAAACCAGAAAAATCTAAAATATTGTACAGTTCTTGTAACACCCCACCTAAAAAGCTCCTTAGGCCTTGACCTTAGTAGCCTTAATCCTAGTTAATTAGGAGTTGAGCTCTTCTAGAATAAGAACAATTTTGGATACTTGAGTTGGCAAAATGGCAGTATACTTTGGGTTTAGTAGAATTATTAGAAGATTTTAGTGCAATATTAATTTTGAGGAAAATGAAATTTTTGGAGCTTGATTGGTTTAGTAATATTATTTTAGAGGATTTTTAGTGCTTTATTAAATTTGAGGAAAGACGCCAAGAGGCCAATGTTAGAATGACAAGTGGCATATTGGAGATTTTGCCACCTTATTAGGCTAAATAATTTGGATAAAATTTTTGGTGGACTTAGGAAGACCTAGGAGATTATTTTATTAAGGGCCTAAGGTTTTTGGGTATAAAGGCTTAGGAGAGACACTAAGGCATTAGGCCCTACTTGATGAACATAAGACTTTAGACCCTTGATGGACATAAGACTTTAGAGCCCTAATGCACTAAGGATATGATGGGCTAAAGATAAGATGTTAAAAAACGTTAGGCCCAACTTGGCAGATATAAAGTTTTAAGTCTTTCTTGGAGGACACTAGAAACTAGGCCTAATGTAAATGACATAAAGTCATTGGGCCAAACTTAGTAAGAATGAAGGCCTCAGGCCCAACTTGGAAGACATAAGAATTTAGGCCTTACTTATTGGACACAAGACTATGGGCCTAGCTTATTAGACCCAAGATATTAGGCCCAACTTAGATAAGGCCATTGGGCCTAACTTATTAAGATTCAAGACTTTGGCCCAATTGAGAAAAGACCTAAAGATTAGGACCCAACCTTGTAGGCCTTTGAGGCCATAGAGAGGCCCTAAAAATCTGGACATAAGGTCCATTCAATAACTCACAACCAAGCCCACCTCAAAGTCTTACACAAATGGCTCAACAAGCCCAACCCACAATGCCCAAAAGCTTTGTCTTTCATTTTTTATCCTTCTAATGGAAGCCTACATACACCATACCATTGGTTTCACCATACCATGTTTAAGCTTCTCCCTTGAGTTAAGAAGCATTAATCAACTTACACATGATTAGTGACCTCTAAACCATGTTTTAAGCTAAATATTTTCTTCAAATTATTTCCCACATTTTTTGATCTGAAATTTGTTAATTTTATTACTGATTTTCATTATTGTTAGACTAATTTAGAAGTTTAATCTTGACCCAACACATGTCAATAGAAGCAAAGCCATGTCAATGCCCAAATCACCACCAATCGGTACCTAGGTGCACCCTCATGTGTATTGCACCAAATCAGCCCCTAGCCCATGAATTTTACACCATTTTCTTAAGGGGAATTTCATCATTTACACGCCACCTTACCCTCCTAGTTTAGTTCTTGCATTGGATGAATTGGCTCCAAGAAACCAAGCCAAGAAACCCAACCAATTCCATTACAAGCCTAGTTGAAACCAAATCGAGTGGCTCTTGGTTTTCATTGAATTTTCTGCTCTTGGTTGAACACTCCCCACTCCAACATCTAGGTCCCTTAACAACCTAAAAAAGCCACTCGATGGTGATAATAATGCCCCCAATTCAGGCCAAGGAGAAGAGACAAGATGGGAATCAAAATCCGGACAGTTTTTATTCAAAATCATTGGCCTCCTTTGTGTTTTTCTCTTTTGATTTTTTTGGTTTTATTTTCTGCACCAATGCAGCCCCTGCACATATAGACTCACTCTTACACCTGATCATGAATGAATCATGAAAATATAGTGCACTATTCAGCTAACCAAGCATGACACAAAGCTGAAAACTTCACTCATCACTCCACCTCCTACCTCCACTAATCCGAAGCCTCATCTTCATCCAAGGCCAACGTCCCCCTCCCCTCTTGAAGACTGTAAATACCTCACTCACTTCCTCATTTCTCCACACCTCTCCTCCAAGCCTTCTATTGAGTCTTGAGAGCATTTCTCCCCCTTAGTGAGCAATAGAGTGAAATCGAGTAAAGTTCTTGAGTGAAGTTGTTTTGGAATCTTTAAGGGCCACGATTTCTGTAAGTAATCTTGTCCTATCTCTTATTAAGTGATAGAATGACATGTTAGGCTTTAATTTATGGCATGAGAATGAGGTTTTGATTGATTTTAATCAAGGTTTAGCATGCTAATGTCAAACCGATCAAATTTGATGTTTTGGTGGAATAAATTACTTTGGGTCAAACTGTTAGCCATGGCATGAGTTGATATGATTTTATATGATTCACTAATGTCTTAGAATTAATTTTGAAGGTTTAATTTTGAAGTTGGAAGTATGCCATAATAGGCTTTAATTCTATCTTGTGTTGATCATCTAGCATGCATCGGTTTTGATTAGTTTATGCTTAACTTATGGAAGTTTCGATTAATTTACCTAGGCTTGAATAATGTGCATTTATAAAATCCTTGTGATTGGGATAATAATGAAAATGCATGACTTAACTATGTTTGGAAATATCTTTGGGTAAGGGAAGCTAGAAAACATCATGTATATGCTTAATGGATGGTTTAGTGAGAATTAAGGTCTTAAAGCCATGTTTGAGTGTTGGGATGAACTTTTGTGATATGATGCCTAAGTTTTAATTATCCCTTAGGTTATAATTACTACTGGCACTTGATGGATTTGAGTACACATGCATCCATAGAGGTTAAATAGAATAAAATCACACATAGGCCTTAAAGTGATGCAGGCCACGGGTTGAGTGTAATTGGTATAGTTCCACTTTGATTCTTAATTTTCTAAGGGCATAGATGGTTTTAGAACATAGAAAATATGGGGATTGAAGTTTGGTAAATTTTGGGGCCAAAATGTAAATAGTGAAAATTTAGGGCCTCAATGGAATTTCGCTAAGTTTAGGGGTAGTTTTGTAAATACTTAATTTTTGAACCCTTTAATTATGAACATCTTTCTTAGAGGTTCAAATCCTAACTTAGTATAACTTTGATTATAGACGCTTCAATTCTCTAAACTTAGAAAGTTTGTAACTTGGCCTCTAACTTACACCTTAATAAGTTATTTATGATTTATTGATAAATGCCACATTCATATTATAATTCTTATTTTGAGCATAAAATATCATGTTATATGATACATTGAATGCATACTTACATAACATGGTATATTTTCACCATTTTAGCATATTGCATCTATAAATTTCATTTTCACTCGAAAGCTTGCTAGATATGCACATGTCATGAAATACATTTTTCAATATAACATGAAAAAATAATTTTTGTCATGACCTCAAAGGCTAGGATGGGAAATTATCCTAGTGGAACTCCTTTGTCCATTTTGGAGTATTTAAGAATGGAATGGTAACCCCTGGGTTGACGAAGAACAGTCAACGGGTTTTGAATGGATTCTTTTTCATGAACTCCGAAACGAAGTCAAATGTTATGACACCTAAGGTTGGTGGGTGTAGATGTTATGATGTCATGTTACCAATGCATCGAGAATGAGTCTACAGACAACGTAGTCTTAACGTGAGCTGTACTACGGTCACCGGCAGGTACTTACAGTGCACATGGGAAACTGTGACGATACCATACATTATGTTGTTAATGTTATGATCAATTATGAACTGCTTAAATGATGAAATTATGTTTTTTTTTTACAATTGAAATAAAAATGTTCTCTGAAAGAAAATGTGCATAAAAAGTTTTTTGAAAATGTTGAAGAATCTGGATGGGAGACAAAATATGGATTTTTTTTCTACATATGATTGCATGCATCTCATGTTCATCTTTAATCATGCATATCTTATCTCTGTGCAAATTGATTGTTTAACTTATTGAAATTTCAAGAAATCTCACCGCGGTAGTCCCACTATCATTCCCTCCGAAATGGTAGAAGTTATGTCAGGATTGGCATACGACGAGCATGATGAACCGCTGGCTTTAGATGGTTGGGGAGGAGCTCGATTTGGAAAGGAGGCTTGACTTGATTTGAACTTTCGTAGCAATGGTTCTAAATACTATAAAGCATATGCGAGAGTTAGTCTGACTATGTAGATTCTGTTTTATGGAGATTCTTTCTCCCACGTTATGTTGAACTCAAGTGGACCTCTTAAGTAAGAAAGTACGTATTTATGGTTTATAAATCATTGGGATGTTTAGTTCATTCTGACATCAATTGTTTTTATCACCCTTATTTTCGCTGCGATTATTGCATACTGCTAGTTATATATTAGGATGCATTGCATATTAACTACAATGAATGGAGGTATGTAACCTTGTGTTACATGTCCCGACGCTCCAAGTCTCTGTTCCATCCCAAACGGAGGTTGGGGGTGTCACAGTTCCCTCAATGAGTGAAGCTCGGTTTGAGTGGTAGTAGCAGTCAATCGACAACCACGGATGGCCACAAGAGGATTAAACTCCCTCTTTGAAGGGTTTGGATGGCTATGGTTGATGCTTCCTTGCTGGAAGCCTTCCTAGAAGATTGATGGGTGCACGGGGTTCGGGGTGCATTCCTTGATGGAATTTTGGAAGCCATTGCAGAAGGTAGGTGTAACGTAGGAGGAGGAGCAACTCAGACAAAGGAAGAGCAAAGAACAGAGCAAGAAGCAAGTATATAAGAAAGTGATAGGTAAAGAAGGGGAAAAGGAAGTAGAAAAGGTGACTATTATTGAGGAGGAAAACTGATGCTAGAGGAGCATGGAAGTTTGAGCATGAGGGGAGATTGGCCACTGAAAAATTGCTGCGTGTAACATTGCTAGCAACATGCCGAACGTGATATTATGATATGTTCTGCAAGAGGTAATGGTTGGAAAAAGTTGTTAGGATACAAAACAGCATACACCATGAAGATGTCGCATGCCCTACAAGGGTATGAGGCAAAGATGATACAAAGGTGAAATCTAATAATTTAGTTCCCGCTCTCGCACACTTAGCAAAACATTTTTAGGTATTGTTGGGAAAAATTATGTAGTGTGGGAGAGGAAGGGTATGTGAGGCGACGAAATAAAAATATGTGATGAGGCACATATTAAATAATTCCACCAGAAAGGGAGAATGGAGAGGTAACAGCTCAAGGCGAGGGTTACACCTAGACAGAGGACGAAAGACACTGTCATGTAGGTTACATATGTGCTTCGATTGAGTGCAGATAGTAAGAATCCCACCCCAAGTCCTACTTTCCCTCTGGTGGGACTCCTCTCGCAAGAAGCTTGCATCAATAGGGCATCTTCTGCCAAGAGGTTTGCTCCAAGAGGACATGTGGTGCTCTTGGCCCATGATAACTTACCTGATGAGGGACTGCGGTGTCAAAGATGCTAGCCGGTCAGGAACACCCCAATCGTTTACATGGAAAGTATGTGTTCATACAGAAAGCACATGCTAGATATAATAAATCACAACGAAATATGTAAGGAGATTAGTTGAAAACTAATGCTAAATGTACCAGAGATGTATACAAATAAAAGCCTTTATTAATAGTAATATCCATAAGTCACTGTTACGTCATCCCAAATAATATTGTAAACTCTTATCAGCTCATTGCTTACATCAAAATATAATGAACCATAAAGCGTTTATGGTGCCCCAACCCTCGCTTGGGATTTGGCAGTGATTGAAGTGTTCAGACATGTAACACTGGGTTACATACCCCTCGTTTAAGACAGTTAACATACAATGCACCTAACTTGTTTCTAACAATATTAATGAGTCATAGTGAAAAAGGTCAAATAAAAATCATGGTACCAAATAAAACTTCTATTTTTTATCCCAAAAGATCATGTCTTCAAAATGCCATACATTAAGTTCGGGTCCAAACTTGACCCATCATTCAAAACCACAAAAGATTAGCACGTAGTTTCATGCTTCAAGAATACAACTTCAGTCATCCTGATCTAACACTCCCTAATGTCTACCATCAAGTGCAGAACTAGCTGTATGTAAAAGGTGATAAGCTGAAGTCTATTTACAAAGGTGAGGTCGTCTTCAATGACCTTCAAGCGATAGGGCTTGAGCTTCACCATCCTGCTCATTCTCTTCCACACCTGTTACAACTTCTACCATCTTAGAGTGGAAATGGTAGTGGGACTACCACAATGAGATTCCTTGAAATCTCAATGAGTTATACCACAAACATACACAGAGATAACATAAACATGATTAGAGTAAATATGAACATAATGAGTATGAACATGCATTTTCAGGAAACTGTATTTTTCTCCCATCTAGATTCCTTTAAAAAAAAGTTAAGAAGTTATAACACATAAAACATCTTGCATTCTTTCCTTGATCGTATGTATGGATACCTCATGGATCCCTGTAAACCATGTACACCTACTAGTTGCCTTTACCACACAACGGGTAACGTTATCGGTGTCTCAAGAATAAGGTTTTGAAATTTGTTTTCTTCTAGCCAGAACAACCGGAATTTTTCATGCTAGAACAGTAACAGGCACGGGGTAGGTCACTATTTTGTGCGGCCAAATTTTGGTTATTCTGGTTGGTTTCAAGCCATTCAGGCCAGATCCGATATTTTGACCGGAATAGGTATTTTAGACCGGAATTTGCATGCTTGGAGGTTGAACTTGAAGACTTGGATGCCAGTATGAGAACCGCGGCACAGAGACAGAGAAAGATAATTGGCTTTGGAACTTGAAGTCTCTGAAAATAAATGCTGACATCGCCACGTGAAAAGCTGATAGGTCCATAGAAAGACAAGGCTCAAACCCATTAAAATAAAAAATTTTAGAAACTAACCGGGTAAACAAAGAATTGCAGACCATACATTTACAATCTTTCTTATTCTCTCTCTTTAACTTGATGGAGCAACGTGTACTCATACTAAGAAAAATAATCTCTTTACGTTTATTATTTAACAAAAAATTGTATTTATTGTGTTCACTTTCGAACCGGTTTGAATATACTTTATAAGTGTTTTCACTTTTTTATTGTATTTTTAAAACTTGTAATGATTTTTTTAAGATTTAGAATAAGTTATATATATATATATGTAATTATATATATAATTTATTCATATATCGATTATCCTGAAATGGTACACCAAAATATACCGGTATCAAAATATTTTGTTCCAGTACTTCAGTTGGAGCGATCATAGGAATGGAACTCAGAACTTTTAGTCAAGAATACTTAGGCTGTGCTAACCACCTTCACCATGAGTACTCCAGCACATCCACCAGCTAGAATAGTCTTAGCTTCGCTCCAGATCTTTACAATCCCATTTGAAATCGTTGATTGTTCTTTATCAACTCAGGGGATACCACTTAATCTTTAATCAGTCCAAAGTGAGCAGGAGAGTTCTATTTGGATAACCCCCATCCTAGCATTGGGGACATGACAAAAATTTACTTTTTAATGCATAATACACATTTGTTTGCATGCACATGAGATGATAACATTTAATCATGGCATGGTATACTAATGACATGAAAAACTTAGAACATATACAATGATAATGACATGTGAACAACTTGAAATAATTAGAACATATATCATAAGCATGTCATATGAATGGCTTGAAATAACTAGAACATATGTAGCGTTTACACATAAGCATAAATATATTATCCAAAAGTAAGCTGGAGACTAATTTGTAAACTTTTTCTTGAATAGTAAAGTTGTCAGGCAGCAAAAGTGATTCTTAACATTAGGACTACTTTGAATGTCACATAAATGAGTATCAAATTCCTAAATCATAAATTGACCCTTAAACAGACAAGGCTTCTAAACTACTCATTTTGATCTTAAGACATATTTATTATTGCAAACATAGTCCAAACTGGAGACTAATATGCACTTAGGCCTCCTAGGACATAAGGAAACATTCGTAATCGATACCTTTCTCATTTTCTTTCCTCAAACAAATCTTAAAAGCACAATCCCAAGTCTTCATATTCGGGTTATGGGAGATATTCTACTAGCACTCACATAGATACAAACTCTTCTTTGGACCGAATGCAACCATATCAATCTTACCTTCTTTTAGCAATGTCAACACAAAGATAATTCATGAACACAAACAATACCCCTTTCTTTATGACACCAATCCTTCACAAACTCAAAATCCAAAACACATAGAGGAAAACCATGTATACAGGAAATCATGGAACTTGAAGCAAAAACATGCTTTTAACTATTCTATCTCATTAGCCTACAATCTCATGCATTTCTATAGTTTTTCTTAAGCCTTTGAGGCCATTCATTTTTCTTACAAAATTAGATCTTAAACTTTCAAACATGCATGAGCTTAACTCAAAATGCTCCAATACAATATCAAACTCCATTGAGGCATGTTTGAGCTTTGGATGACATTCTATCTCATTCCTTGAATCTCACGCAATAGTTATAAATTAAATGATCAAAAACTTTATATGCAGTCACTTTTACGTATTCATTGCGCACTCCACTAATATGATTGGTTGCGTTACTTTTTTAATATAAAATAATTGTTGTAGCTAATCACATCAGTGGAGTACGCAGAAGTGATTGTATGTAGCAGAACTCTAAATGATATACCTCAACTACTCTTCAAGCAAAAATCTGAACATGTGATACAAATCATGAAAGTATCAACCTTCAACTAGTTCAAATTCATCCTAACAAACTAACAGGTTAACTGAATCTTAAACCAACTTAGACACTGTCAAACAATCCAAACACTTTCATATCCTCACAAGATGCAACTAGAAAATATAGATTAGAGCTTACTCACTGAATTGCAAATCTTGAGCTAGGACTCAGTCTGCACTACTCCAATCATAACTCTCGATTTCTAAATAGATGTGTCTGTGGGTTGACATGGGATTGAGATTGGGCGGCTAGAACTAGTGTGTATGCTAGGACAAAAGAGGAACAAAAAGAATATCTATCACTAAGCAATGAGGATCTTAGTATTCAGACAGGAAGTGGAGAGGTGGCCATCAATGCTTGGATTAAATACCACCACACACACACACACACACTCTCTCTCTCTCTCTCTCTGATTTAGTTGATTACTCATAAGTTAGACTCAAATCTCTCATGATTTGAGTTAATTCTAGAAGGCTCATAAGGGTGCAAACCAGCTTGTGAATTGTGACGCCCCCAGACCCTCGCTTCGGATTTGGTGGAGACTGAAGTGTCGAGACATGTAACACAAGATTACATACCCCTCATACATGATATTTAACATGTAATGCACCCAGCATGCTTCTAACAGTATGAATAAATTGCAGCGGAAAATAAATAAGGGCTTGGGTGATTGAGCTGAGTTATTGCATATTTTATATATCTAGAACCAATATATTTTATTTATTTCATTACATTATTATTGGTTTTAAATGGAAAAATAGTTAAGATGAATAAATCCGAGTTGTAATTTAAATTGGTTAATAGCATGATTTATGCTTAATTTTATAACTTGTGATTTAATTGGATAATGTTAATTCACATGCACAATATATTCTTGAGATTCTATTATTCTTTTTTTTTTATTTCTATTTTATATTGTTTTTATAGGTCAAGAAATGAAAAGCTTGAGAAAAGTCAAGGTACCAAAAGGTCAAGAAATGAAAAGCTTGAGAAATGTCAAGTTTACAGAATGAACACACTTTAGTATTTTATTCATAACTTTCCATTCAAAAATCGGATTGATACGATTCATGATGCATTGGAAAGCTATCTTAAAGGGATACAAAGTTGTCTCTAATAAGAATTTTTAAATTCGAACTCCTGGAGCACATACATGGCTGCCAAGTTGAGTCCTAATATTTAAGCGATTTTGTGTGCGGGAATATGAAGACATTAGGGTTTCTTTCCTACCCTATTTAAGCATATCATTAGCACGAAATCGGAGACTTTTTGTAGAGCAGTGCCGCACATTTGAAGAACTCTTCCAGGGTCCAATTGCCACTCCAGCCGCCTCCTCTATTGCCTACCACCTCCATCTCCATTCATTTGGCTTGCTCTTTTCACTCTCTACTATTTATTTAATTTTAGTTTAAATGTGGCGCCCTTGATCGCCACGTGTTATTTTTGTGGAGTTCGTGATACCGGGATGATGACCGCACGGATTACGCACCTCAACGACCAATGCTCAGAGTGTGTACAACATGCAATAAGTGTACAAAAATATTCGCAACGGATAAATAAAAAGGTCTTTCTTTATTAAGTACCAGAATTTGTTCAAAAACAGTAAAATAACTTTACAAGGATTATACAGTCATCCGACATATAAATTAAAAATAGGAAATAACATAAGGGAAACAAATCCCATAACGCTGAACAATAACTCAACAATTCAGACCTCCGGCGGAGTTGATCCCTCGGGTTCATACTCGGGCTCTGAGTTAGACTCTACGGCACCATAAGACGGAACCGTAGGGTAAAACACCATAATGAGATTATGACATCTCAGCAAGTAATTAACCAAAACAACACCCAAGAGATTTAAAACATATTAATGTAATCACGCGTCCCCATTCAAACAAATAAATAGAATATTACAACCCACATTCATTTTTCCCAAAAATACCCTTTTTAACAACTCATGCAAAAAATATCATTCTGGCCCAGTCATAACCATTATTTTATTATGCATGCACCACGGTCTCCCCTATGGACCGTCCGCACACCCTAGCTCTCATCGTCACATCACGGGTAACGTCCGTGCATGAGACTTCGTAACGAGCGATGCCTAGTTCCACGCCCAACGCGTACATAGCCAAGCATCCTCTAACCTCGCCAGCCAAAAGGTCACGGAATCGGTACGAGAGCGTTACCGTCTGGTCCGTTCTCGTCGTCCCCCTGCGACAACTCAGGGGACGTCACGTCAGTCTGTTACGCTCATGAGTGACCAAAGGAGCTCAACTGAGATAATGCCCCATCTCGGCTTGGGGTCGTGATACACACGCACCCACAGATTTAGTCTCAATTCCAACAGATAATGTGATATCACAACACAATTTATTATAAACGATAAATATGCATTACAACAGTTTATTGGAATAAATATTAAAACAACTCATTTACATAAAATAACCCTCCATTTACAATTATACAATTTCACAAATACACGCGTAATCCCAACCTCCAATCCGGCCCATGGCCCATCTACGTTTAAAATCCCAACACTCCAACGGCCCAACGCCCATTTCCAACAACAACACCGTTTAAAGCCAATACTTCAACAAATACAATACATTTCCAACAAACCAACAGTTTGCAATTAGAATAGTTATAAAGCCAATTTAAATCACTCGAGTCGTGATGGAAAATTACATACACACGAAATTAGGAAAAATCTGAAAGATCACTCGAAAGGGCGTTGCTCAAGGTGGCGGCACAACCGCAATTTCCAACAATTCACCCAAACTGATTGTAATACACAATTTTAGAACAAAACCAAGCACGGCCAAACTACAAGCTTTCGGATTAACCACCAAAATTTAAAGAACAAAACTTTAAACACACAGAGAAACAGGAAGCTTAAACGAGAGAGAAAGATGAGGATTCTCGGGAGATTTTATTTGCAGAAGCCGTGGCCTTTAAATAGGCCAAGTGTGGCGGTTTGCGAGGTATGCGTGTCGCACGGGTGGAAGAAAAGCAAAAACGGCAGCAAGCCGTGGAGGAGAGGTGGCATTTCGCATGGACGCGTGGCACGACAGCTGGACAGCGCACCACAGAATCCACTGCCGCACGACACCGAGTAGCCCAAGCAAGAAGGAGGTGGTGGCCACGGGGCGATGGCTTGCAAGCAAACCTTCGGTGCTCATGCCGAGTGACACCGAGAAAGACCAAGGAAGGAGGAGGTGGCGGCAGCGGGTGAAAATGCATGACTAAGAGCCGCAATCGAGTGACATGGAGCTGCCTTAGAAAGGTGGAGGTGGCTCACGGCAGCTGCTGGAACAAGAAGGGAGAAGAAGAAAATAGAAGAAACCAGAAGAAGGAAGAAGAAGCTGAGCGGCGCAAGGGAGAAAGAGATGGAGCCCTAGCTCCTGACCAAAATGGCGTCGTTCGACTAAGGGGGAGCTGGGTTCTCTCACGGGCAGGGCTGGGCTTAGGGCTCAAACACAACACACACACACGGGCTGGGTTGGGTCTTGGGCACACGGGTTGGGCTTCACACACTACACGGGCTGGGTTCAAATCAAAACACAAGGCTAGGCTTTAATAAAACACACACACACACAACCCCACTAAAATAAATTACCACAACTATACACAAGCCCATCCAATAATAATAACATAAACAAAATATTACAAATAAAATAAAATAAAATAACAAATAACATAATAAAAACTAGGGAATTTAAAACATACCAAAATAAATTAACAAACATAAAACAAATAAAATAGCACAATTAAAATAATTAAAACCCATGAAATTTAGGGATCTCACATTAAAGTTTTTGGAGTAATTTTGAGATTTTTGGCTTAGAAATTTCGGCAATTTATTTGCTATTTATTTTACTTAATGTCACTATTTTTCTTACTCTTTTAAGATTTCATTGAACAGTGATTACAATTGCTATGGATTAATTTTGAGAATTTGTGATTTGAATACAAGGATGAAGCCTAGAATTTTGATTTTGGGGCTTTTCAATTTTCAGTTCGTATTTTGTCAATTACTTTCTAATCTAGTTTAATTCTTAGCTTAGTTTTATTAATCTCTTAGTTCCATTGCATATTAGATTGATTAAAGTTTAATTAGGACTTAAATACTTTCAGTTTTATTGTTTAATTTTCAGATTAGTTAAGATTGTTTAGTTTAGTTGATTCTTTGATTGTTAATTTCAATTTGTTAGTCTTTTATATTTCATTTCGACACTCAAAAAATCTAAAAATATGAATCTAGTTCACGACTAGTGCCATTTTCATTCTTTTTGCACTCTTCCATCCATTGCACATACCATCATTTTTATTTTCTCTTTGTGAATATTTTCACAATTTTAAACGAGTTTATTTTAAGTAACTTTTCCTGAGGAGACGATTTAGGAATTTATTCCTAATTATTACGCGACACTCTCCTGCACTTGGGATAGCCATTGTACTACCCATTTTTGAGTGAGAATATTTCTAGTTGGATTTAGGCCTTGGATTTGTGGATAGCAACCCAAGCCCAAAGAAGGCCAACTAAGCCCACGTATATTTTGGCCACCATGAAAAGCCCAAGCCCAAAAACCCTACTAACGTTTGGCCCATGATCAAATGCCTTTACTACAAGTGCCATGTGTCATGCGTTTGAAGTCCCAAAATAGATTTGCATAGGGAAATGGGGCCTAGGGAAGGCAGAGGGGATTTTCAAGAGGGATTTACATAGGGAAGGCCACGGGGCAAAAGGGAGGGTTTGGTTTCCACACCACATGCCCATCCAAGGGATTCTCTTCAGATATTGCCACTTGTAAACATGCAAGGACTTTCTAGAAAGTATATGAAGAGACAACCACACAAAATGAGAAACCTACCTTTACTTTTTCGGCCACTACGCCCAAAGGCACACTCATTCATGCCACTTGTCACCTTAGGGTTACAAAAGAGATTCTTGGAAAGTGGAAAGTCACCTAGGGAAAAGGTATTGGAAGATGAAGGATCACATGGGAATTGGGAAAGGAGATGGACCGCTAAGGCAAGGCACATGCCTATGCCATGTGTCACACATGTAAAGCCTCATTTTTGGAAGATGAAGAGACATAGATAGTGATTTACTATTCTACCCAAAGATGCATTGTATCTAGATGAAATAGAACGGGCATAGAAGACAAAACTTTCGGCTAGGGCCAAGGGCCACATGCCCAAGAGATCTTTCCACTTTCCCAAGGCAATCCAAGGATGTGGAAGGGGAAGAGACATTCGGCTAAAGGGGGAGAAGAGATGACACTTTTCCTTCATGCATTGGACCACAAGCAACCAATGAGGGCTTGAGAGGAATTCTATAAAAGGGGAAGAGAGAGACACGCCCAAACGTTCTTCTTCCCTTGCCATTTTTGAAATTTCTTATGCTCTCCATCCTTCATACCACTTCACACCAAAACCTGAAAATTTCTCACATTTCACTCACTTTCCTTCCATCCAAACAAAAGAGGTTACTCTGGTCTGTGTTCAAGAGATGGTCATGATACTAGCAAGAAGGCGGCTACGGTGAGGATCTCTTACTTTCTATTTTCTTCACGTCACTCACGCCTAACTCAAGACCGGAGATGATGAATCTCCAATGAGTTCTAGTTTTTTCGACACACACACAAGTTCAAGATTGTTTCATCTTGAAATAACCTAGGGTTTTCAAGAAAAGAGAGGGAGCCAAGATCTTGAGGACTTAGAACCTCCATTCAGCCACCCACATGAACCACACACACATGTTCAAGATCTTACCAAGAGTCACAGATTTTGAAGGGTTTTCATGTCTAGAAACCTTAGAACTGAACGGTCTTGGAATTCCCATGAACAAGAGACAACCCAAAACCACACACACTCATGCACACAGATTAGGGTTTTTGAAACCCTTGTTCTAACACTTTGAACATCCCATTTACAACTTGCTATTTGTTTTCTCGAAGGAATTTTTTAATTATACACTCAACCTAGTTTGGCTAACATACGTATATACTTGTGTAAATCTTTCATTGTATTCTCATCTTTGAATATTAATCTATGTTTTGCTTGGTTAAATATATTGCTTTGACTTGTATAAGATCATGAGAGAATGTTATATGTTTCAAATCTATGTTGAAAATGCCATGAATCACATGCTTGTGTTTCGATTTTGCTTGATGTTGGGTTGACGTTTCACACATCATGAAGTTTCAGCTATTGTGTTGTTGTATGTTTCGGATTCCTATGATGTTGCCATGATTTCATGTTCAATTCATCCATGCCATGACTATTGTCTATTATGCTTCAAGTATGGAACATGTTTAAGTGAAAATTTTCTATGCTACATGCCTTTGAAGTTTCGGCCATGACATATTTGTTTATGTTCATGAAACTATTTTGATGTTTCACATGTCCTATGCTATCATGCCATGATTTGAGTATGTTATGTTCAATGAGTTCATGCATGGTATCTCACGTGTCACATGTCTAGTATGAGAAGGATCACATCTTAAGTCTCATGTCACATGCATTTGGATAAATGATCTTTTTTAAAAGAAAAAGAGAAAAGTGTCTAAAATGTTTTATCACGACCCCAAATACTAGGATGAGTGAATGTCTTAGTGGAGCTCCTCTGTCCACTTTTGAGTGTTTAAGAATATAGTGGTAATCCTGGGTTGACAAAGAACCATCGGCGTGCCTCGAATGAATCTTTTTGGAAAGGATACCGGAGCGAGGTAGCACTTAACGCTAGTGGGGGCCATGACTAAGGCAAGTAACTCGATGAAGTACTGTCGTGTTATCATGATATGAATATGAATAAGACGTAGTCACCATAGTGTATGGACTATTGGTGATGCGATAACTAGCAGGAACGTGCGGTGCATAAGGGAGTCGTGATGTGCCGACATGTGTTATAAGAACAAAACAATGAGCCTACATGATACGGATCACGTGATATGAATCACGGGATATGATATGATATGTTCCAGATTACGTGATTAACAAGACATAAAATGATGACAAAAGAACATTTTTATGAAAAGTCAAAGAATCTATCACATATCTTTTGAAAAAAGGTCAAGTGCATAAGTCAAGTTTTTGGGTCACGTCAAGCGTCAAGTATATGTTCATGTATGCATTCCATGGTTTGCCGCTTGTATGCTTATGTTAATCATTGTATGTTGTATGCTTACTTACTGAGGTTTCTCGAAATCTCATTGTGGTAGTTTTCACTACCATTTCCCCACCCGAAATGGTAGAAGTTGTGATAGGTATAGATGATGAAGTACAAGAGGACCAAGGTACCCCCGACCAGCGCGGAGGTGCCCAAGAATAATGAGAGCTCGTTTAAGCCCTTTCTTTTGGATATGATTGAGAATGTCGACCGGCTCATTTTCGAGGCCTTGCAGCTCATGGAGGAGACCAAGAGGCTGAAGAATAGGGACAAGGATTGCTTCTTGGAGAAGAGGAAGAAGACGAACTAAGATGGACTTTCGGAAAAAAAAAATAGAAAAAAGAGGGACCATGGGGACTTAGAACGTTTTGTGGAAAAGATATGACTTAAGGTTTACTTTTGTGGAAAACAATATTTTGTTGGTCCCGTGTTTTGGGAAACATGAATATATCCATCTTTTGGGTACTTTTGAAATGAAATCTTTTGACGATGGCAATGTTTGGGTTATGCATAATTTTATGGTACCATGCGCTAAAACAAATGCTTGAGGCATTGCCTAGTTTTACACGTACCATAGATATTCCACTGCATTACTTATTGCATAATGCTAGTATATCTAAGAGCATTGCATATTATTTGTCACGAGGGGTACGTAGCCATGTGTTACATGTCTCGATGTTTTAGTCACCGTCCAATCCCAAGCAGGGGCTGAGGACGCCACAAAAAGTAAAGTTTAAGATCATACATATAGCAAAAGCAAGGTCCGATAACATTGATCCTTAAATTCTCAAAAGATTATCATATTGTCATCAAACTACATAGTTAAGGCATTAACCAGTGCCCTTCTTGGATCTCTTAAACTTTTGAGATTGATTTCAAAATAATCTAAATGAAGTGGTCGATTACGTCAAAACGATTCTTGAAGTTGAGAGTTTATTCTATTATGGACAACCAATAGTACTTGCGCTGTCCTGGAAATTTTTTAACAAAAGCAAGACAGATTCCATATTAAAACCTACTATCCTAAAATGGGCCTCTACTGAATACTCGTCCTCAATGATATCTATGGTGCCTCGTCCCTCATGAAAGGCTAGGTGAGGTTTTGTGGTGCCAAAGATGTTGGTCGATTGGTCAATGCCTAGAGGATTTGTTAGACGTGTATCCAGAGGGAAGTACACGTGTATGAAACTCATTTTAAGACAATGCAATGGAAATATAAGCGGAACACGGTGTTGTAACAATTTAAGCATGTATGTACTAGAAACTAAATTTTATAAATAATAAGGTCTTCTCGCTCTTTATAACCTCAAAACATTACATCGTTGAGGATACATAGAGTTAGTCGCCTTAGGCGACTGACTAGTTACAAATGAGCATTGTTATGAACATCCTACAAAAGACATAGAGTAACAACGGCGAATATTGGTGCTAAAATGAGCCCTAGCCTCCTTAGTTAGGACTCAAGCGGGATTGACTCCTCTTCCTCAAGTGTCATACCAGGGTCTAAACCAGCATCAAATTCTATGATCCCGAGATTAAAACCATAGGTAGGTTAGGCAACTATGACAAGACCATTAGTGAAAGATAATGCTATCGGAGATGCGTTGAAAGCATTTCATGTAAATACTAGAAGAATACACAGGTGCCTGGGAGGTATCACCCTCTCTTCTTGTAGCTATGTGCATTCCTCAAAACTTGGCGAGGAATCACCCTCTTAGGCCTCTCTTTATGCAAAATAGATGAAACCCAATAGTGTTATTATGGAGAGGAGTTACCCATCTCCATATAATAGAAAACCCGTAAAAACTAGTATTGGGTCAAGTATCGTTCTTTGCTCATAGGCATTAATTCCTTCAGTTGCAGTTGCTCTTAGGCACACAATGAAACTTGTTGTCCTAGGATGCTACTCTACCCTACTGCAACCAACTCAAAGGCACCAACACATGATACACCAAGTGATCCCACATCCTGACTATCATGTGAGGCCAAGTACAACATCATTCCACCCCACTCCCCACGAGGCATTGTCCTCCTTGTGTTATGTATGTGGTAACGCTTTGCGAAATATTCCTGGGGAATTCTCTATCCCGTACTATAATTATAGACTTTTGCCGACTCTACAGACATTTACATGCACACACTTACACACACTAGCATCCAAAGTTCCCATTCAAGATATCACATCAGAAGTAGAAAACATTAAAGAATCAAAAACATTGAAAGTATCAGAAATTAGCGAGTAAATATAACAAGAAATATAGTGCTGGAAATATTTATTCATGCTTGTAAGAAATGGGGAGAAGATTACACAGTGCGATGTCTCTCACACAATATTCACCCAACATTACCCAGCACTATCTTAGAAGCTAACCTACCTTCCTACGTCAGAAGTCCCCACGTTGCTTTCTTGCTCCTTGCTTTCTGCAGAAGTCGCCTTCTCTAACTCTTAAATGAATAAGGTCTCAAAAGTGAGCTCTTGTCCCATGTCTAGGTCATTTAAATAGAGTGAGAATTCCATATGTCCTTTTTAACATATCATTGACTTTAGATAGGCTTGGATAGAAGTCTTTTATCCTTGTCCTGTCATGCTACAGGTTGACAGAGACAGGTGACCAAGGCATAGTCCGCACACCCTACGACTTGCCAACTCCTCAGTTCTCCTTTGAACAATGATCCTCCCCATGGAATTAGTCCATACTTTTGGGTTTGATGATATGACCTATCGAGCCTTCACCTTCAATTGCAAAGCCAATCCGGATGTGACCTCTTAGACGGAGTGTGAGCTTCTGCGCTTGTTGCTGACACTTCTCTAAACTCTTCCATGTTATCCCAGAAAGTTCCCATTACTAGTTGTGTCAGTCATTATTTGTAGTTCCTTTCTGGCAAGCGATCCCTTCTTGCCTTGGGATGGTAGCTTGTAACTCCCACGAGCTCTTTAGTCCCTTCAGCTCCTCATTCTCATCCTTACAGGAGACGACTTTTCTAACTTGTATACCATGATCGAGTTCCTCATCCCTATATCGCTCTAGGACATGTCAACTGGATTCCCACGTGGTGTGTGCTCGCCCAGATGTTGGACTAGTTGCACTTGGTGTACTCTATTGCTAGTTTCTAAGACCATTGGAGTGCTCCTCATCCTTGCCTTTCCTTCAACTCCATGAATGGTTTGTCCCCTTTCGCGTTAGGTAGGACCCTCACAATATCGAGCTAGTCTTCCATCTTACCTTCAGTCTTCTGAACCTGATACAATTTATACCATTCTAGGGGGAATGGTAGTGGAACTACCACAGTAAGATTCCTAAAAATCTCAGTCAATTATGCCACAAACATACCAGAGATAATATAAGCACGTATATGGAAAACTTGAACATGGATGCATGGACATAAATTTGCATTTCTATATACCATATTTTTCTCCCATTTAGATTCATTTTTAAAATCACAACTTACAGTAACAATGTAATCATTCATTTCCATATTCTTTCATAGACTCTTATCTTATAAACACTTATGGATACCTCACGGTCACCCCCCAATCGTGTGCACCTACTAGCTACTGCATCACATCATAAGCCTCTCAACTAGCTATGAGTACATCATGGTTGAGGCACCTAGGTAGATCAAAATGCCTTCACCATAAGCCCTCTCTTGCTCTCAGCAGATCGCATTGCCTTCACCATACTTATCACATTTTGCACCCACTAGCCTTAAGCGGTACGACTTTGCTCTGGAAACCTTTTGGTTCCTTTCGAAGCCTGTTGATTGTACTTCATCAACTCGGGGCTACCACTCCATTTCTATTCACTCTAGAGTGGTCCACTAGAAAATTCCCCAATCCTAGCATTGGGTCATGTCAAAAAGTCTTCTAGATGCTTTACCCTAACATGTAACATTTTCATGTGATCTTATCATGGCATGTGATTGACATGTAGCATGGCACAATATTCATTGATTCTGACGTATGTACAACTTGAAATAAATATAATATTTACTTAAGCATATTCACAATGATCACAGCACATATCATGAACAATAAACTTTATTATTAGAGTCAAGCAATATATCAAAAAATAGATCATAAATGCAGCATTTACTCGGTAAACATGAACATATTATCTAAGAATAAATTATAGGCTAACTTACAAACTTTCGATTAATAGGAATGCCAACGAACAAGCTAGCTGGAAAATGTATGTTCTAAGTGTTAGAACTTGATTTTAAAAAGGAAAATCTTACACTCAATATTGACCTATGGACCTAGGGGATTCCAAAATTCTTTTGCTAGAAATGCTTAAATATATTCGGTCATAGTAGTTATCAACCCTTCCAATTTCATCCTTAAGCATGCACTCAGTTTACACATGGTATTAATCCTAGTTAGGCTAAATGATGATATGTTTTTCATGTAACTTTGCTTACTTGATCAAGAAAATGAGTTTGTGACAAAACCTTGCTTTCATAGGCAAGAACCCTAATAGGCCAAATATCACTAGGATTGTTGTAACAACCGCCAAATCATGCTAAGAGACCATAGGAATTGTGAAGTCTTCAGCATGTTAAGGGATTTAGTATATGAGGCACCTAGAGCCATAAAATGGGTTAATTAACTTTCATCGTGATTTAGTTAAGAATTCTTATAATGCATTCTTTTACTCCCTAGGAAAAGGTCAACAAAGAACTTACTATCTTGGTGGGCTTAAGGATAAAACCCATAACATTGTGAGGATCTTAGCTAAAAAGGAAGTAGGTTTAAGCATAAAAGCTAAAAGATCCAACCTTTGAGAAGGAAACCTAGAATGGGCCCAAGGTGAAGCCCAAAAGAGAGGCTCAAGTTTTAGGCCCAAGTACCAAATCCGAATGGGCCAAGGTCAATGAAAGGCCCACTAACCAAACCCAAACCTGAATAGGCCAAGGCCCAATATAAATTCCAAAGATCAGGCCCAACCAAATGAACTAGGCCCAAATTAAAAAGCCCAATCCAAAGCCTAGCCCAACCTACATAACTTGGGGCCAAAGTTTGCCTAGCTTGGAGACCAAGCTTTAGAAACTTGCACACCACCCATTACCTTAGGAATTCAACACCTTGTGCATTACAACTTCTCTAAGTGGTGCCTAAAGGACTACTTGGCTGCCAAGTTTTACACTTGAAAAATTCAAAGGGAAAACTTCTGAATTTGTATGACAAAGAAAACAAGACAAAGATCAAGTCAATAGCATGGGATGGACAATCGACCACTAGACTTCAACTGACCCTTTAACGAAAGATTTTCTAAAAATTTGGTCTTGACCTCTTTTAATTAGATTAAGCATTAGACTAAGTAATAGCACATGTCATAGCCATAGGAGACATGTCGAAACCGTGCATGCCATAACAAACAACCAATAAGTGCAAACCGAATACCTCTAACACATGCCACCAAGTGATTAGTCTTATTTGAATAAAAATTTGTGCAACAAGCCTAGACCCACCTCCTAAATCAATATTGGGAACTTGGACCATGAATAAAGACAAGGGGTGACACACCCTCACACATTCACATGAGGAGTAAGTCAATAAACTCAAACCGGGAACCAACACCTCCTACACATTCCAAACAAACAAGGTCAACCCCACTCTAGGCAATTAACTTTGTCTCCAAGCAAAGAGAATAATAGTTCCACAACATTCATATCGCCCTTTGACCCCACAAAGTCCATTTCGTCAAGAGTTAAAGAAGAAGGATAGAGGAAGCCAAAATACACCTTCTTGGCTGAGAGACACCTTAGACATTAAACTTAATTTTTTTTCCTTTTCATCTGGCCACCAAGTCTACACCCTCTCAAACTAGACTCCATACACATTATCTCAAGCAAGGAAGAAGTGTCAACGCATGTCAAGCCCTCTAGCAACATATAAAACCCTTGCACCCCACTCCAAGTATTAATTGAATACAATCGAGTACCCCTTGAGTAAGGCCATCGGTTTGTGTCAAGGCATGAAGGAAAACTTTTCACATGACGGAGAAAATCATACCTAGCATGAAGACCTAGGCTGCGTCATCAAACACATACAAAGAGGCAACTATAGCACATAACATCTAGCCGAGCGCCATGATGAACATGCTTACAAACCACCTCCTATTCCCACACCATCTCCTTGGTTCCCAAGAAAAGATTCTAATAGAAGACCATTCAGCCATTACTTGTCACATGATCCTTGGTTTGACCACAAGCAATTGAAGGAGTGAATTGAAGATGAAAGAAGCCAAATGGATCTTCTCGGCTATTAACACAACACACACACACACACGCACCTCTTCCACCTCTTTCACCAAGAATCCAAGTGTCCCTCACTCTCATCTCTTTCTTGCACAAGAAAGGAATCACTCCTGCACTCACTAAGCCATTAAAACCAAACTAGCTGAAAGAAACAAGTAGTTTGAGGCAACGGTTTTGAAGGAATTGGGGATCCGATCCTGATTTAGCTTTGGTCACAAGAAAATCTGTTCAAACTTCTAAAATTTTTACCAATCAAATAACTATTTTGCCAAGACTTAAAATTAAGGACAATAACGTAAAATCATTAAAAAGAAATCTTCATTGCTTTATGGAAAATCACTTGACAAAAAGCTTAATGGCAATCTTTGTAAATATTAGGGAGGTCATGTTTATCAGACTTTTTTTTTTCTAAAAAAAACGAAGTTATTTTATAGACTCCTACCTGTTTCTAAGGAAATAAGAAAGCAGATAACAAAGTTGGACTTTATGAGGAAGAAGAAATTTTACTTAGAGAGAGCGAGAGGCAGAGAGCGACAAAGTGGTGGCTGACCTGATGGCGGCACACTGAGCAAGAGAAAGAGATGAGCGAGATATTAAGGAAAAAGATAGTGACCAAAAATAAAAGTTGTAAACAGCCAAGCATATCCAAGATTCCAGCAATCTGTGACAGCTAAGGAAAATCGATTCATATGTTTCTTTACATTTATTATTTTGTAACTGTTGTATATTTTCAAATTATAGATTTTATATACTTTCCTAAGATAGAACATGAGTGATGTATATATCTGCTCAAAACTAAATCAATAATATTGAGGATTATTTTCCATCAAATGCAGTGTGTTATTTCTTATATGGTATCAGAAGACCTACCTCTAACGAGACTAAGATCCAACCATGTCTTCCGCAACAAACCCAAATACTCAACCTTTCTCTACCTCTGAAAATCCCTTGGTTGTTCTTAACATCATTGCCCAGATTAATGAAAAACTCCCCCCTCCACCTTTCCCCAATGGTGTGCTCAATTTGAAGCACTGCTAATTGGGTATGATCTCATGGACTATGTTACTGGTATTTCCCAGTTCCCTCTCTCCGACGGCACACCCACGTCTTCCTCTCAAAAAACCCATTGGGTTAGGCAAGACAAACTTATTTTAAGTGATATTCTAGCATCTACTTCTTCCAGTATAACCCCACTCATTGCCATAGCCAAAACTTCTCATGAAGCATGGAAGAAGTTGAACAATATGTATGCTAGTCGTTTGCATACCAGGGCGATGCAGTTAAAGGAAGAGCTCACCTTGGTTCAACGAGGAAATCGTTTCGTCCTATATCATCATGATATCAAGGCTTTGGCTGACGAAATAGCACTCATAGATTATCCAATTTCAGACGATGATCTCACCCTCTATGTCCTCAATGGACTTTGACTCGATTTCAGGGAGATAGCTACTCCTAGGCAAGGGAGAAATTCCCCATGTTTGAAGAAGTCCATAAACTTCTCGTCGGTCATGAGAGTTATCTCCGTCGCATGGAGACGGCTTCCGAGCAGCTTGTTGCTACTACTAATTTCAAGGCTAGAAAAAATACACCCGTGGCATACAGCAATAGAGGACATCCTCCAAGCCAAATGGGTCTCCTAACCCCAACTCTTTTCACTCTGGAAATCATCAGTACAAAGATAACCGAAACAACAATAGGGGCTTGGGCCACAACACTTCAACTCAGAAACGGTACCAGCCCAAATGCCAGCCCTGTGACCAAATGGGCCACACGACAAAGGCTTGTCCTCAGCTACAGTCCAACAAGTTCAGTGCAAACTGTACTGCTACGTCCAATATCCAGGACTCTAAATGGCTTCTTGATTCCGCCACTTAGCACAATATCACTGGTGATCTTGCGAATTTGTCAATTCATTCTGAATATGATGGAACTGATGAAGTAGTGCTTGGTGATGGTACAAGTTTGATGATTTCACACATTGGTTCATTAGCATTAAATTCTCCTAAAAAAACCTTTTACCTTCGTGATACACTATGTGTTCCTAATATTCACAAGAATTTAATTTCTGTGCATCATTTCACAAAACAAAATAATGTTTTCATTGAATTTCACCCATTTTATTTTCTTGTGAAGGACCAGACAACGGGGGCGATACTACTAAGAGGTGCATGTGAAAATGGCGTCTACATGTTTCCGAACTCTCTGGTGACATCTAATTCCACAATAGTTGCCAATGTGCATGAACAAACTTCCATTGATGGATGGCACAAGCGTCTTGAACATCCATCTATGAAACTTATTCAAAGACTTGTCAAAAACTTTCTTCAAAAACCTAACCATCTTCATGTACTTCTTGCAATATTAATAAAGCACATCAATAACCGCTTGACTTGACTAGTCTTCAAAGTTCCGTGCCTCTTGAGATTATTTATACGGATGTTTGGGGGCCCGCTCATTTTACAGGTATTGATGGCTCCTGTTACTATCTTATCTTTGTCGATCATTATACAAAGTACATGTGGTTCTTTCCCATGGTTACAAAATCGGATGTTTCTTGTATTTTTCCTCAATTCAAAAATCTTGTTGAAACCCGTCTTGAGTCAAAAATTAAAAGCTTGTATTTGGACAATGGTGGTGAATTTTTAAACCTAAAAAAATACTTGTCTCTTCATGGCATAAGTCATTACACCACTGCACCGTACACCCCCTAACAAAATGGAGTCTCCGAATGTCGTCATCGTCATCTTGTGGAAACTAGACTCACTTTACTACAAGATGCTTCTCTCCCATTAATATATTGGTCTCATGCTTTTCAAACTGCAACTTATCTCATAAACCGTCAACCCACTCCTCTTTTACAAAACAAATCACCATTTGTTTGAAGCTCTTTTTGGTCAAAGGCCCAATTATCTTAAACTTAGAAAATTTGGGTGTTACCCATTCACAAGGCCTTACAATACTCACAAACTGCAGCCTAAGTCCATACCTTGCATCGTTCTTGGCTATTCTCAAAATCAAAATGCATACAAATGCATGGATCCACTCACCAAACAATTTTACATGTCACGGCATGTACTTTTTTAAGAAACCCAAAGCACACTAAATTTGCAAGGCCCATCGACCCACGATAGCCCATAAAAAATATCTCCTTCGTCCTTCTCCTTTCTGCAACACTTGCGCATTTCTTCAAGAAACTTCTCCTCTGTTCCAGTGCAAGGCAGCAGACTTCCCAGGAATTTGTCACCACTAGAGATGTCAGAAATGGTCACCGTCGTTGACGCATCATCTCCAGGTAATATTCCCTCAACCTCTCCTTAAGATCATACACAAGTATCTGATGCCCTAGGTTTCAGAAATTTAAATTTGATTTCTCAATCTCACAATTCCATTTTAAATTCCATACCTATGCATACATCGTCTTCACTCTGACCATAGCACATCGTTTGGTCCAATAGCTACTGCCCCACCAAAAAATCAACCTTTCTGCACCCACTCGATGACCACACAGTCAATGAACAATATCTTTAAACCCAAGCAAATTCACACCATCACAAAACATCCTCTCCCATCAACTCTTGAACCAACGTGTGTTACCCAAGCTGTAGCTCATCCACAATGGCGTGAAGCGATGTCCAGTGAGCTCACTGCCCTCATGAGACATGGCACATGGGATTTGGTCCCTGTCCCTAAAAATTGTAACCCTGTTGGATGTAAATGGGTTTTCAAAGTTAAAAGGAAGGCTGATGGGTCTTTAGATCGGTTTAAGGCAAGACTTGTTGCCAAAGGGTATAATCAACATCCTGGACTTGATTATAAGGAGACTTTTAGTCTGGTAGTTAAGCCGGCAACTATTCGGACAGTTTTGACAATTGCCACTATGAATGGATGGGAGTTGAGACAAATGGACGTCAATAATGCATTTTTGCATTTGGAAATTGATGGAAACAGTTTACATGGTGCAATCCCCTGGTTTAAAAGACTCCTCAAAACCTGATTATGTGTGCCAATTAAACAAAGCAATTTATGGGTTTAAACAAGCCCCTTGTGCATGGTATTCAGCCTTGAAAAATGCTCTTGTTCAGCTTGGTTTCTATAATTCGAAAGCTAACTCCTCTTTGTTCATATATTGACATGACTCAATCACTTGTTATTTTCTTGTCTATGTTGATGATCTTGTTATTACAGGTAGTGACAAAAAGTTTGTGGACTTGTTTATTTCAAAACTTGGGGCTCAGTTTTCATTGAAGGATATGGGTGCTCTACATTTTTTCCTTGGGGTAGAAGTTATTAATACTTGTGCAGGTTTATTCCTCTCACAACACATGTACATTCAGGACCTACTCCAAACAACAAATATAAGTGGTGCTAAGGATGTATCAACACCTCTTTCAACTACAACTTCCCTACATTTGATAGATGGTATTGCGGCTATTGATTGTACAGAGTTCAGACGAGTGATAGGCAGCCTCCAATATCTTTCATTGACTCGCCATGACATTTCCTTTACTGTCAACAAACTCTCATAGTTCATGCACAAGCCGACTGTTACTCATTAGACAACAACTAAGAGGCTTTTGAGATATCTAAAGCATACGATATTCCATGGCATTCAACTAAAAAAATCAGTTGCTCCGTGCTTGACAACATATAGTGATGCTGACTGGGCAGGAAACAAGGATGATCGCACTTCCACTTCAGCATTCATTACCTTTCTTGGATCAAATCCCATCTCACGGAGCTATAAGAAACAAAAATTTGTTGCCCATTCATCCACTAAGGCCAAATATCGTGAACTTGCAAATGCAGCGTCGGAACTATGTGGCTGTTAGCTCTTTTTCATGAACTTGGTTTCTCACTTAAGGCACCACCTCTACTTCTTTGTGACAACCTTGGTGCAACTCACTTGAGCTTCAATCCAGTTCAACATTCAAGGATGAAGCATATTCACATCGATTTACATTTTGTGCATGACTTAGATCAAAAAGGCACACTTCATGTTCGTCAGGTTCACACTGAAGATCAACTTGCGGATTTACTGACCAAGCCACTCTCAAAGCAGCGTGCAGAATTTCTGAGACTCAAGCTTGGTCTAGCCAATGGAAGCCCAATCTTGAGGGGGCGTATTAAGGAAAAAGATAGTGACCAAAAATAGAAACTGTAAATAGCAAAGCATATCCAAGATTCTAGCAATCTGTGACAGCCAAGGAAAATCAATTCATATGTTTCTTTACATTTATTATTTTGTAACTGTTGTATATTTTCAAATTACAGATTTTATATACTTTCCTAAGATAGAAAATGAGTGATGTAGATATCTGCTCAAAATTGAATCAATAATATTGAGGATTGTTTTCCATCAAAGGTAGTGTGTTATTTCTTATACGAGAGACAGATAATACGGAGAGTGAGAGTGATGAGCAAGAGAGACAACGTGAGAGGAAGAGAGACGGGGGAAGTAGTGGCTTACCGAGACATTAAGGGAAACCTTTCATCTATGACACAGAGGAGCGACGGTGGTAGCTGGGCAATGTGGGGTTGGCACTCAGAGGAGTTGAACATGGGAGGGTCACGGTGGCTGTCGGTGTGGACGTGAATTAGCTCTGTTTTTAGTTGTGAAAAATAGGGGCCTTCCTCACAGTTGAAAGCGGTGTTTTATGGTTGAGGAATGGAGGGGCTTACAAGTTTAAGCATATGGAACCTCTCCTTGATTCTCGGCGTGCGAGGTGGCATAGAATGGAAGAGACATGGCTAGCCAATGGCTAACAGTGGTGCAAAGGCTAGACTGGATACACGGTGCTGCGATGGTTGAGTAGTGGCTATGGTGCAAAAGATTTAGTGGAGGAGCTTGACAGGGAGATCTCGGTTTCACGTGGTGGTGGCTAGCAACAAGGGAAAATCTCAAACTCACCTAGAGAAGTGGTTGCATGTGGAGGAGATGGGCTGGACGTATGTGAAGGGCTTAGCTTTGGTGAGGTTACCTTAAGGTGTTGCATGGGTTGCTGCGGTTTATGAGGGAGACATAAAAATTAAAATGGTAGTCGGTTTTCACTTGAGCTGAATAACGATGTGGAAGATTTGTATCACCAAAAGAAAATCCAAGCGATGGAAGGTTTGCTACCGTGTTAGTTTTCTGGACATATGGGGACGTGGGTACATGCATGCCGAGTGGCATGGTGGCCTCGTCGTGTTTAATGAAAATTTACGTATAAGATGCGGCATAATTTACGTCCATGGGTCTAAATATATAGAAGGTAGTGTGGTTTAAGGAATTTTATCAAAAAGGGGACTCTAAAATTATAACTTTAGAGTGCTTGAAATTGGGCACTTTAATGGGCTTGGATTTGATAAATAAATTAGGCCATAATCTTCATGTCCAAAATAAATCTCTCGTCCAACAATATCTTTGACGTATACAAAAATTTTATTTGGCCAATTTCTAATTATTCCAATGCCTTGGTCCTTGAAATATTATTTGGGCCTTTCTCCAATCATTAAGCCCAATGAAATTCATACTCTGCCAAAATAAATTTTTGGACCCGTGACCTACTCTGAAATTACTCCTTAAAGCTCAAATAGGCTTTTCATACATACGCCCAAAAATATTTAAAAAGCCGACTCGGGTTGGGCCCAGGTGTTTCATCTTTCCTTTGGCCAAAAATGGCCTTTCCTTTCCCTTTTACAAGCTTCTTCTAGAAGCTTGGTTGCATGCTTGCCAAGTGGCAAGTTGCTCGTGAAACTGAAGGGTCTCTCTCTTCAATTGGCACCTCCTCCTAGTATCAAAACCCTAATTTTGGTTTTTAAAACCCTAAACCTTTTAATAGTTGAAAATCTCTAGTCCATTGAGCCTTCTTGTGGGCTTGGGCGCCTATCTCTTTAGCAAAAAGGTAAGGCCCTTGTTACTTACTAGGTTCCCCTCTTACAAACCATTGGGCTGAATTCTAATTGGACTAAGGCAAAAATAATAAAAGTAACAAGTGAGAACTTGGCTAAGTCTGACTTATCACATCCTCCCCCCCTTGAGAAAAGATTTCGGCCTCAAAATCGACACTAAGGTTATCAAACCAGATTTAGTTCTAAAGTGGTAACTACTCACTTGAAGGTAGAGGTATTTCCTTTTCTTCTTCTGAGACCGAATCCTGAGATAGATAAAAGATCTCATCCACATCGAGGTCATAGTACATGTTCATCCTTATGTCGTTCAACTTGTGTTCTATGGTGGCCTCATCATCCTCCAAAGGTTGGCCTTCCTAATGAACATGTAGACGAGCATGTGAGGTATTGGAGATTTCCAATGCTGAGTGCCTTCTAGCTTAAATATTAGCAATGTGGCTCGATTCTGCCTCCTGATTAAGCCCGAGCACTCGCAACCTCACAACATCTTTCCAGACTAATGGGTTGTGTGGAGGTTGCCACTCTTCGTGTGGCAATACTCATCGTAAGAAAATGTTTCCTCTAAAGTCTACATCCAACACGTGAGTGTGATGATGCTTAAACATTTCCATTTGTTGCCAATGGGCTGCAATCATTCGATCTTGGCTTTCTTGTCTGTTCCTATGTCTACATTTCTGCATACTCCTAATCCTGGCTACAGAAAATGTAGACATACATGCGGTTGTTCTAGTCGATGCTATGCCCTGTTATCAAGGGTATGGTTGACGTGTAATAAAACATCAATCAAAAGTTGCAATTAGACAAACATTCTTATTACAATATCATCCAAGAGTACAATCAAAATAGATATAGAATTCTAGCCAAACCACTAGTTCTTATGGTTCTAAGATACAAACAAATGAGGGTATTTAGTCCTCATCGAATCATCTCTCTCCAAGTGGCTTCTCGGAAATCCGGATTGTTCCAAAGCACCTTGACTAGAGATATCTTATGATTCCTTAGCTCCTTTTCTTTTCAATCGACAATTTGTATAGGCCATTCTTTGTAGGATAGGTTAGGCTGGAGTTGAATGCTACTTGGTTTCATCATCACCAATTGTTGTTCTCCAAAGCTCTTCTTCAAAGAAGATATGTGGAACAAGTCGTGTATGCCCTTCATTTCTACGGGCAATGTGACACACCACTTAACAGCACCTTAGGACTTAACCCTAGTAGATATGACCCTAGCTAAGTAGAAATTTTGATACTTGAGAAGAAGTATAATTTTGAAATTTGGAGTAGGCAAAGGAGCTTACACCATTGGGTTAGTTGTATTATTTTAGAGAATTTTAGTACTATTTTCATTTGAAGAAAAAGGTGCTAGGAGACCAATAGAAGAATGACACATGACATATGGAAGACTTGCCATCTTGGTCAACTAAGTGACTTAGTTAAAACACTAAATTGATTTGGAGAAGGCCCAATAATGATTTAATAAAGAGCCCTAGCTTACTAAGATGAGAGGGCTAGGGATAGACACTAAGACCTTAGGCCCAACTTAATAGACATAAGACTATTAGGCCCACTTGATGGACACAAGACATTAGGCCCAACTTAGCAGACATAAGAGTATTGGGCCTAACTTAGTAAGACCCAAGGCTATAGGCCCAACTTGGTGAAATCCAAGACTAGGGCCCAACGAAGTGAACTTTACGACCAAGGAAAGGCCCAATAAAATTTGGACATGGGGCCAATAAATAAGTTCACTTCCAAGCCCACATAAAGGGCTTGATCAAATGGCCTAATGAGAACTCAACACTTGAAGCCCAAGCCTAGTATTTCAAATCACTCTTCCTAATGGGACCCACATACACCATACCATTGGTTTCCTTTCTTCCCAAGATCATCCCACACTCCCCTAGGATTTTCTTTTAAACCATGGTAAGACCTTTAACTTAAGTTAAGGTTACTATTTCAAAATCCTTTTCATAACCATGAATAGTAACCCAAGTATCATGACTTGCATAGTTTTCTTCCAAGTCTTTTCCTCATAGATCTGAAATTTTTGTCTCTTACACTTTTTTTGCATCACTCTTAGACAATCCTTCAATGTTAGGACAAACCCAACCTATGTCACTTGAAGAAAAGGCATGTCAATGCGACAAAAACCCACCAATCGGCACCCTTGGTGCAAAACTGTGCAACCCTTTAAACAAGCCACCAAAACCACGCCCCTTCCACAAGCTTTGATGAAAGTTTACTGCACCACTCAACCCCCATTATGTCACCTATGATAAGACCTAGGAGGTGGCCAAAACAGTTTCAAAGACCAAGCCAAAAATACAACTATTCACCTAGGAAATTAAAATTTGGCCAAACCAAGTCAAGTACCCTTGCCTCATCACATTTTTTTCTGCACCAAAATTAACCACCTCCACACACCACCACCTCTGTCAAATCACCCTAAGGAAGTTCCTCAAAGCACTACATTACATGCTTGGCCAATCCCCTTCCATGAGAATCAAAACCGATTGGCAAATGGGATGGTGAAGACGGATCATTCGGCTGAAACCTATGCACTCAAGCCTTTCCTTCATTTTCTACTCAAATCAAATCACATGGCCACCACTCATACCTCATTTCCCACATGGTAAGGCCACTCAATAATGGTAATTATGCCAACAAAATGGACCAAAGGAAGGGAGACAAAAGATGATAAACAACTAGACAACCTTGAAACCCCAAAACTGTTGGCCATCAACTCGTTTTCCCTCGTGATTTTTGTTCAAACTTCTGAAACCATTAAGCACCCTGCACCTATGGCCATCCTCTAGCAGTTGATCAAGAGGTAATCAAGTATTTTAGGCCACTATTCAACCGACAAAAGCAATGACACGTTTAAAAATACACTGAACACCTCCACCGCCCACATCCACCAATCACAACCCTCACCCTTCAGCCAAACTGTTCACTCCACGACCCCTCACCCGTCCATTGAGTCCTATAAATACCCCCTTCATCCATCACTTCCTCACACAACTTCCTCAAGTTTTCTCTTAGTGTTCTTGAGAGCAAAATACTCTTAGTGTGAGAGAAGGGTGAAACCGAGTAGTGTGAGAGTGAGTTCTTGGAGTGAGTTGTTTTTGGAGCATCAAAAGCTACAGTTTGGTGAGTAATCCACCCTATCCTTTTTTGGGTGTTAAATTGACATGTTAGACTTTGAATTGTGGCATGAAAATGAATATTTGATTGAGTTATATGAGGTTTAACTTGAAGACATGCATTTCGGTTCAAATTTGGAGTCTTGCTTGAATAAATGGCTTTAGGATGAAATTTTAGCTATGACATGTCATTATATGATTGTATATGTTTCACTAATGTCTTGGTAGATTTATTAACTTTGAGGAAAATAGCATGTCATGATAGGTTTATAGGTCCATATCTTGTGTTGATAATCTAAGCATTCGATTTCCACTTGCTTGAAGATGGTCTTGTCATATCGTGAATTATTTTCCCAAATTTTGTGCTATAAACCTTTAGAAATCTATTATCATCATGTTAGGAGTTGAAGTACATGATTTATTTAGGCCTTAAGGGTTTACATGTTAAAAGAACCTAAAAGCAACATGCTTATACCCGGTTGGAAGGTTTCATGACATTTTGGTGCAAATTGATGCATAGATGATGATGAGAACTCATGTGAAGTGAATCTAAGTTTCTAGCTTGTCCATTATGACAGATGTATTGCTTACTACTTAATAAGATTCGGTCACTCATGGATCCAAAGGGGTTATAGGCTTTAAATCACAAAATGGCCCACAAATGCTTGCCACGGGTTGGATGGATTTGTCATAGTAATTGATTGATTCTTGCAATTCTAAGGTCATATATAGATTTAGAACATGGAAATTATAGGGTTTGTGAATTTTGGTGAAATTTGAGATCAAAATACAAATAGTGAAAGTTTACAGCCTAAGAAGCAATTTCGAGAAATATAGGAGCAGTTTTGTAAATATCATTTTCTTGACCCCTTTCTGATAATGAACATCTTCCTTAGTTTTACAATTCCTAACTTGAATGCCTCTTATTACAGTCACACCAAATTCCTAGATACCCAAAGAGTTTGTAAGTTAGCTTCTCACTTACTCTTAGATAATTTATTTATGATTCTTGTATAAATGTCAAATTCAAATTAAATGTCATTTTGAGCATGAAACATCATATGATCCATCATTAAGCATTTGATTACTTGCTATCATGACATGTGAAGTTCTCACCATTCTAGCATGTTACATGTAAATGTCATTTGCACATGAAACTTACTACATATGCATATGTCATGAAATACATTTTTTAAGCATAGCATAAAAATAAAATGGTAGGATGGGGAATTATCCTAGTGAAACTCTTCTTTCCACTCTAGAGTGAGTAATTATAGAATGGTAACCCTTAGGTTGACAAAGAACTGTCAACGGGTTTCGAATAGATTCATTTTAAAGAATAACAGAGTGAAGTCGTATATGGCACCTAATGCTGGTGGGTGCGTATGTTATGATGATGAAATTTTATGATACCAATACATTGAGTTATGAGTCTACAAACAATGACGTAGTTTCAACATGCGTTGTACTATGACAATTGGCAGGTACTAACAGTGTAAATGGAGAGCTGTGATGATACCATGTGATATGTTATGTTAATGATGGCTATAATAACTAAGAAATGTTATGTTTTTGAAAAGATGAAGTGAAGAATGTTCTCTGTAAGAAAATGTGCAGTTAAGTTTTTTTAAAAGACGTTGAGGACCTCATAGAAATTTAGTTTCCTCTCTGGGTAGAGGTTTCTCTCCTGTCGAGTGCAGGATCTCATCAATCATCTTGATTCAACGTTACTTTGTTGCTCTCGGTGCATACTTGACACAGTATAGATCTGAGTCTTGATTTATTGTGTGCGCGCTTGTCGTTAACTGAACAGGAGGAAGAGGTTTTGAAGGTTGAGGAGCATTTGTTGGTGGATGTTCTTGTTAGGAGTGAAAGATGTTTGTTGTTCAAGTTGTTAACTTCCAAACATTTCAACAAGGAAGCGCTTAAGTCTACCATGAAGAAGGTTTGGCACCCTGCCCATGCATTAACCATTCGTGATTTACAACCAACATTGTTTATTGCTGAGTTTGAAGATATGAAAGATGAAGATCGTGTTAAACATGATGGCCCTTGGAGCTTTGATAAGCAACTTGTTTTAACAAGTGATGTGGATGGATTGAAACAAACCCACCAAATTCATCTTACTAAGGCACTGTTTTGGGTCCGTATTCATGAACTACCAGTTATGGCACAGAACGCTACTATGGGAAACATCATTGGGAAGGCTATAGGCAAGGTTGTGGCAATTGATTTAGATCCTCATGAAATGTCCTGTGGTGATTTTATGCATATAAGGGTTTGCATGGATGTGTCGAAGCCTATTTTACGTGGAAATAAGGTCTGTATGGGATCATCTCAGCCTGTCTGGGTGAATTTCACATACGAACACCTTCCTAATCTATGTTATCTCTGTGGATTGATAGGACATAGCCATCATGACTGTGAAGTTTGGGAGGAGTCTATGAATTCTTTGAAAGTTTCTGAATTTCCCTATTGTCCTTGGCTCCGTGCAGGGGGTGATAATAGTCCTATTCTGAGTCGTTTCCACCAACAGCTTGATCAACGAAGTCCATTGGTGCATCCTGAGGAACGGGTCTCTGGTGAATCTGAGAGTAATTGTCAGATGGAAGTTACTAGAGATCATTCAAGTTCTGAGTATGTTTCGGAGCAGTTACACCAGGGGTCCAATCCAAATCATGCAGGTTCAGAAAATCAGTTAAACTATGAGGCCAATCCTAATCAAGTAAGTTCCAAGAAGCAGTTATCTTCAGTTTATGGTGATGAAAAAAATTCGGGTTCTAGTCTATATAGGATGTCTGATCCTAATAAAGGAATTTTGAATGATACATGTTTGATGGGGATCTCTGAGGATTTTGTTGCACATGGTGGTTTGTTACCAATTACTGAGGAAGTTAGTTTTGTTACTAAAGTTGGTGAGTCTGAAAAAGCTTTAGATGAATTCAAGTCTTAAGTAACTGAGTCACGTAAATGGAAAAGACTCAAGCATCCTTGTATGCATGACAAAATAAAGATTGGCTCTCAAATTGGTGCTAAAAGGGCTTCTATTCCAAGTCCTAGTGTAGAGGCTACTAGAGTGTCTAAAAGATTGAAAAATAAGGGGAATTTGGATGAGGAAGTATCTGGTATTAATCATGTTGATTCGGTGGTGGCTGTTATTCAGCCCCACTGAGCCCCATGAGGATCCTAAGATGGAATACCCGAGGGCTGGGAACCCTCGTGGTATTCAAACTCTTGTTGATTTGATCAAGAGAGAAGAACCTGAAGTTTTGTTTCTTTCAAGAAACAAAACTTAGAGCTGCTAAAATGGAACTATGTAGAGTGAAGTTAAAGTATGCTAATTGCTTAACTATCGATGCCTCAGGCCATAGTGGTGGATTGGCTCTTTTATGGAAAAAGCATTTAAAGTTAGAAGTGATCAGTTACTCTTCTTCTCATATTGATGCTCAGGTAGATGAAGATGCAAAACAATGGTTCCTAACTGGTATTTATGGCCAACCAGAAGCCTCAAGAAGAATGGAAACTTGGAATCTTATAAAAGGATTATCTAGAGGCCCCTCAGATCCTGGGCTTGTCTTTGGTGATTTTTATGAGATCCTAACTCAGGGAGAAAAATAGGGATGGAGGAATAGACCTGCTCAACAAATGATGGACTTCTACCAGTTATTATCTGACTGCAATTTGAAGGACCTTGGGTTTAGTGGTCCAAGATACACATGATGTAATAAGAGGGAAGATTCAGCACTGCTTTCTGAACGATTGGACAGATTTTTGGGGAGGGGAATCTAGCCTAGTGTAATGTGTTTGAAAGGGCTGCTGTATTTCATGGGGTTTCTAGTTCCTTAGATCATTTACCATTGTGGATTGATGTTTGGGGCGTCCAACCTAGAAGAAGAAGGCCTAAGCCTTTTAGATTTGAGGCTATGTGGTTAGGGGAAGATGGGTGTAAACAGATTGTGACTAACTCTTGGAACTTGCTTGGTAATCAGTCATACTTAGAAGATGTTATGTATAGTATCTCTAGTTGTGCTACTAATTTACAGTTATGGAATAAAGTCCAATTTGGTAAAGTGCATTCTAATCTGTAGAAAGCACAACAGAAACTGAAAATGGTGCAACAAAGAGACCCCCTTGAACTAACCTCTTCAGAAATTAATGCAGTATCTGATGAAGTTCATAAATGGCTGAGTAGGGAAGAAGTGACGTGGAAGCAGAGATCTCAAGCCCTATGGTTAGTTGAAGGTGATCAAAACACTAGGTTATTCCATGCTAAAGCATCTCAAAGACAAAAGAAAACAGAATCTTTAAACTCATGGATGAAGGAGAATGTTGTGATAACCTCATCATTAACCATTTTACTTCTTTGTTTTCCTCTACAGGTACACATAATATGTCTTATGTGCTGGATAACATAGACAGTAAAGTCACAGAGGAGATGAATGCAGATCTTATTAAGCCATATTCTGTGGATGAAGTCAGTAGAGCTATGAAAGAAATGCACCCCTCGAAGGCACTAGGTCTTGATGGAATGCCCCATTTATTCTTTCAACAGTTCTGGCCTCAAATTGGTAATTCTATATCTGCTGCTATCCTCCATGCTTTAAATTCTAGTGAGTTTCCACAAGCAGTCAACCACACTTTTATTACCATGGTCCCCAAAAAGAAGAATCCTGTTAGAGTCAATGATTTTAGACCCATTAGTCTTTATAATGTAATATACAAACTGATATCCAAGTCATTGCTAATAGGATTAAAAATGTCTTACCTACTGTTGTATCAGAAACACAATCTACCTTCTTACCTGGTAGATTGATCTCGGATAATGTCTTGGTTGCTCATGAGATTCTTCATTTTTTAAAAAGGAAAAAGAGGGGTAAGAAGGGTTATATGTCATTAAAGCTAGACATGAGTAGAGCTTATGATAGAGTGGAATGGCCCTCTCTTGAAGCAGTTTTGTTAAAGCTTGGATTCCATGAGAGTTTAACCAAACTTGTTATGAAATGTGTTCAAAGCGCAAGCGCCTCATTCTTTGCTCTAATCAATGGAACTCCTACTGGAAATATTATTCCTTCTAGAGGATTGAGACAAGGAGACCCCATATCTCCTTATCTATTCCTACTGTGTACTGAAGGTTTAATTGGTTTACTGAGGAGAGCAGCAATGTCAAATTCCATCGCCGGTATCAAAGTCTGTAGAAGAGCCCCAAGCTTGAATCATCTGTTGTTTGCAGATGACAGCCTCATTTTTTGTACTGCTAGTGTTGAAACTAATGGCAGATTAGTTGAGCTTTTGAAATGTTATGAGGATGCTTCAGGACAATTGATTAATCAAGAGAAGACTGCCATGGTGTTTAGTCAGAATACTGAGGCTACTAAGAAGAGAGCTATTATGAATCTATGGGGAAATTCTCAGATTCAGCACAATGATAAATACTTAGGTTTACCACATTTAGTTGGTAAATCAAAGTTGACTGCATTTGCTGAGATTAGGCATAAAGTATGGTTGAAATTACAAGGTTGGAAGGGCTATATTTTTTCTCAAGGGGGAAGGGAGGTGTTGCTCAAAGCAGTGGCTTTAGCTATTCCATCCTATGCCATGTCTTGTTTTAAACTCCCCCATAAGTTATGTGTTGATCTTGAAGGAATGATGGCAAGCTACTGGTGGGGACATAAGAAGGAAGAAAAAAAAAATCCATTGGGTTAGCTGGTGTAGTATGTGTAAGCCAAAAAGTGTAGGAGGTTTAGGTATCAAAGATTTGGAAACATTTAATATGGCTATGCTAGCCAAACATAGTTGGAGGCTACTGCAGTGCACAGATAGTTTGTTCTATAAGATTTACAGTTTCAGATACTTCCCTACTTCTAATCTTTTTTAGGCCACTCTTGGTAGTTCACCCTCTTTTGCATGGAGAGGGGTATGGGAGGCTAAAAATATGTTGATCAAAGGAGGGAGATGGAGTGTGGGTAATGGCAACAGTATACATATCCTCAATGACTCTTGGATTCCTGGTTTTCGAGAACTGAGTAATGAAGTTTCTGTTACACAGAAATGCACAGGCAGAATTGGATGATCAAGTCTCTTCTTTGATCGATTATAATACACAGCAGTGGAATATAGCTAAGATCATGACTCTCTTCAATCCAAAAATAGCTGAGGCAGTGTTGAGGATTCATCCCAGTTTTACAAATGAACCTGACAATTGGATTTGGGAAGATGAAAGGAGTGGAGCTTTTTCTGTTCGAAGTACATACAGATTTTTTAAGGGGTTAACTACCATTAATACAGGGGAGACATTAGCTGAGGCCTCAAGAAAGAAGTTTTGGAAAGCAATGTGGAGACTGAAAATTCCTCATAAAGTCAGAATGTTTGCATAGAGGGCATGTAAAGAGATTCTTCCTACAAAATCTACTCTGGTCAGGAAAAGGGTGATGGTGGATGGCTCTTGTTGTTTCTGTGATAACTCAATCGAAGATGTAGCCCATGCTCTGATCTTTTGTCCAGATATACATGCATATTGGGTAACCAAATTTGCTATTTTACAGAAACTGGATTTCTTCAGATCTTTTATGCTAACTGATATGGAGATTTTTTCTGCACAGTCTACTAAATGTTTCACAGATTTTATTGTTATGGCATGGGGATTCTAGTTTAGAAGGAATAAAATGATTCATGAAAGTGTGAGGCTGAACCCTTAACAAGTTATAAGCCATGCTCTCTCCTTGAAAGGTTTTCAGTCCACATGTTCTCAGCAGCAGGTTTTGGTCGAGAACCTGAATTATAGATGGACTCCTCCTCCACCAGGCTGGTATAAATTGAATGTAGATGGGGCTCTTTACATTGATTGCAATAAAACTGGAATTGGAGCTATTCTGCGCAGTGATTGTGGTGTGGTGATCATGGCACTTAGCAAAGTTGAAGAAGAATTCTTAGAACCAGAAAATGTCAAGGTTATGGCTGTTTTGAAGGGTCTCCAATTCTGTTTTCAGATTGGCTTTCAAAATCTTCTTATTGAGAGTGATTGTTTACACATAGTAGAGGAAATTAAAAGTGTTGATTCACCTTGCTTTTCTAGAAGAACTATTATCACTAAAATTAGACGACTTATGCTCATACTTATGCACTGTCAGATCCAACATGATTCTCGTATGGCTAATGCAGCAGCTCATCACCTAGCAAGGCATGCTTCGTCTATTTCTGATGTGGAATTGTGGTGGCATGGAGTTCCCCACTTTATTGATAATATTGTTTACATAGATGCCATGTCTTGTAAGTACTTTTAAGGCCTTTTGTGCCTATTTGCAATGAAGATCTCTTTTCTATGAAAAAAAAAAAAAAAAAAAAAGACGTTGAGCAATTTGGATGGGAGATAAATACTGGTTTTCTACATATCAAGGAAGCATCACATGTGTATCATTAATCATACATATCTTATTTCAGTGCAAGTTGGTTGTTTAACTTACTGAGAATTTATAAAATCTCATGGTGGTAAATCCACTACCATTCCCTTGGAATGGTATGGTAGAAGCTATGTCAGGACTGATGTATGACGAACAAGATGGTAATGAACTTCAACACTTGGCTTTAAATGGTTGAGGATGAGCCCAACCCTGACCGAAAGCTGGATTGGATATTGATGTTTATAGTGATGACTCTATACACCATTGAGCGAATGAGGTAAATGATCTGACTTGTTTTCTTTATGAAACTTTGACGCACTGTCTATAAGAAGGAGAATTCATCTCTCACCTTATGTCTAAACTTATGCCTTACAATGTGGACCTCTTTAAGTAAGGCAGTATCAATCTATGGTTAATCCAATCTATTGAGATGTCTAGTTCATTATGGCATGAAATTTTTATAGGTCACCATTTTTCCATTGTGATTATTGCATACTGCTAGTTGCACACTATGATGCATTGCATGTTAACTGTCATCAATGGAAATATGTAACCATGTGTTGCATATCCCAACGCTCCAAATCTCCATTACATCTCAAACAGAGGTTGGGGGCGTCACAGGCAAGTCCAATCAATAGGCTACCGGACCAATTTTATCCACGATTTCATAAGATCCTACATGTCAGGGACTTAGCTTCCCTCTCTTACCAAAGTGGACAACTCCTTTTATAGGTGACATCTTAACATACACCCAATCGCCTACTAAGAATTCTAGGCTTCTCCTTCTACAGTCAACGTAGTTAATTCTAGGCTTCTCCTTCTACAGTCAACGTAGCTTTTTTGTCTACTTTGAGCTGCCTGCATCCATTTTTTAATTAACAGAACTTGTGCCCTGACTTCCTGCAAATATTCGAGACCAAGTATCTTTCTTTCCCTGACCTCGTTCTAGTACAATAGAGATCTACACTTCCCTATAAGGTGCCATCTAAATTATGGCTTGGAAACTATTGTTATAGGCAAACTCCAACAAAGGCAAATGCCCTGTCCAATCACCTTTTGTTTCCAATAAACAAGCTCAGAGCATATCTTTCAAAGTTTGTATCATTCATTCTATTTGTCCGTTAGTTTGCGGATGATATGCACTGCTAAACTTCAAGCTGGTACCTAGAAAGTTCTGTAGACTTTGCTAGAAATGTGACGTGAACAGTGTATCTCTATCTGATACAATAGATCTAGGTACTCCATGTAACCGAACTATCTCTTTAACATATATTTTGGATAGCTTGTCCATAAAGTCAGTGTTGGCAATCGGAAAGTGAGCATTCTTTGTCAATCTGTCAACAATAACCCATATAAAGTTATTTCCTATCGATGTCCTTGGCAGCCCGATTACAAAAGTCCATGGAGAGATCTTCCCACTTCCACTCTGAAATGGGTAACGATTGCAACTCGCCTGCCGGCCTTTACCAATTGACTCACAGAACATTTAGCCACAAATTTTGCCAATTCCCTCTTCATTCCATCCCACCAATAATGTCCTTCCAAGTCTCGATACATCTTCGTACTGCTGGGATGTGCAGTGTAAGGCATACAATGTGCTTCTTTTAGTATCCTTTCTTTTAACTTCGGGTCTGTAAGGATCATCTTCCTTTCCTTGTAACACAACATTCCATCATTATGAATGCTAAAGTGCCAAGGCCCTCAAGATTTCATTATTTTCTGTCGGAATCTACTAAGTTTCTCATCCCTCTGTTGTTTTTCCCTAATTTCAATGTCGTTCAAAGGCATAATCTCTTATACTGTTGCTAATGTAGTACTTCCTTGAGAGCTTCCAATCAATAGACTCCTCATGCTTGCTAATAATGGTTTTATTCCTGTCTGGGCCTTACGACTAAGGGCATTTGCTACAACGTTGGCTTTTCCGGAGTGATATTTTATTTCACACTTGTAATCATTGATCATTTCGATCTATCTCATCTACCTCATATTCAAGTTCTTTTGGCTAAAAAATACTTGAGGCTTTTGTGATCAGTGAAAACTTCACACCTCTCCCCATGTAAGTAATGTCTCCAAAGCTTTAAGGTGAACACCAACGCAGCTAATTCCACAGATCAAGAGTAGGATAGTTCTGCTCATGATCCTTCAGTGGCCATCAGGTATACACAACTACTCATCCTTCCTACATTAGCATACATCCTAGACCCATCTTGGATGCATCATTGTAAACCACATAAGGTTTATGGGGTTTGGTTAAGGCTAATAATGGAGCAGTAATCAGTCTTTCCTTCAACTCTTGGAAACTCTTCTCGCAATCTTTGCTTCAAATGAACATAACGTTCTTCTTAGTCAACGCAGTAAGGGGTCTTGAGAGTTTGGAGAAATCTTCCACAAATCTTTGATAGTATCCGGAAACTTACTCTTGATGGCATTATAGGGATGAGCATTCACATCTCATCTCACTCCTCAAAAGAGCCCTATGAACTCGTAATGTCTATATCGAGTCCTAAAGGCAGTCTTAGAAACATCTTGCTCCTTAATCTTGAGCTGGTGGTATCCTGATCTCAAATGTATCTTAGAGAATACCAAAGCTCCTTACAATTGATCTAAGAGATCATCAATTTGAGATAACAGAAACTTACTCTTGATGGTTACCTTATTCAACTCCCGATAATCGATACACATCCTCATAGATCCGTCCTTCTTCCTTACAAACAATACAGGTGCACCCCATAGGGAAGAACTAGGTTGAATAAACCCTTTTTCTAATAACTCATCAATCTGGGCTTTTAACTCCTTTAGTTCAATCGGGGCCATCCTATATGGCCCTTTATGTACAAGGGTGGTTGCTAGTTCTAGTTTTATGATAAACTATATTTCTCTATATGGGGGCAATCCATGTAAATCGTCAGCAAGCACCTTGGGAAATTCTTCTATTACTAGTATTCCATGCACTCATTTAGATTCCTCTGCCCTTTCTTCACAAACAGTAAGTAGGCGATCGCACCTCCTAGAATACTTCTCTTAACCTAACAAGTCGTAACGACCAAAGGGAATACCTTGATAGGTTCTCCTATGTAGTAAATCCTATTAGTACTCGAATGTTACTTCCCTCTTCCAGCAATCAATCTTAGCATAGTGTGTGATAACCCGAAATTACCTAGATTTCATCTGTAATAATTTTTTGTTGCCTTAATATTATTTTAGGTCCATGAGATTAGGTCCAGTTGGATAAAGGCATTGGACATGTAGTTAGCATCAAAAACCCAAGAGAAAGGGGCCACTCAAACCCTTAGAATTCGGCCAACTAAGTGGGCTTGAGCCCAAGAACCCTAGAAGAACCATAGAGACACACCTAAGCCATGAGGCTTGTGTAACTTGTCGTGCATATAAGGCACGTGAATCTAGACGTGTAAGTGGGCTAAGGGGGAGAGACAAGAGTGTTTGGGAAGCCAAGGGAAGCATGCATGCCAACTCTAGCGACAAGCCCTTCGATTTGCCACTTGTCCTTCATGCAAGATGGCTTCTAGAAGAAGGGATGTTGGGATGACCTTGAGAAGGCCAAAGGCCACTCAGCCAACTCACCCACATGCACACCCCATGCCATTTGGCAATTGCTTGTAGTTCCAAGAAGATTTTCATGGGAAATGGTGCCTAGGTAAGACAAAAATGGGATCCTTTTCAAGAGAATAAGCCCAAGGGACAAAGGGGATTTTTGGATTTCCCTCACCCACACGCCCACTCATCTGATTTTTTGACATCTCGCCACTTGTCAACCATGCACTAGTAGATGAGTGTTTCTAGAAAGAAGAGGAAGGGACTTGTGAGTACAATGAGCGTACTAACCCTAGACTTTCGGCCACTACACTCATGCGCCACTTGTCACTTTAAGAGAGCCTTGGGTATTCGAAAAAGCCACCTAGGGAAGGAGTACTAGAAGGTGAACAATATTCATGGGGAAATGAGAGGAAGTGGACGGCAAGGACATACACACACACGCCTATGCCATATCACACATACTTGTGGTTATTTTACTCTTTTGCCCTAAGGTACATTGCACCTAGACAAGAGAAGAAGGATTTTGGAAGACCAAGAGGTTTGGCTAAGGGGGGGGGGGGTTACATGCCACATCCATGTGCCTTTTAGCCTTCCCAAAGCAATCCAATGATGAAGAAGAATAAGGGACATTTAGCTAAGGGAAAGGCCACACGCCTTTTGTCCTTCATGCAATGGATCACTAGCAACCAATAGGATTTTGTGGAGAGTTTTATATAAAGGGGGAGGAGCCACATGCACAAGGGCTTTTCTCTTTTGCTATTTTTGAATTTTACATGCTCTCACCCTCCCCACGCTCTGTCACATGACCACTTGGTGTTTTCATCACTTTCTTACGTTTTCTTTCCAAACAAACATGAAAAAAACTCTTCTCTACATACAAGGAAGGACCATGACACTAGGCATGAAGGAATCCAAGCTCGCTAGTGCTTTCTTGAATGAGTTTTGTAAGTAAACACTCAACTTAGTTTGGTTAACATGTGTATATATTTGTGTAAATCCTTTCTTTGTTATTGTACTTTTGATTGTTATTCTATGATTCACTTGGTTGAATACTCAATTGTGATTTTGTACAAGATCGTGATAAAGGTTATATATTTCGGATCCATTTTGAAAATGCCATGATTCACAAGCACATGTTTCGGTTTTGCTTGAGGCTATGTTGATATTTCATGTGTCATGAAGATCCGGTTATTGCAAGGTTAAGAGTTTAGGATTCTTGTGATGTTGTCATGATTTTATGCTTTGATTCACCCTTGCCATGACTTTCATCTATTATGCTTCAATTTTGGAACGCATTAAAGTGAAATTTCTCCATGTTAATATGCCTTTGATTTTTTGGCCAAGTCATGTTCTTCTATGTTCATGAAGTTGTTTTGATATTTCATGTGTCCTATATTATCATGCCATGATTTGAATATATTACGCTTGATGATTTCATGCATGGAATTTCATGTGTCACATGTCAAGTGTAAGATGGAGTACATCTTAAGTCTCATGTGACATGCATTTAGGTAAATGGTGTTTTTTAAAAGAAAAATAAAAGTGTCTAAAATGTTTTATCACGACCCCAAATGCTAGGACGTGGGAATGTCCTGGTGGAACTCTTTTGTCTACTCTAAAGTGCTTAAGAATGGAGTTGTAACCCTTGGGTTGACAGAGAATCATCGATGTGCCTAAAATGGATCTTTTTGGAAAGGATGCCGAAGCGAGGTAGCACCTAACACTAGTGGGTGCCATGACCAAGGCTAATAACTCGACGAAATACTATCATATTATAATGATTATGAATAAGACGTATTCACCACGATATACGGATCGTTGGTGGTGCGGTAACTAGTAGGAACACGCAGTGCTTAGGGGTTGTGTCCACCATGTGTTATAAGAATAAGGCAATGAGCTCATATAATACAGATCACATGATATGAAATGATGTCAAAGAATGTTTTTCTGAAAAGTTCAAAGATTATGTTACATGTCTTTTGAAAAAGGTCAAGTACATAAGTCAAGTTTTGGTCACGTCATGTGTCAAGTACATATTCATGCATGCATTCCACGATTTGCCACTTGTATGCTTATGTTAATTATTATATGTTGTATGTTTACTTGTTAAGATTTCTCGAAATCTCATTGTGGTAGTTTCCACTACCATTCCCCACCCAGAATGGTAGAAGTTGTGACAGGTCAAGAAAATCACCCCCATGGTGAAACGCAAGAGGATTACGGTACTCCTGATCTACAAGGAGGTATTGAATAACAATGAGTGCTCGTCGGAGCCCTCCTTGTTGGATAGGATACAAAATACCGGCCAACTCATTTTCTAGGCACTGCTACTCATCGACAAGATGAAGAGATTAAGGAATTGGGACAATGATCGATTTTTGGAAAAAAGGAAGAAACCCGACTAGTTACGAAGAAAAAAAAAGAGGGACCGTTTTCCTGTGCCAAGAAATATGTTTTGGATTTTCTAGTGACTTGAGTCCTTTTGTGATTTGTCCCTTTGTTTTGGGGAAAAGGGTTTTATTGGTTACCCATGTTTTGGGAAACAATGAACATATCTCTCATTGGGTACTTTTCACATGAATGTTATGTTAAAGGCAATGTTTAGGTTATGCTTAGTCTTACGATACCATATGCTAAGGCAATTGTAGCAACTTAACCTTACCTATCAAGATAACTAAGATTATCTAAAGAACTTAATCAAAGATAAATATTTAACTAGGGTAAGGTTAAAGAGATACCAGTAATTACTCCAGCTTCTACTATCTCAACAACTTCAAAATCTACCTATCCTAGAGTTATGGCAGAAACTCTAGCTTTCACTAGGGTCTTAAGGTTGACATCGGGTGCTGCTCCCCCACTAGGCATGTTGCAGGGATTATTCGGAATCAAATGACCCGTCTGGCCGCACTTAAAACAGGCTCCCATGGTCAAACGACATTCACTGCTATGTCTTCGCCCACATCTACGGCATGTTGGCGATGTGACTGGTGCCGGGTTTCCAACCATTATGCCTTTCCCTTTATCCATCGAGAAGGGAACCCGCTTTTTCTTCATGCTTCCCCCAAGTGAGTAAGGCATCACTCTCTTCCATTCTACTTTGATCTGAGTGATCAAACTCCTTTGCTATACCTCAGCTATCGAAACAACATTAACCAATTCTCGAAAATTTTAAATTCTCAAACTAGCAACATGGCTACGAATTCTTGGTTGTAAAGCCTCCTTGAAAATTTTGGGCTTGCATCTTCTTGGTTACTATCAAGTGCAGGAAGAACCTTCCTAATTCCATGAAGTGAGCCACATACTACTCCACGGTTTGATTGCCTTGCACCAGATTAGTAAACTTTTGGGCCTTTTATTGCTTGGTAGACTCAGGGAAGAATCAATTATCAAACTCTTCCTTAAATCTTTCCCACGTAGGAGTGGCTATATTCCCAAGCTCTCATATTAGTAATTGTCTCCTGATGTCCCACCATATATCGGCCTCTCCTTGAAGTAGGTGTCCTGCATACAGGACTTTATGTTCCTCCGTGCATCCACTTATATCAAAAGTTCTTTCCAGGTCAACGTGCCGCTTGTTGGCTCTTAGCGCTGCTTCAGTGCAAGTGAAATTCGGGGCCATCAGCTGCCACACCACTTCCATCATTTGGCAGATGGCTTCCACTATAGCTTGACCTCCTTCCAGTGGAGGATTTCCTTCTTCTCGTTCTCTAGTTCTTAGAGAATTCTCATCATGTCTCCCACGTGCCATGAGTTCCTCTTTTCTTGAAATGTACAAAGCTAACATGCATCAGTCCTATTCGTAAAATAGGATAACCTTGGTCCTGATCTTTGGTTCATAAGCACGTATGTTTTCAGCCTATAAGCAACGAGGATTCAAGCCTACAAGCTGAGAGATTCAAGCCCACCAACTGAGAGATTCAAGCCCACAAACTGAGAGATTCAAGCCTACAAATTGAGAGATTCAAGCCTAACTTTTGGTACCATATTCCCTGGGACAACTGTGAGTTTACCAAGAGATATAATTGCTTTGATACCACCGTCTGTGACAACCACAGACTCCGCTTGGGATTGGACGAAGACTGAAATATTGGGACATACAACTCAAGATTACACACCCCTAATTCATGATAGTTAACATGCAATACACCTAGCATGTTTCTAACAGTATGCAATAATCTCAGAGAAAAAGCTCAATTCTAAGTAAAGATTGAGCAATTAAAGTATGGTTCAAAAATAAAAACTATTAATCCGAAAAATACTTGTTCAGAGACTCTCAAAATGCAAAATGTGGGTTCAAAAACCACAACCCTTGTATCAAAATTTCATTGTATTGCTTTTACATAGTCAAGAAAATGTCCTATTTTTCCTTCTCTTTTTCTATGATCTTTTGTAGGTGTTCAAAAAGTTTGAGCACTTCACAGATGAAGTTCTTAGATGACTCTAGTCTCTCTACTAATGTTGGCTCCACAGAGTGCTCAGGGCTCTTAGGGGCCTCCTTAGTCCGTGGGGGATCTTCTCGCTTGTGTTTCCCCATCACTTTCACCTAGGCCTGTCACAACTTCTACCATTTCAGGGAGAATGGTAGTGGAAACTACCACAGTGAGATTTCAAGAAATCTCAATACATTAAACCAATAACATAGAAGAAGATAATATAAGCATGAATAGGCAAACCATGAGTAGGAATGCATGGACATGAACTTGACTACAAACTCATTTCGTTCTTATACATATTCTTTTTCAAAACATTGACCATGTAATCATATAACTGAGTAACGAAGTAACCATGTAAGAATATCATTTTTTTAATTCATATTAATCACTTATAACCATTAATCCATGTAACAATGTGGGTGGACACTCTAAGAACCGTGGGCTCTTGCTAGTTACCGTATCACATTGTCAGCCCTCTTGATCGAGTGTGAGTACGTTAGAGTCCATATGATACGACAGTTTGCAATTCGTCTTCACTGCATTTTAAATGTGTTGCATCAACTAGTGTGAGATGCTACTTTGCTCTGGAATCCTTTAAGAAGAGCCCATTCAAAGTTAATTTACTGTGTTTTGTCAACCTAGGGGTTACCACTCCAATTTAAGCACTCCAGAGCGGACATAGAAGTTCCACAAGGATATTCCCCCACCCTAGCATTTAGGTTGAAAAAAGTATTTTCTTAATGCACATCCTGGAAACCATGTGATATGTAACCATGTAACTTTCATGCAACAATGTCATGTGCTTATGCCATATGTTAAGAGTGCATCACGTATACAGCTTGAAAGAATTAAAACATGCCGAAAACACATGCTTATGCATAACTTATGAAAGCTCATCAAAGCATGCATCAATTGTCAAAGCTCTAAACATATCTTTTAAACTATTTCTTTTGACAAACAATAGCAGGCACATATAAGATATGAATCATAACATGTGACAAGTTGCAATTCTATAATCCAATTTGAACAACCAAAATGCAAAGTTTACACATAATATAACTAGATTATCCAAGAGTAAGTTAGAGGCTAACTTACAAAGCTTCAAAAGTATTATTTTCGACCGTCAAGCAAGCTGAAAGTATATGTTTCAATCATTAGACTCATTGAAATCAACAAGACTTCAAACCAAACATATGCTTCGCGTTCTAGGGTTTAACTATAATCGGTTCTAGAGTTTCATTTCTCACTTCGTGACCCTTCCCTTGCCTTCATCCTCATAGACTCATGCCTGAAGGATAAACCCTAGGTTGAATGGTGTTAGTACTCCCATTACTCGGTAGAACCCATAATGGTTCAGTGCTAATTGATCCTTGTAACCCTAATAGTCATTTACTTGCATTATGTGAACAAAGCATACTAGTGTGTGTATAACAACTCCATGGCCAAAAGTTCTTGAAGATGTGCAAGGATTTCTAATTTGAGGCTTACTAGAAGGAAGACCTTCAAGCAAACCCTAATAGTGGCCGCATGTTACCTAACTCTACAAGGGTTCTTTCATTTCCCTTTTGCCATTGATGATTCGGGTTCTTTCAGAAGAAAAACTCTAGACAACCCATAGTCAATACGATTAAGCATGGTTGCACCAAATACTCCATTAATCCCATAAGACCTCCGACAAGGCCATAACACATATCCCTTATCTCTCTCAAGCTGAACCTTCTTCAACCCAAAAACCCTTGCAGGAACATGTGTGTTCATGAGGAAAGAGTCTGATAGAAGCTTGAAGATTATGACCGTGCAAACCTCCCCAACGTGATGTCCACAATTTCCCTCCTATGCTTGTTCGAATAAGGTGTTTGGATGGAAGGAAATATAGTGTTTGGTTTGCTCCTCCTAAGGTTGGCGAGATAGAGAGGACAGGAGAGGAAAAATATGAAAATGGAGCAAAATGACTCTTGGTGTGCCTTCGATGGGGTCGAGCACCGATCCATTCTTATGTGGAAACTGAAGGGTCCCATTGTGCATGGGCGCCATGTGCCGTCTTGCTCTTATCTTGGCCAAAATTCAGCACTTCTTCTTCCCTCATCATTGCTTCTCTCATAAATGACCCTTGCATGGATGAAAAGTGGCAAACTCCTTGCCCTAGCGGAAACCCTAAAGCCTTTTTTCCACCCTTTTATGGTCAAGGTTCAATGAACACATGCTTTGGAATAAAAGGAGCATGTAGATCCTTATGGCTGAAACCCTAAATATCTCTCATCATGATTAGATCCTTCTAGAATCCTTAAGGGCTTGCCCATGGATGCGTTGTGGCAAGTTACGTGTGAGTCCCTTGCCATTACTGAAAACTCTTCCTTCCTTCTGGTCCAAATACAATGAACCTAGTGGACGAATATGGCATGATTGCAAAGTGGTGTGTAGCCCTTCAAAAATAAAAAATCCCTTGGCCTTCTTCTTTTCTTGAAGACTCAAAACTCCTTCTTGCATGTGTGCCAAGTGGCACTTCTTTCCTATGGCCAGAAATGGCCTTTCCTTTCCCTCTTACAAGCTTCAGAAGCTTGGCTACATGCTTTCCAAGTGGCAAGTTGCTTGCCAAACTAAAAATCCCTTCCCATGGCTCTAATGATTGAAACTTAGGGAAACGTAAGGGTTTCTCTCTTACAATTGGCGCCTCCTCCTAGTATCAAAACCATAATTTTGGTTTTTAAAACCTTAAACCTTTTAATTAATAGCCGAAAATCTATAGTCCCTTGGGCATTCCTATGGGCTTGGGCACCTATCTCCTTAGCAAAAAGGTTAGGCCCTTGTCACTTACTACTGAGGCAAAAATAATACAATTAGTAACAGGAGAGGTCTTAGCTAAGTCCAGGTTATCACAACTAGTCGTCAGGATAATCTTAATTTTGTTTGGCGTACCGACTACTGCCTCCTTGTGACCAGTATATTGCCTGCAAGAGGGATCTGTTCTCTCAATTTGGCGCGGTCCTCATAGACACTTCCCACGAGAATTGAATTCGAACAAGAACTTCTCCATGAAATGCACTACATCTTCTATAAATACCCCTCCAAGTAAGATAGTAAGACCCATTTGTTTCTGATGTAGCGCCCTCAACCCCCACCTCGGCTTGTGGTTGTGATACACATGCACCCACAAAAATACTTCTAATCATTTGACACCAAAACCACAACTTTACCAGTTTCACCCCACAACCATAGAACAGAGCACAATATTAATATCACAACAAGCAATAACAATTAAAAATGCAGATTCATGACAGGCAGTTATTGGATGATATGGCAATAATACAATACAACAAACATCACAAATTTCACAATTTCAAAGAATTAGGTTTTCCACAACCACATGCGATTCCCAACACTCTATCTGGGCCTCGGCGAACAATTCCAACAACAACCATGATATTATATGGCAACACTTCACAAGGCCCTCGGCTACTTAACCAACCAAAACCAGACTGCAACAGAACACAGTTTTCCAATGTCAGTATTCCGAGGTTTAGTCTAGGGTTTTACTTACAACACGGAAGGGCAATTTCTGGGTTTTATTTTTTTCTTTAATTGGGTTTTCACACAGACTAGGCCCATTTCCTACTCACACACACACTAAAAGAAAGAAAAACCCATTTCCAAATCAGGCTTGAGCTTCACATGGGCTGGGCTTCACATCCTCCCCCTTTAAAAAGACCTTCATCCTCGAAATTTGCTTAGTGACTATTGCTACTTCCAAATGGCTCATCAAGCTAATAATCTTTGCCTTTACTACTATAATCTCTTCTACTTAGTATTAGCATGACTAGGTCTTCCAATAGTACATTACGTTTAAAATCTCAAGGCAAGCCATGCAGTTCACAGTCTACACTCGACATGAAACTATTCTACGACACCCATGGATTCTAATGCTTCATTACCTCATAAATTAGGTTATGCTATCCACTGCTAATGCCCAACCTTCAACTTTCAACTTTCAAGCTTTTACTATAGTCACTAAGGCACCTACTAGACTCTTCTAATCTCAACCATTAGTAACCATGAATGTTAACTACAACATGATCAACCTCCAACAGAAAATATAATATCAAAATTTAAAATTTCCAGGTGATCTGAACTCACAACTAATTCCTGAAGATAATCACAAAATTTACTGCCAACCATCATTTCACTAAGTATCACGCTTTGGTTGCACACTCTGATCATCTCACCAAAGCACCTAAGGTTAAGATCTCTTGAATCTAACACTATTGTATCAAATCCACTTCAACACCTACCCAAGCAACTCATTCCACGCTTAAGTGAGACAAAGACCCCTACTCTATGAAATTCATACACACTCACATATATTACAAGTTGATCTCTTGCATCCTTTGTCAAAACCAATACTCTATGAAGATGTACATGTGATCAATTACAACATACTACTACCAATTAACCTATGCATTCCAAACGGCAGAAAAAATAGTGACATATCAATGGGTAAGGATTCAACACTTAAAAAAGTGTACCTAGAACATCCTTAGGATCAACAAAAATCATTTTCCTAAAGTTTACACCATATACAACCTAAAATCTAATAATAATCGTTTCCTAAAAATCATGCCGACCCTATAACCCAAATTCAATAATAACCATTTCCAATTCACACGCATTCTATAACTTTATCTAAAACAATCATTTTCAAAAGTCTCCAAAATCAATGCCTTTAAATCTCATAAAAGAAAATCCACTTCTTAAAGACCCCAATCTACAACTTAGATTAGATCAAACTTGCATACTAGGCCTGCAAAACCTAAAGTCTCAAATCTTGTTAGAACCCCTTCCTTAAAGTTGATAACTCTAAACCTTTAATCTAATAAAATCGCCTCTTTCTAAAATCTCATATGTTATCAAAATATTTCTGAAAGTCTGCAAAAATCTAAATCCTCATATTGAATTTACTCACACATTAAGGTCTACAAAATTCATAAATTCTGCAGAATCTAAAACCTTAATTATTCTGGGCGATTAGAAGTCGTTACCCTCCTCAGTTCGTGACTTCAGTTTCTACCACAAGGAGATCGCCTAGACCATGTCATTTCACTTCTAACCTCGATATTTCAATCACAAGCCTAATTACTAAATGTTCAAGCCTACTATACTAAAGATTCATACCTATCATACAGAAAATTCTAGCAAACTTTGCAAAAATTCAAGTCTAACTACCCAATTTTCAAGCCTATCGTAGTAAGATTAAAGCCTTGAATTCTAGCACTATACCAAACTGACTTAAGGATTTACCTAGAGCCATAAAAGTTCTGATACCACCTGTGGCACCCTCAACCCCCACATGTGATTTTGTAAGAGCCGCAACACCTGGGTGATGGCCACTCGAGTCACACACCCCATCGCCAAGTGCAAGTGCGTGTGGACATGCAATATGTATATAGTTTATAAACGCAACATAAAATCATAAGGCAGTCTAAAACTAATTACCAGAAAATTAAAATACAACCCAAGAAGTACTCCATAAAGTTATTACAGTCCTCCGGCTAATCAAACTAAGAATAAAAATAGAAGTTCATCAACTACATCAAAAATAAACCCCAGGCCATCACTCCTCAAATGGGGTTAGACCATCATGCTCAAACTCGTCCTCCGCATCAAAGTCTACAGTTCCATGGTGGGAACACCACAATGAGATCTCGCAATCTCAACAAGTAAAACCACAGATCAACAACCAAGAATTCTAAACATCGATGCATACAACAAACAAGGACAACAATAATAAGAGATTATCCAAAATACCCTTTTTTGTAACCTTTACCCAAAAATTCTTCAATTAAGCCATTCATGCCAAAAATCACATTTACACATAGGTGACATTTATTTAATTACGGTGAGCACCATGGTCTCTCATAGGGACCATCTGTACACTTTGTCTCCCTTCATCACATCATGGGTAACGACCGTACGTGTGACTTCATAACGAGCGATGCCCAGCTCCGTGCCCAGTGTGTACGTAACCAAACATCCTCTAGCCCTCACCAGCGGAGGGGCCACGAAGTCGTACCAAGAGTGTTACCATATTGGACGATCCTGTTGTCACCCGACGATAGCCCAAAGGATGTCACTCAGTTTTACACGCTTCCGAGTGATCAGAAGAACTCCACCAAGATAATAATCCATCTCGGCTCGAGATCATGATATGCACGCACCCAGAAAAATACTTTTAATCATTTGACACCAAAACCGGCAAAGTCAACTTTGCCGGTTTCACCCCACAACCATAGAACAGAGCACAATATTAATATCACGACAAGCAATAACAATTAAAAATGTAGATGCATGATAGGCAATTATTGGATGACATGGCAATAATACAATACGACAAACATCACAAATTTCACAGTTTCAAAGAATTAGGTTTTCCATACATGTGATTCCCAACACTCCATCCTGCCCTCGGTGAACAATTCTCAACACTTCACAGGGCCCTTGGCCACTTAACCAACCACAACCAGACTGCAACAGAACACATTTTTCCAGTGTCAGAATTCCAATGGTCAGTCTATGGTTTTCCTTACAACACATAAGGGCAATTTTTTGCATGATCAAGCGCGATAAATTTAAGTATCCAATGAGCGTGCGTGTCATGTGGTAGCGTGCATGTCATGTGGTGGCGTATGAAGGGGCAAAGCACGGCGACTGTCGTGGCGGCACGATGGAGTTAGAGGCGGATCTAGGCAGATTGGAAGGGCTAACAACTGGGTTCTTTTTAAAGGGTGGCAGATCTAACGTGAAAGAGGGTGGACAAAGGGGATTTCACAATGGAGGGCAGTGGTGCATGGCAGAGAATAACCCAAAATTGGGTTTTAGCCCACGAGTTGGGGTGAAACCCAGAGAGGAGGAAGTCATAAATGGGAAGGGGAAGGCGAGGGGGTGGTTGAACGACCACTATAACACGACTAGGAGTGGTGGCTCACGGCAGCACACGACAGTGCTAGGGAAACTTTCCTAAAAGCTACGGACTCACAGAGAAAAGGAAAGAGAAGGTGAAATGAGAAGGTGAAAGGAGAATGTTTGAGGGAAGATGAGAGGGTTGGAGGTGCGTTTCGAGCGAGGGAGGCACGACCTATTATAAACTATGGGTTTGGGGCTCGGGGAACACAGTCGTGGCTGCGATTGGTGGTGCGGGATGGTGGGAAGTGGCACTTGACACAGAGGGCTTGACGCTATGGTGGGGTGGTGGTCAACACAAATCACCGAAGAGGGAGAGAGAACCAGAGAGGGGGGTTTGAGGGTTTTACAGCCCGATCTCTAAGTCCAACAGTGATATGTCATCGGTGGTTCAACGACGACTTGAGGTTGCGAGATGTGGATGGCGTGCGAGGCTCAAAGGTTGGGGAAGAAGAAAATTGGAGAGAGAGGGGCTAGGGTGTGTGGCGCTGGAGGGAGAAGAAGGGGGGGAAGAAAAATCATTTTAGGCTTTTCACCCTCCATGCAAAAATGGCAACATTTAGGATAAAATGGCTAGGTTTTATTTTTTTCTTCAACTGGGCTTTCACACGGTCTGGGCCCATTTCCTACACACACACTTAAAGAAAGAAAAACCCATTTCCAAATTAATCTTGGGCTTCACATGTGATACCCCGTATTTTAGTATATTTTAACTAAAAGATTATTTTAATTAATTTAAATATTGGTTCTCTTGTTTTAAAATTTATTAGGTTTCTAGTTGGTTTATTTCATGATTTTTTTTAAGTTGTGAAATATATTTTGATGTGTTGTTGTGTTGTTGGATTTAATTATTTCATTTTACTTAGGCTTTGGGTTTAAATTATTTTAATTAAATTTATTATTTTGAAATAATTTTCGTTGGATCATTTTGTGACCCAAGTTGTGAGAATTGGATCTCATTTTTTCCCTCAATTTTTCTTTTTCCTCTTTTCTTTTTCTCTTTCCTCTTTTTCTTCTTTCTTTTTCTTCTTTTTCTTTTTCTCCCCTTCTTTCTCCCACGCGATGCACTCCTCCTCTCTCTCCCCCGTGCGTTTTCATCTTCTCCACCCAGCCACCGCCACGCGCCACGTGACCGACACCGCCCCTCCCATTCCATTCCCCACCAGCCGGCGACCACCCCCCTTCAATCCCAGCCCCTTTCGCGCCGCCGTTTGTCCCCACGCACGACGCAAAGCCGCGGCACCTCTTATGTTCGCGCCACCTCCGGCCACAATTTCTTCACCACTTCATCCTCAACCTCATAGCAACCTAATGCACCCATCCTCAGCCCCGATCTACCACCAGTGAAGCACATTCATCAACATTTTCGATTTGGGCATTTTAGCCTTCAACCACCCTCTACGCCACCACCCATGGCCAACCACCACCACAACCACCACCATTAGCTTCACCGACATCCCTAATCCTTTCCCTAGTAATCTCAAGTCTTGGTTTGTCCCTGTTCAAGAGTGGGTTTTTTAGACCCACAGTCATAGTGCATTTTGCACTATTCCGATGTTGTGCCGCCACATCTAGCACTTTCGTGATCTTTCAAAAATTATTTTATAGCATTGTAAGTATTTTTCCAAAGAAATTTTGAGATTTAAATGTATTTTTGCGCTAACTCATATTTACTGCGAATTGGTTGGTTGAGTTGGACTGAGTTCGAGGAGTAAGGGGGCCGGTTGGATTAAATGATGGAGTTGTTTGTGTGATTGGTTTATGCTGTGAGATTTGTTGGCAGTTTCGGGTTTAAATATGAGTGTTTTGAGTTTGACGTTGGTTATGGTGGATATTAATGATTTTAGAAAGTGATGATATATTTTGAGATTATGAGGGTTTTAAGTTTTGAGGAATTAAAATAGGTTATTTTAGAAGTGTAGGCTTAAATATCGAAATCCGTGATTGATTGAAAACTTACGAAAATTACGTGATTATTTTTATAGTTGACTCGACATTTTTGAGGAAAATTTTGAAAAGCTAAGTCGTTCAGGTAAGCGGGGTTACTATGCTAGATTTGCATAAAAAAATAAAATGGGTTGAGGTTGAATTTTGAAAATATGCATGTTTTGTTATGAAAAAAGATTTGAACTACCTCAGTTATTTGTTCTGCATTACTCATGAGATTCTGTTAAAGAATAAAGTATTTTCTGGCATGACAGGTGTAGACATGAGCTATTTTGCATTTTGATTCTGAACTGTGGAAAAAGAGCGAATATAAAATTTTTTGCATAAAATTATGTTTTGTGATCTGATTCTGTTCTGTTCTGAAGATGTTATGTACTCTGATATGACGTGATTTCTAAAAACTTTGTTCTGTTCTGAAGATGTTTTGTACTCTGATATGATGTGATTTCTGAAAACTTTTGGCATGACATTCTGAATCGGGATGTGGTTTGTGGATGGTGATCTATTTGACCTACCACGTGTGCTAATAGTGGCTTCTGTTTGGGTTGGTACCAACTGTTCTGTTTCTGGTGCACCCACTTTGGAAACAAAGTGGTTTTTCTAGTTGTCTTTCTTGTGTGCACACTCAGGGCTCCGAGAATAAATAAGAAGAAGATTCACATTCTGTTTCTGCTCGGTTAGCTACCCGGGTTTGTACAACCCTACCACGGGGGTTAAACCTGGCCTCTGATGCGATGCGATGTTCTGGTATGATGGTGGTCAGTTATGCTATGCCAAAAGACTTTGAATATGAATATTTTTTGAAACATTCGCTCTGATATTTTTGATAACATGTTCTGACTCTGCATTCTGAAAATAAAAAGTTTTTTGTTCTGCATTCTGAAATATGTAAATGCTCATGTTTGCATACTAATATATGTTCTCTGCTTACTGAGTTGTTGATAACTCACCCCCTCTTATCTCCAATATTTTCAGATGATTTTAGTTCTTTCAGCTGAGTGTCAAGACTATGAAGAATTGGGTGAGATGACTTAAGAATAGTAGATTAAAAATAGAAAGTCATCGATGATTTTTGTTAATTATATTGTTGAAATGTGAGTTTAAGTGACATGTAGAGAAGTTAGTAATTTTTGGGGTTACTGTATTGAGGATTTTATATACGAGTATGTGTGGTTAATTAAATTTGAAGTGTTTACGTTTGATTTGGAGCTTTTGGAATTATATTTGCAATGTTGGAGTTGATTATCAGGTAACATGAGTTAACTCTCCGGACCCTCGGAAACGGGGCGTTACAGTTGGTATTAGAGCCAGGTTTGAGATTCTGCAGACTAAAAACATTTGAGTTTTGGATATCTGTGGGTTTAGGTAGAAACTTCATATTTGAGGTGTAGATTTGTATAGAATAGGAGCTGATTTTGTGGATATTTAAGGTTTTAAATTTTGCAGACTTTATGATTGAGTTTTGAGATTTTGAGGTTTAGGGATTTTAGATCCGACAAGCTTACTTTGTGAACTGTAAGAGATAATCTTTATAAGATTTAAGGTTTAGATTTTTGTGGTTTAGATTCTAAAGATGTACGGGAGTTTAGAGCGATGTCAGGTTTACAATATTAGATGGTAGGAAGGACTATATGAGTTGGTTAAAGATATGGCTCAGAATGGGTAAAACCATATGTGCAGTACCAGAAAAGTTTAAAGGTTCAATTTGAAATTATTATTATTATTTTATTTAAATTGAATTTATTTGATTTCATTTTATTAGAATTGAAATTATGTTATCTTATTTATTAAGTTTATTTTATTTTATATTATTTTGTTTTATTTTATTTTGTTCGTTTAGTTCGAAGTTGAAAAGTGGGTTAAGGATTAAGTTATGGCAGAAAGATGGTACGACTGAGAATGTTATTGTTAGGTATAAATATTTAGTGTAGTAGGCTTGAACTTTTATTGACTTGGTTTGCTTCTATAATATCGAGGTTTGAAAGGAACGACATGGTCTGGGTGATCTATTTGGGGAGTAGGATATTTGAGGTTTTCGATTTCGTGGATGTGTGACACGAGGCTTTAGAATAGGAGGTTGTAAGTTCAACAAACTTTAAGGATAGATTTACGGGAATTTCACCAAAGGTTTAAGGTTTTGCAGACTTTAGGAAATGATTTGTTATCATTTAATATTCTAGATTTTGAAAGCTTCGGGGGTCGATTGTTTTATTATTGGATATAAGTTCATCGATCTTATAGATTTCGGAAAATGATTCTTATATAATATAAGGTTTTAGAATTACATATTTGAAGGACTGATTTGTAATAAGATTTAAGTTTTTAATTTCGCAAGCTTAGTGTGCTAGCTTGATTTATTTTGGAGACTGATTAGTCTGTGACCATTAAAATGGAGTTGATCAAAGTTGAGTTATTGATATAGGGATTTTCAAGGAGATTATTTCTTTGGGGATTGAAGGTATTGATCTAGTTTAGATAATGATTGTTATTAGTTCGGGGTTATAATGGCAGGTTTTGGGATTTGAACCATATCAAATTTAAGGATGATAGTTGGTGTAGATTCAGGAAGGCATTCTTGGTAATTTTGAGGAAAAAGTGTAATAATTCATGGTTTTGGGAGATCAAGTATTTTTCTACCAAAATGTGATAAGAATTTCTGGTTAGTAGGTATGGAGCCACCTTATACTCGATGGTGTTGTTTTAATGAGGACATAAATTTTAGACATGTGGCGAATTATCAGAGGGCACAGCAGGAGCGTGATATTTTGGTTGTAATTAGGAGTTCAAATTTCGCATTGATTTTGAGGAATTAGTGGTGACTTGAATTTTTGAGACGATGCTTGTAGTTGGAGATTAATCACTCAGTTGTACCAATTATGTTATTGATGGTTAACTTTGGAAGTGACCATTAGGTCACCAAAGGTAGAATACAATGAAGGTTTGGAAGTTATACCTTAGGAGTCGATTGAGGCTGGTATAGATTATCGAATAGAGCTATTAATCATTGGGATTCCTTGGGTGTTGTATTAAGACTCTTGTGGAAAATGAGATTTTGGATATCATAGCCACCCTAGGAATACTGGACGTGATGTGCCACTGGGGGACTAATACGAGTATGACGAAATTGCCTATAGGAGTAGACTTGAGAGAGAACCTGCTCATGCATGTTTGGGAGTTTTGATGGTATGTTTGTCTCGAGCTTGTTCTGGGTTGTATCTGGTATCCTGCTTTGGCGTTAATGTTTTACCTCACAAATTTCGAGGACGAAATTTTATTTAAGGGGGAAAGGATGTGATATCCCGTATTTTAGTGTATTTTAACTAAATGATTAATTTAATTAATTTAAATATTGGTTCTCTTGTTTTAAAATTTATTGGGTTTCTAGTTGGTTTATTTCATATTTTTTTTAAGTTGTGAAATATATTTTGCTGTGCTTTCTTAATATTAAATATTGTTTTACATTTAAATTGTTCTTTAATTTAAATTAGTTGTTTGTGGGTTTTAAAATTATTGTGTTGTTGGATTTAATTATTTCATTTTACTTAGGCTTTAGGTTTAAATTATTTTATTTAAATTTATTGTTTTGAAATAATTTTCGTTGGATCATTTTGTGACCCAAGTTGTAAGAATTGGATCTCATTTTTTTCCTTCCATTTTTCTTTTCCTCTTTTCTTTTTCTCTTTCCTCTTTTTCTTCTTTTTCTTTTTCTCCCCTGCTTTCTCCCGCACGCTGCACTCCTCCTCTCTCTCCCCATGCGTTTTCTTCTTCTCCACCCAGCCACTGCCGTGCGCCGCCGTGACCGACACCGCCCCTCTCATTCCCTTCCCCACCGGCCGATGACCACCCCCTTAAATCCCAACCCCTCTTGCGCCGCCGTTTGTCCCCACAGACGACGCAAAACCGCAGCACCTCTTGTGTTCGCGCGCCGCCGTCGCACCACCTCCGGCCACCATTTCTTCACCACTTCATCCTCGACCTCATAGCAACCTAATGCACCCATCCTCAGCCCTGATCTGCCACCGGTGAAGCACATTCATCAACATTTTCAATTTGGGCATTTAACCTTCAACCACCCTCTATGCCGCCAACCACGGCCAACCACCACTACCATTAGCTTCACCGACATCCCTAAGTCTTTCCCTAGTAATCTCAAGTCTTGGTTTGTCCCTGTTCAAAAGTGGGTTTTTGAGACCCACGGTCATAGTACATTTTGCACTATTCCAATGTTGTACCGCCACTTCTAGCACCTCCGTGATCTTTCAAAAATTATATTATAGCATTTTCAGTATTTTCCCAAAGAACTTTTGAGATTTAAATGTATTTTTGCGCTAATTCATATTTACTGCGAATTGGTTGGTTGTGCCGAACTGAGTCCGAGAAGTAAGGGGGTCAGTTGGATTGAATGATGGAGTTGTTTGTGTGATTGGTTTATGCTGTGAGATTTGTTGGCCATTTCGGGTTTAAATATGAGTGTTTTGAGTTTGACGTTGGTTATGGTGGATATTAATGATTTTAGAAAGTGATGATATATTTTGGGATTACGAGGGCTTTAAGTTTTGAGGAATTAAAATAGTTTATTTTAGAAGCTTAGGCTTTAATATCGAAATCTGTGATTGATTGAAAACTTACGAAAATTACGTGATTATTTTTATAGGTGACGATTTATAGTCGACTCGACATTTTTGAGGAAAATTCTGAAAAGCTAAGTCGTTCAGGTAAGCGGGGTTCCTATGCTAGATTTGCATAAAAAAATAAAATGGGCTGAGGTTGATTTTTGAAAATATGCATGTTTTGTTATGAAAAAAGATTTGAACTACCTCAGTTATTTGTTCTGCATTACTCATGAGATTCTGTTAAAGAATAAAGTATTTTCTGGCATGACAAGTGTAGACATGAGCTATTTTGCATTTTGCTTCTGAACTGTGGAAAAAGAGCGAATATAAAAGTTTTTGCATAAAATTATGTTTTGTGGTCTGATTCTGTTCTGTTCTGAAGATGTTCTGTACTCTGATATGATGTGATTTATGAAAACTTTGTTCTGTTCTGAAGATGTTTTGTACTCTGATATGATGTGATTTCTGAAAACTTTTGGCATGACATTCTGAATCGGGATGTGGTTTGTGGATGGTGATCTATTTGACCTACCACGGGTGCTAATAGTAGCTTCTGTTTGAGTTGGTACCAACTGTTCTGTTTCTGGTGCACCTACTTTGGAAACAAAGTGGTTTTTCTGGTTGTCTTTCCTGTGTGCACACTCAGGGCTCCAAGAATAAAGGAGAAGATTCACATTCTGTTTCTGCTCGGTTAGCTACCGGAGTTTGCACAACCCGACCACGGGGGTTAAACATGACCTCTGATGCAATGTGATGTTCTGGTATGATGGTGGCCAATTATGTTATGCCAAAAGACTTTGAATAAGAATATTTTCTGAAACCTTCACTCTGATATTTTTGATAACATGTTCTGACTCTGCATTCTGAAATCTATAAATGCTCATGTTTGCATACTAGTATATGTTCTCTGCTTACTGAGTTGTTGATAACTCACCCCCCTCTTATCACCAATATTTGATGTTCTGGTATGATGGTGGTCAGTTATGCTATGCCAAAAGACTTTGAATAAGAATATTTTCTGAAACCTTCACTCTGATATTTTTGATAACATATTCTGAAAATAAAAAGTATTTTGTTCTGCATTCTAAAATCTGTAAATGCTCATGTTTGCATACTAGTATATGTTATCTACTTACTGAGTTGTTGATAACTCACCCCCCTCTTATCTACAATATTTTCAGATGATTTTGGATTTTTCAACTGAGGATCAAGACTATGAAGCATTGGGTGAGATGACTTAAGAATAGTGGATTAAAAATAGAAAGTTTTCGATGAGTATTAGTGATTTTTATTAATTATATTGTTGAAATGTGAGTTTAAGTGACATGTAGAGAAGTTGGTAATTTTTGGGATTACTGTATTGAGGATTTTATATACGAGTATGTGTGGTTAATTAAATTTGAAGTGTTTACGTTTGATTTGGAGCTTTTGGAAGTATATTAGCAATGTTGGAGTTGATTATCAGGTAACATGAGTTAACTCTCCGGACCCTCCGGATCGGGGCGTTACATCACATGTGTTGGGCTTCACATCTAACTTCTGCATCAGATGTATGCATTTTCCACTCGAAAAAATCTACACAACCTCCACACACTACACTTTATGTGGAGAGAGAGAGAGAGAGAGAGAGAGAGAGAGAGAGAGAGAGTGTGTGTGAGTGAGAGAGAGGGTGTGTGGAGGTTGGGGAGGTTGTGTAGAATTGCTCTTTCCACTCCGATCACCTGCGTCTTTCCTTTTATTCTCACAGGTTGATTACAGAAGAGCTCATGGTGTCGCGCGTTGAACTTATCGAGAATTGCCTCGACAACTAGCTTGTATTCTTTGAGAGGGTTAGATGAGTTTGATTTTAACACAATAAAATATGACCATATAGAAGGGAAGGCCATTGACAGAAGCCCTGGCATAATTACTCTTACACTTGCAAAAACACAGGATTTGTAGAAATCAAAAAGCTCTTGTTTAAAAGTCTGTCCAGAATTTGCTAAATTCTATATACGTGAGGATTTCTAGGGCGCTTGGCACTCGTTTTCCATTAATATTAGTGTGGAAGCAGGTCATCATTATAAGTGATAATGCACAAAAATCAGATTTGGAAAGATTGACACCTTTAATTGCGTGATCTCCACCTGCAGTGATTAAATGCTTGATTTCTTGTAACTGTTGTACAGCTTTACAATTCCTAGAATCTTGTAGTTTCCGTTACAAACTTGTATCTATATATAGAGATATCAAATACAAAGAATATCAATTCTCTCCAAAATTATATCTTGTTTATGGTATCAGAGCTTACAAAGCTCCAACGAGCCGATCCTTCTAAATACTATGGCTGCCAATAATACCTCTGTTTCTTCTAATCCTCAAAGTTCTATGCCTCTTGTTGCTGTAAACGCTGCTGCCCAGCTTCCTCACAAGCTGACACCTACCAATTTTCCTGCTTGGCGATGTCAGTTTGAATCTCTACTCATTCGTTATGACCTTATGGGGTATCTTGATGGTACCCTACCATGCCCTTCTCTCAGTGGTATCACTTCTGATGAACAGGCTGCTGTCAAGACTGCATACTCACATTGGATACGGCAGGACAAGCTCCTACTCAACGCCATTCTTGCTGGTGTTTCTGAGGGTGTTGTCTCTCATATTGCTACTGCTGAGACGTCCATGGCAGCATGGAAGACCCTTACACGACGCTATGCCAATCGTTCTCGCACTCGAGTTATGCAACTTAAGGAGGACCTCACTCTCCTTCAACGCAGGTCTCGGTCCATTACAGAATATCTTCACTCTGTGAAGAGCATCGCAGATGAGTTAGCACTCATCGATACACCTGTGACAAACGATGATCTTACACTCTACATTCTTAATGGTCTAGGCTTGGAGTACCGTGAAATTGTCGCACCAATTCGCACCCGTGCAACCTCTCTTACATTTGAAGAACTCCATAACCTGCTCCTTGGCCACGAACGCTCCTTGAAACGTCTAGAACATGCTTCTAACTCTACTGTTATTACAGCTAACGTTTCTCAACGCAGGTACAATAATCGTTCCTCTCAAAAGAATGACAAGAAACCAACATACTCTCGACCAGGAAATTCTGGTGGTCCTTCTCAGTACAAGACCAACGACAACTCCTCTGCTGATTCTACTCAAAGAGGCCGCTAATCAGGAAAGAATTGTCATTTTTGTGGCTTCAATGGCCACACTGTCATAGAATGCCGCAAGCTTCATCGTGTCTTGGCCCAAGCAAATTGCACAATCATGCCTCAACCTGAAAATAATCATTGGATGCTTGACTCGGGTGCATCTCATAACATCACATCTGAACTCCAAAACATGTTTATGCACTCTGAGTATGAAGGACCTGACGAGGTTGTCATTGGGGACGGCACAAGTTTGAGTGTCACACACATTGGTTCAACCAATCTCACCACACCTTTCAAAACATTTGCTCTTACAGATCTACTTTGTGTCCCTTCCATTAATCGCAATCTTATCTCTGTTCATAAATTCACCTCCTCTAACAACTATTCTGTTGAATTTAATCCCTTTTCTTTCTCTGTGAAGGATGTGAGCACGGGGGTGCATCTTCTTCAAGGTAAATGTGAGGATGGGATCTACTATATGCCTCACTCAACTCATGTCCTACACAAACCAACTACGACATTTGTTGGTGTCCGCACGTCTCTTGATGGCTGGCATTCACGATTGGGTCATCCTTCCACCAAAATTTTCACTCAAGTTGTTCGTTCATTTGATTTACCTCTACAAAAATCTTCTGTCCCCAAGAAAAGTCTTTGTGTTTCCTGTCAATGTAATAAAAGCCACAAGCAACCTTTTTCCATCTCGTCCTGACTAGTTCTAAGCCATTTGAATTACTTTATTCGGATGTATGGGGTCCATCTTCAACTACTTCAATCAATGGTTATCGTTTTTACGTTATATTCATTGATCATTTCACTAAATTCACTTGGTTCTATCCAATCAAACAAAAATAAATGTTGAGAGTGTTTTCATTAACCTTCAAAATTACATCAAAAATCAATTCAACACTACCATCAAGCATCTCTACACAGATAATGGTGGTGAGTATCTCAAACTCCGGCCTTTCCTCGCCAAACACGGTATCACCAGTCTAACAACCCTTCCTCACACACCTCAACACAATGGTGTTTCCGAACGCAGGCACCGTCACCTAGTCAAAACTAGTCTCACCCTTCTCCATCACTCCAAACTTCCATTATCCTACTGGTCCTTTGCTTTTGAGACTGCATGTTATCTAATAAACCGAATGCCCACTCCTCTCTTACATGGCAAAACCCCCTTTGAATCTCTCACTCATCGTTCACCAAATTATCTCAAGCTCCGTACATTTGGCTGTCTATGTTATCCTTGGCTCAAACCATATAACAAAAGCAAACTTGAACCAAAATCCACTTGTTGTGTCTTTCTCAGCTACTCTCTAACTCAAAGTGCTTACAAGTGCCTTGATATCAAGACCCATCGCCTCTACCTGTCTCATCATGTCGTGTTTGATGAGCATACATTTCCTTCTCTCTCAAACTCAAGAGATGAACAGCTTCACCTCAATTCAGACAACAACACACAACAACAGCTTGAAGTAAATTTCTTTGGCCCTATCCCACAGGTTCCGCCAGTTAAACATGTGCCTCCATCTCTCACACTACCTGAAGAACATCACTCCCCTGCACTACCACCTTCGTCACAATCATCCTTAGGTATGCTATCTCTTTCCCATTCACAATCTTTACCATTAACATCTGAAGCATGCACAAATCAATCAATTCCAATTGCTGCACCCGAACCTTCACTTCCTCATAGGATGACTACTAAATCCATGAACAATATTCACAAGCCTAAACACATGTACCTTGTCACCAAACACCCACTTCCCGAAACACTTGAACCAACTTGCATCACTCAAGCACTAAAGCATCCTCAATGTCGCCAAGCCATGTCACAAGAGTTCACAGCTTTGGTTAAGCATGGTACGTTGGACTTAGTTCCTCCTCAAGCTTCTCAAAATTTAATTGGGTGTAAGTGGTTCTTTCGGATCAAGAGGAAATCTGACGGAAGTATCGATAGATACAAAGCTCGCCTTGTTGCAAAAGGTTTCCATCAAAGACCGGGTATTGATTACAAAGAAACTTTCAGTCCCATTGTCAAGCCCACTACTATTCGCACAATTCTCTCAATTGCTCTTATGCATAGCTGGCCTATTCGACAACTCGACATTAACAATGCTTTTCTACATGGCACCCTTGAGGAAACTGTATTCATGATGCAGCCCAAAGGATTTGTTGACACAAATTTTCCTAATCATGTTTGCAGGTTGAAGAGATCCATCTATGGCTTAAAACAAGCCCCACGTGCATGGTACAATGAGCTCAAAGGTGCTCTACTTGCTTTGAATTTCACCCAGTCCAAATCGGACTCCTCTCTATTTATTTATCATGCAGGTGGCCACACTATGTATTTTTTGGTCTATGTTGATGACCTCCTCATCACTGGCAACAACACTTCTCTTGTCCATGAGATCATTACAAAACTCAGCACACGCTTCTCTCTTAAAGACTTGGGACAGGTTCATTTTTTTCTCGGTATTGAAATAATCCCAACGTCTACTGGAATGTTTCTCAGCCAGCATCAGAACATACCAAGTCTCCTTGATCGGGTTAAGATGGATGGTGCCAAAGCTATTCAAACACCTCAAAGCACCAGTCTAACTCTCAAACTTGAAGATGGCACAGATCCTACAGATGCTACCGAATATAGAAAGGTCATTGGTGCACTTCAATATCTATCATTTACTCGACCGGACATCGCCTTCTCAGTAAGCAAATTAGCTCAGTTCATGCACCAACCAACAGCTACTCACTGGACTGCAGCCAAACGCATTCTTCGCTACCTCAAACACACCATTCATCATGGCCTTCAACTCAATCACACCAGTGCCTCCACACTGCAAGCTTACTCCGACACTGATTGGGTAGGAAATTCTGATGATCAATCAAGTACCACAGCTTATCTCATTTTCCTTGGTGATAACTTAATCTCATGGAGTACTCGTAAGCAACGAGCCATTGCACGATCATCTACCGAAGCTGAGTATCGGGCACTTGCAGCTACAACAACAGAAATTGTGTGGCTCAAATCCTTGCTGTCCGAGCTTCACTTCCCCCTTTCCAAAATGCCTCTCATATTATGTGACAATATCGGGGCAACCCAGCTTACCCTTAACCCAGTAATGCATTCCCGAATGAAGCACATTGCAATTGACCTTCATTTTGTTCGAGACTATGTCAACAAAGGTCTGCTTGATGTTAATCATGTTTCAACCCATGATCAGCTTGCTGATCTTTTAACCAAAGCGCTTCCAAAAGCCAGATTTGCTTCACTAAGGTCCAAGATTGGAGTCCTCGACGGCACATCTATCTTGCGGGGGTGTATAAGTGATAATGCACAAAAATCAGATTTGGAAAGATTGACACCTTTAATTGCGTGATCTCCAGCTGCAGTGATTAAATGCTTGATTTCTTGTAACTGTTATACAGCTTTACAATTCCTAGAATCTTGTAGTTTCCGTTACAAACTTGTATCTATATATACAGATATCAAATAGAAAGAATATCAATTCTCTCCAAAATTATATCCTGTTTAATCATCGTGTACACCTGCATTACCGATCAAAATTAAGTTGCAGTATATAGTTATATCAAGGCTCAAATAAAAAAAAAAAAAAAAAGAAGAAGAAGGAGAAGCAGCAGCAAAATGACTATTAATTTAGGGCTTCTGATGAGGCAATATGCCCATTTACCCAATAATAACACAATTAAGGTGATGTCTTTTTCTTTTAGGTGTAAAATTAGAGGTGTAAATTTAAACCGAAAAACCGGTCGTGACTGGACCGAACCGAACCGGTTAGTCTGGTTTTGAATCAGTCCGGTCTGGAACCGATTCTTATATTATGAAAACCGGCCATATTCGGTCTGGTTTCGGACTAGTAGTTTTCGGGACCGGACTAGACCAGTTGGAAAATATATATATAAATTAATTTTATATATTATACAAAATATTTATATATATAAGTTTTATATATAATATATAATTATATATTAAATTTTTATATATAATATATATAATTATATATAAGATAATGTTATTATAATTTATAAAATAAAAGTTTAATCTTAAAGATGAAAATTTAATTGATCATAGGCTTTAAACATAATATAAATTAAATTATTAATAACATTTTATCATAAGAAGTAATACTTTATTATATGTTTTTAACATTTTAAAAAAATCGAAAAACCGGACCGGACCAGATAGAAAACTTGTAAAATCGGAGGTACCGGTTTAGGAGGATAATTGGGGCGTAATCGATTTTAGAAAATGCAAAACCAGTATATACCAATTCGGTCTTAGATTTTGTCCCAGACCAGACTGGACCGGACCGGTTACAGAACATATAATTTTTAATTTTATGATTAAAGTACACGTATTTAGTTGGGTGTTATGTGCATTTCCATTAACATATATATATATATATATTGTGCATTTTGTTCCTACGTATAGTACTATCGTTAATTGCATAAGTGTCGTGTAGTTATTTTGAAAAAGAGCAGAGCTTGCTATTAAAAGAATAATTTTTTCATATGAATCTCATATTTATTTATTTTTTAAGTAATTGTACGTACTTACACATTCAACTGCCACTAGCATTTTTTCACAAGAAAATGTAGAACGTACAGAAGTCATGCTTATAATTACCAGCTGTTTTCGTGTTTTTTTTTATAACTTCTTTTATATTTCCACACTCTGCCATGGGGCTCCCACTAAGCGTTGATAAGGTGGGGCCATTCGGGCTGATTGAGACCAACTTTTAAGTCACTTGCGACAGTGAAGACAGAATCTGAATTTCTCCAAAAATTCTCCACTATTTATCTGATGGGAGCCTTTTTATGTTTGTTTCTCCACCCATATATGCAGGACACTACACAGAATATTCTCAGTAACTACATACCATCTTGTTGCTTTGGCAGTCTTATGGAATTTGTCTTTGACCTATCTCTGATATGAGTTCATGTTCTGGGTGAAACAAAAAACTATATATATATATATATATATATATATATATAGTAATTATTGCTGACAATAATATAAGATCAGGCTATGCACATTAATTAATTAGCAACTGTAAGTGAATCATGATAATAACCTTGCCTTTGTGAATAAAATGATAAAAGGGATCGGATATACTGCATGTAGCTATGTCAAGTGGTAGTAGTATCTAGTAATCAGAGATCAGAGAGAGATGTTTGGAGTGAAGAGTACTGGATTACGTTAATTAGAATAGGTGCTTCTTGAGAGGGACAATATGGGAGAGACGATGTACACCAAAGTTACCAAACCCGGCCTTGACATCATGAGAAACATGCACACCAAACTACACATGCATAAATTAAGATACTAACTAACTACGTACGACGCGATTACAAAATTAGCAAAACTAAATTAATACAGCAAATTAAAAACCATATATGCATCATGAATGCATTTTCTTTAATATTTCTCAAGCTTTAATCGTTTCATTCATGTCTTCCTTGCTTTCTTGGGCCTTTTCTTTTTCAGCGGGATCTCCAATTGCTTCATTATCGCTTGCCTTTGAAAGCTGAACAATGGTATTCATTTCAGGACATACAATTGTGCTAAGCTTAACCAAATCAACTATGTGTTCGGGTACATGCAGCTTCGGCTCCTCCGAAACCTTCTTCGCGTCCTTGTAAATTAGATAGAGCGCCATCTGAGCAATGCCGAAGATAAAGCCCACTGTATTTGGAAGCTGTACTCAATGCGCAAAAAGATTAGCAATAAGATAATTAAAAAAGAACGTAGAACGGCCGGACACATTAATTAACGAGTAAGTAGTTGGGGGAAGTACGTTAATAATGCACTTACAGCAATGTAGTAGTCCTTGAGAAAAAGGCCATAAAAGAACCACGCCACAGCACCCAAGGTTAGAAAGAAGGATAAAGGGAATGGCATATACTCGACGCTCTTGGTTCTCATAACTTGTCTCTGTATAAGTTCATATATATATATATATAGTTGCATGATTAACATATATTAATCAGTGATGTGAAACTAAGGTACGTACGTAGAATGGAACGGTTTCTGAAATTACTAGGGATACAAATTTCTTGTTAACTTCTCACCATGATACAGAGAGGTGCAGCAAATACACCAAGGTTGAATACCAGACAAATCCATCCAAGAACTAAGATACGTTTTGCACCCTTTGCTAGGAAGTGAGTGAGGAGAGCCATCAGGCCGAACCCAAAAAGATTTAACAGGAGAAGAAGCTTCACAGTTTGTATCTGCAAGTGTTTAGACCGATATATTTATGCATGTTGATGATCATGAGCTAGATATAATATTGTATGCATTTGCTAAATAAATAAGGAGTCTAAGAACGGAGGATAAAGTTTACCCTTGTCTTTTTGGTTGCATAAAATATGAACAGCACGATGTAGATGGATTCGATTAGGCAGCCAACCGAATTTATGGTAATCAGGAGATTTGCATCCTTCTTAACCATCGCATAGTATATCCACAGCATTGAACTGAAGAGTGCAACCACATAAGGAACTGATTGGAAACCTTCACTGGATTTCTTCTTGTATATCTGATAGAATGTTGGCCTGCAAGAAACCCAAAAAGAAACAAAGAATCATTGATTAGTCATCGTAAGTTGGAAAAATAAAGCAATCAAAACAGCAAAAGAGCACTACTTACAGTGGAGCAAGGTAAACCATGAATGAAATGATGTTGCCTACAAAATTAAATAAAAAAGATCATGAATAACTAAATTAATTCCTTGAATAATTGTACAACCAATTCAACCATTGTTGTGAGAAGACTGCTAGTTAGTATTTATATATATTCTATATCTGCATGTGCATTAACATGCATTAGAGTATATCAAATCATTACACACACACACACACACACACATATATATATATATATATTCTGAAACACGGTTCAATTCAAGAGGACGAAGAACGGATGAAAGAAAAATACATCAATTTAAGTAAGTAGTGCTAATTAATAACACTTTTTATCTACCTAGAAGGCCGAAGGCAAAAGCCCATGACTGGTGAATGGCCATTTTTGCAAACACAACTAAACTCACTCGAACCAAAAACGTAAAGTCTTGATCTCTCTCCCTCTTTCTCCCTGTCTCTCTAGCTAGCTAATTAATGAAATGTTTGCAAGCTGTGAGCTATCTCATACCGCTTAATTAAGGCACAAGCATAGAAGCAAAGGGCGTCAGCGTTTTATAGAGGCTGGACAATACTCGAATCGACGCATTCGAGTTGCAGGCATGTGTGAAACATCAAAGTAACTTTCGGCTCTATATCCAGTTGTTTAGTATGAATACTGCTGGTATAATCTGAAATACTGCCGGTACAACCTTATTTAGTTTGTCTTTGTCGTAAAAAATAACCTTCTGATGACCAAGTAAGCCCTACTTTCTACCATTTTTAGTACTCGCACAATACATGGGGTCCCACCGATGAGGTCCTTTAGTTCCTAGTTGTTACCCACTGAATGGTTTTAGGGTTTCCAACTCATGATAGTTCAGTTCTAGGCCAGTTAACATGATTTTCCTAGGTAGGTTTTTTCCCAGGCCGGGTGTGGCAATATACTCTCCCTTAATGAGCAATATTCGAAAGGCTTAAAGCTATTATATATATCATGATTCCACTTTTATCACATTAGTACTACGTGCGGGTAGACTTTTTTATTTTTTTTCCCCAAACGAGAACTAATTTGAGGATTATGGACAATATTATCATTAGGGATATGAGAGTATAAAGATGAGCGAGCAAGTGTATTAACATTATATATAAATCTTTAACCTTCGTTCCCTCAAACACACTACCAAACAAACACGCCTGGTCATAATTAAATTAACCCATCCAGGAAAGCATTTGTACAATTTGCCCACATAGTCTGGTTGGATGAGCTTTTGCCCATTAATTTCATTTTTTACAGTCAGAATATTCTCGTATTTTATAGATCTAAATTAGAAAATGACTGGAAGATCTTTTATTTTTGACTTATTTCCCTGACAAAAGGCTAGTGATGCATTAGAAAATCGGGAAAACACCATGCATAGCGCCAGACGAAGCTAGGAAAAAAGCAGAAGGCCAGCAGTAGAAGGCACTGGATATAGGGAGTGTAGTACTATTAGAGAAAGAGCTATTTATAGTGGCCCACTTGCACTAGCTCTTGTAGAGAAGTAGACGGGTGTGAGAGTTGCTGATCCCTAGGGTTTGATAAACGCACTTCTAAATTAGCAGCAGCTTTTTGATGTGTAATCGCACTGTGGGCTGAGCGGCGAAGTCTGCCAAGTTTTCGTACTGCACACTTGGCATAAAGAAGTAATCAAACAGTAATCCGTCCCGTTTGAGTTTTAATTAAGATAGTTGAGAAAGTTTTAAATTAATTGAATAAAATATTATTATTATTTTAAAATTTAAAAAAATTAAATTATTTATTATATTTTGTGTGGTAATTTAAAAAAAATTATAATAATAAAATAAGATGAGTTGTAGTAATTTCGAATCTAAACAATGGCTAAGAGGGATCCATAAATGATATCTATAAATGCCGCCTTGCCCTAACCATGAAACAACTTAATTTCGTTAATTGTTGTACTACTTTTGGTACCACATAGGCATAAATACTTACTCGGACGTCCGCTATTATATATCACATTCTCATATCCACCTCTTACCTAGCTATACGAAGAAATTAGCTAGAAATTAAGGGAATACTTGATAAAGCCTAATACTATTCGGGTATGAAAATTGTTTATCAAAGTTTTAATAATAAACAACTCGTGAACATCTTAAACTTAGCTCATATATACTCAATTTGAACTCAGTTTATTTAATAAATAAGATGTTCGTAAACACTAATATTAGTTCGAATATTAAACGAGTAAAACTCGCATAAATCCAACTCAACTCGGTTTAAGCTCGCGAACAAAACACATATAAGCTCAACTTGAGTCGTTTGAGCTCATTTTGACGCTCATAATATGTGTTAATGTTGTATATATATGTTATATTTATTACATGTTAGCTGTATTTTATATACTTACTTATATATTATTAATTTATTTATAGTTTACCTTATTTAATATATTTATTATGTCCCCAAAGTGTGTATAGGATAATTTGTATAATAGAATTATATTTTATGTAATTAGTTATGAATATTTATCTGTGTATTTTATTGCTAGTTATATGTTATATCAAACTATTTTTATTTTGTAATACAACTTATTTTATAAATTTAGTTAATTATGTATTATGTAATATATATATATATAACATTAATGTTATATATATTGATTTTCTAATTATTACATAGATTATAGCCTATTGATGGTCATAAATGAATGAGTGAATACACATTTACTTGAGACAATTACCAAATTAATTTAATTGATTAACTTTAATTCGTATATATAACGCATGACATCATAAATACATAAGTTGATGATATTTCTTTTTAGTTAAAGAACAATTTCATTAACTTTATAGGTAATATGGTTTTCTTTATACTAGATAAATGACAACACACATAGTAAGTTCGAGCTAAATTCCAACGAGTAAACATACTAATCGAACTCGAGCACCCTTTTTCAAATTCGGCTCAACTTAGTTGGTTTACCGCCTCAACAGAGATCATATAGTGTGAATTGAATTTTATGAATACTTTTAGAGTTTTCTGAATAAAAATCCTTTAAGATATGATTTGTACGTATAATTAGGGTAGGTGAAAAGTGGGTAAATAAATTTTAAAAATTTGCTAAAAAATAATATGTTTCTATTTTTTTTTAATCAAAATCTAAGCAATTAAATTATTAGATGAAAAGCTTTTGGATTTATAGTCTTTTTTAAAATTTAAGAATATTTAGATTCAAAATAAAAGATTTTCATAAACAATATTGAATTAGAAATGAGTTGAGATGGGTTGAGATGATTTATAAATAGTAGAATAAAAATTGAATTATATATTATATTATGTGTGGAAATTTGGGAAAGTTGTTTTGAGATTTGAAAAAGTTAAAATATTTATTATATTTTGTGTGAAATTTAAAAAAATTATAATGATGAGATGAGATGAATTAAGGTGGATTTTGAATGCAAATGATACCGAAACTAATTTTATCTCTATTTTGAGTTTTAAACTTCTATATATGTTTAAAAAACTCATACGGCTCGTTATCCAGAAAAAAGAAAAGCACCCAAAACATAAGGAGGGTGCAGGCTGCCAGGGAGAATCCCATTGAATCAATAAAAATGGACGCATATGCATGCGTGTGGATATGTGTGTATATATATATATATATATATATATATATATATATATATATAATTGTTTACGGCATGCAAGAAATGATAAGGTGCGTAGGTAATTAGTTATACATGAGAATAAAATGTAATTCTAAATTAAGTTTTCTTAATGCGATTGAAAAGTGTTTGTCAATATATAGATCTGGTCGGACCCATTAAAAAATTAAAAACACAGTACTACTTCAAAGGAAGCTCCAATAATATTCTCTTGTAAAGAAAAGTGCAACTTTTACTACAAATTAATATCTCTTTTAGGATCGTCATGTTACAGTCACCGAGAATTAATAGAATTCTCACCAAACATGTAATTTTTTTTTTTTCAAACATTTTTTTAAACCTCTTAAATATTTTTTTAAAAAAATTTATAAAATCATTAAAAAAATATTTCCTTAACCATTAAGTCAAAAAAAATTAAAATCAATAGTACTCTTTGTCGGGATGCATCATTCCCCTTACTTTTAACGTGAAGTCAAACAAAGTTCCCTAATTTATACTATAAGAAAATTGTTTATTTATGGTCAGCTACATATTTCTTGCAAAAATATGATTATTTCATACTAAAAATAGTCTATTTTCGTCATAAATAGTCATTATCGTCAGAAATAATCCATCACAATACTTGTTTTTCTTGTAGTAAATATCAAAATATGGTCTTTTATTAGTAAATATCAAAATATTACTGATTTTTACATTTTTTTTCTAAAATATTTATTGGATTTTCAATTTTTTAAATTTATCTCTCTTAGTTTGTTCACTACAATTAGACCCGTAAATAAACAAGACTACTCCACATATCACCACTTGAGATTAATTTGACTGAAAATAAAATTAGTTTGATTTAAATGTTCATTAAATAAACCATATATGTAGATCCAACACAAAAGTTTGATAGTCTAATTTCGACTACTAAACGATACGACTCTTGGCTTTCCTTGTATAAAAGTATACTTGGCTTCACTCATATAAAAGTCGGCTTGATTCAAATTATAATTTAATTTATGTTATTATTCTAAACTTTATTATACTGAGAATATCTTAAGTTTTTAAATAATTAAGAGGAAGTCACATGAATCCTAATTAACAATATTATATATGTTTTAATCCTTATGAATACAACCATTGATATATAATAATTCTTAATATAAATTAGATACGTACAAAAATCCAAAACTAGCTTGTCAAGATTTTTAGATAAGAGTTATGAGATAAAGTTACGATATATAATATTAAAGAATAAAGGAGAAAGTATATTCTCAGACCAAGTCTCCTATATTCTGTCTCACTAGATAAGGAAAAGGTGGAGTTCTGTTACATCGTACTGCCTGAGTAATAAGATGAGTTTGTTCCGCTGATCTTTTGATCTGACGAGGTGTAGAATGGAGGAATTATCAGACCTCTGAGGTCATGTCAACTGAAATTAACCAATGAGGAAAACACATCAGTAGTACTAGATCCGGGGAAGTTGGAGGTCCGATACAAGAAAATTGCAAATGTATAATCTTTCATTGACCTGCAGGACTATGGAATCAAGGAAGCAAATTGGGGAGACAATTGATTAGTGTAGGAGGTGGATGTCCAGGAGGATGGGGTTGCGTGGGGACACTATCTATGGGTCAAAATTGAAATTGAGGGCTACCACCAGGAAGAACAGTCAACATGCAGGGACAAAGGATGTGGGTACCCTTGAAGTATGAAAAACTCCCTATGATGTATTTTAAATGTATACAGATCGTACATGGAAAACAGGAATACATTTGGAATAAACGGAAAAAGGGAAAGCACGGCGATGAAGTAATTTGGGATGTGGCTTCAGGTAGATTCAACCCCACGACAGAAAA